>NW_027362765.1:424917500-425505000 GCF_046119375.1 Phyllobates terribilis
GGAAGGAAGGAGGAAGGGAAAGGAAAGGGAGGGAAAGGAAGGAAGGCAGGAAGGAAGGAAGGAAGGGAAAGGAAGGAAGGAAGGAAGGAAGGAAGGAAGGAAGGGAAAGGGAAGGAAAGGAAGGGAAGGAAAGAGAAGGAAGGAGAAGGGAAGGAAGGAAGGAAAGGAAGGAAGGAAGGAAGGAAGGAAGGAAAAGGAAGGAAGGACTTCCTTCCTTTCCTTCCTTCCTTCCTTCCTTCCTTCCTTCCTTCCTTTCCCTTCCTTCCTTCCTTCCCTTCCCTTCCTTCCTTCCTTTCTTCCTTCCTTCCTTCCTTCCTTTCCCTTCCTTCCTTTCTTCCTTCCTTTCCCTTCCTTTCTTCCTTCCTTTCCTTCCTTCCTTCCTTCCTTCCTTTCCCTTCCTTCCTTCCTTCCTTCCTTCCTTCCTTCCTTCCTTCCTTCCTTCCTTCCTTCCTTCCTTCCTTCCTTCCTTCCTTTCCTTCCTTCCTTCCTTCCTTCCTTCCTTTCCCTTCCTTCTCCTTTCTTCCTTTCCTTTCCTTCCTTCCTTTCTTCCTTCCTTTCCCTTCCTTCCTTCCTTTCCCTTCCTTCCTTCCTTTCCCTTCCTTCCTTCCTTTTCCTCCCTTCCTTCCTTCCTTTCCCTTCCTTCCTTCCTTCCTTCCTTTCCCTTCCTTCCTTCCTTTCCCTTCCTTCCTTCCTTTCCCTTCCTTCCTTCCTTTCCCTTCCTTCCTTCCTTTCCCTTCCTTCCTTTCCCTTCCTTCCTTTCCCTTCCTTCCTTTCCCTTCCTTCCTTCCCTTCCTTCCTTTCCCTTCCTTCCTTTCCTTTCCCTTCCTTCCTTTCCCTTCCTTTTCCTTCCTTTCCCCTTCCTTTTCCTTCCTTTCCCTTCCTTCCTTCCTTTCCCTTCCCTTTTCTTTCTTCCTTTTCCACAACTAATCAGTTCTGTGTGCACTTCACATATTTTGCCCTGTGAAATAATGTTTAAAAATGGAAGATTTTTCTAAATACATTGATTTACTTATCTTGCCCCGTCCCCAGTGTGCAGGTAGCGATCCAGCTGGTCAGGCTTGCCCTCGCTTCCTGTGATGTTCCATCTGATGGTCTCAGCTTCTAGCCCCCCACCTCAAGCAGAATGTCTCACTAATGTCACTCATGAAGCTTTCCCATTAGTTTAGGAGGGCATGAAAGGGCGAATGGTGAATAGTGGTGGATGACCCTTTTCAAGACCTTTACTGGATAAGTTCATGTTCATCGTTTTGTTTTTGTTTTTTTTAGCATAGTTTTCTTTAGAATAGTTTAGATGTTGTGCTAATTAGTCAGTTTCACTCTTTTATTAACAGATAAACCAATGCACATGAGGCAACCACCCAAACCAAATGAGCCATTTCCAAAGCACCAGCAGCCTTTACCTTCAGTTACCAGTCGACCACATATCGCGAAAAAACCATTGCCTAAGCTGATGCCGTCTCCCAGACATCAGCCTACACCATTCCAACTACCAGCCTTCAGAAAGCCAGTGGGCACGCCACAGCAGGACTCGGATGAGGTATTTGACTTTGACCTTTACAACAACTGGCACAATTATAAGATAATTAGAGGTTTCACCCCTTCATGACCGGGCTTTTTTCCAGATTTTTTTTTTTTGTGTTCGGTTTTTCCTCCCCTTCTTCCCAGATCCATAACTTTTTATTTTTCCATTTACATAGACATATGAGGGCTTGCTTGTTGCGGGATGAGTTGTACTTTTTAATGACACCATTCATTTTATCATGAGATGCACTGAAAAGTGGGAAAAAATTCCATATACGTTGAAATTGCAAAAATAAGTGCAATTCCACAATTATTTTTTGGATTTTTATTTACCATGTTCACTATAAGGGGAAATTAACCTGGCAGTATGATTCTCTGGGTCAGTACAATTACACAGGTACCAAACATGTATAGTTTTTGTTTTTTTTACAAAAGTGGTGAAAAAAAAGTGTACATTTTGGAAAAATAATCATTTACATTTGTTGCCATTTTCCGAGACCCGTAACACTTTCAATTTTTGGGATATGGGGCTCAGTGATGGCTTATTTTTTTGTACCCTGAGAGGATGTTTTTACTAATACTATTATGGGTAGATACAATGTTTTGATCACATTTTATTGCAATGTTGTAGCGGTCAAAAAAACATGTTTGTGGAGTTTCTTTTTTTTTCTCATTACACTGTTTACACTCGTTAACTTATTTTGTATTTCGATAGATCGGACTTTTATGAACGCAGCAATACTAAATATGCGTATTTTTTTTGTTTTTTTATTTTAATGGGGCAAAAGGGGAGTGATTTGAACTTTTCTCTTTTTTATTTTTTTTATATATATTTTTTTTTTAAAATGTTCTCAATCTTTACTGCACTTGTTAGTCCCCGTAGGGGACTTGAAGCTGTGATCATCTGATCACTTGTGCTATACATAGCGGTTCACCGCTATGTATAGCTAAAATGACGATCTCCTACGAACGACAGCTAAAAGCTGGCTTTCACGGGAGAATCGCCATTACAAGCATGGAGATTTTCAGCAGACCCCTGGCTGTCATGGCAACTGATCGGCGCCCCACAATCACGTCCTAGGGTGCTCCGGTGGCCGCATAGCAGGATGCGCCACCCTGCCGGTGCGTATTAAATGCCGCTGTCAGAGATTAACAATGGTATTTTAACATGTTAGAGGCAGATGATGGCTGAATAAATCATCCATCATCTGTAGGGAAAGATGCAGGCTCGGCTTGCGAGCCCGAATCAAAGGCAGAAACCTGACATATGACGTAACTGTACAATACATGTCGTGAAGGGGTTACGCATCACCCTGCTTCACAATTGAATACATGTTACATGTGGTGGGGGCATCTCTACAGGGTCAAGTTTTGGGTTAGGGTCATTTATTTAAGGTCAAGGAACTTGCTGTCTACAACTATGCAATTGCAAATTAAGAGTATAAATAAATTCAACCACGTCCCTGGAGATTTTCCTTACTCACTGCCATAGTAGTTGCTCTGCTAGGTGACAGGGCGTTTCCATCTCTCAGCTTCTGCTAAACCACATCCATAATTAAGTCATTCATTGCTGGTCTAACCGGTTTTATGGTCTTTGTAAATATTAAGACATTTCCAGAGTTAGACCGCTAATGAATTTTACTGTGTGGTGTTCACTAATGTTTTTTTTTTACAGCCAAAACTAAAATGTAAATTTCCAAATTTTGTGCTGATAAATTTCTTTATGGCGATGGGATCTTCGCTTTTATGGAAACAAAGCTCCAAAACCACTGCATCATCCATATTTCCATTGAGATTGTAACATGGGGCTTCTTCCATACATCTGATACAAGATTTATCTTGGCATGATCCCACTTCAAATGTACATGGCCGAGGGTCCACCAGTGACCAACTTGTCTAGGGGCCCACCGGAGGATTCTCCTGTCCTCCTGTGGGCCAGTCCAAGCCTGTCGCCACTAATGATATCAAGTGCATAGAGAAGCACAGACTGAAGCTTAAGGTTTGGCAGCTCATGGAAATGTGGTGTAGGGTTTATTCCTACCTATGAGGTCTACCGGGCAAGGACAACTCCCAGCTAGAAGTGCAATGCTGAGATATAATAGATGGACTGGGCTGTTACTCTGCAGTTTGGTAAGCTGGTGAAGTAATTTATGTAAAATGTAATTTAGAGCTACCTCATAATAGTGTCAAGATGGAAGTGCAAGAAGAAGTGAAGCAGCAAGCAAATTGGAAAAGGTGGTTAAAAAAATAAATAAGATTTCCGAATATAGCATCTGTTAATGAATTAGGTTTTTTTTATTACCATTTATTTCAATTTGGAAGAGGGAATGAATTGCTGACTAACTCCTCTGGCAGCAACTTATATCGAAAGGGAAGAAAGGATTGGGCATGTTGGAATCCAAAAACAAAAAATTGGTGAAGACTTTGCTTATCCTCAAACATATTAGATCATCAGCGAATCTTGCAAAAATTAGCAAGTTGAGACAAGTTTCCTCTTATGTCTATGTGCCGCTTAATGGGACTCTGTCACCAGTTTTTGCTACCCCATCTGAGAGCAGCATGATGTAGGGGCAAAGACCCCGATTCCAGCGATGTATTACTTTACTGCTGCAATTTTAATTAAAATCTGTTCAATCTGCTACAGATCTACCCGTTCTGTGAATACTGAGCTCTGTGTAACCCCGCCCACACCACTGATTGGCCGCTTTCTGTGTATACAATTTTCACAGAACTGACAATCAGTGGTGAGGGGCGTGGCTTGACTACCTGGAAGTAGTGCCAATCTTCTTGTGATAAACTCCTGCTGATGAAACAAAGATTTTATAAAAACGACAGCAAGCAGCCCAATAAGTGACACATGCTGTAATCAGGCAGGAACTCTATTTCTATATTATGCTGCTCTCAGATTGGGTAGCAAAAAAATTTTGATAGATTCCCTTTAAGGATTCCTGTTAGGACATAAATCATATATGCCTGACAGATAGTTGTTCATCTTTTCATCCACAGCCATATATCATGTAGGGATCTGAAAATATATTACTGTTAAATAAATGTTTCCAATTCAAACAGAAATATTGTAGAAAAACACAATAAAGTTAATGGATTTAAAAAATAAAGGCGAATAAAAATGGTATATGTAAAAAAAAAAAAAAAAAAAAAAAAAAAAGTACCAATTTTGCAAATAGTTTTGATTGAAAAAGTGCAGAAGGGGCAGAGAGCATCACAAAAAAATACACTGTACATATGGTCTCTGTTTCAGGAAAACTACATTGTTCCAGACCCTGAAAATTATATTGAACCCACAAAGGATCCACCAAAGAAACGTAAGGGCTTTCTTAATCTTGACATTTAATATATTTAACAATTGTATAGGAAGGTTATATTGGGTGAAGTTTTTGATGCTCTTGGAAAGAATACCGTCTGATGTGGGAAACAGTAGTATAATAGCCCACAATCAAATAAATGTTATATATAGTTGGGTTGAGTGCACTATAGGAGCCACTCTTCATAGAATAACAGATAAAGGGGTGTTCAAAGTGGGGACTCCTTATTTTAATGCCTGTTTTCCCTAAAAGTGATAATTTTTTTATTACATTCATGTCCATTTCAATGTCCGTAGAACACGGAACAATGTGCTCCATCCTCTTTGTTTTTTAAATAATGCCTCAATCACAAGTCAGTTTTGTTGATGGACAAGAAAAATGGATCAAGTTTCATCAGTTTTGTCTAATTTTCATCATTTTTCCCTTGTATGTGAAAAAAAAGGTTTCTCCACCTTCACCTATCTAGCAATCCGTGAAAATTTCACCACATTCAGATGGCACTTGAATGCTTTCCGATTTTTTTTTTCGACTGGCCCATAGATTTGCATTTCCGATTTTGATCTGACACTCTCATCAATTTCAGACATGTCTTTGCAATTTTGCGAGGACCACATGGTATGCAAAAAGTCACGGACATGTGAACTACCCCATAGTCTTTCATGGGTACGAGTGATATCTGTAAAATACACAGCTAGCACTCGTACGATAAGAATCGATGTGTGAATAAGGCCTAAGGTAGATACCATAATAAATATAGTAGGCATATAGCATACGTAAAAAAATCAGCATCATACTGTTTCTACAAGATTAACACGCTAAAGTCATAAATACAGAACTTAAATAATAGCACTAGTGCCTATATAATGCCTCTTTACAATAACTAAATAATACCACCAATAGTAAGTTCTACACAGTGCCGAAATAATAATACCACCATATATTGTCTAATTAATACTGCCAAAATAACTGTTGTTCAGAGATGTTATATAAATGGACTAAAAGCCCCACACCCATGCCGATATTGGTGCAATCTTCCCAAAATATAATTGGCATGGGGCCTCACGCCTCTCTCACAACAGATGATCTTTTCTGTGGGATTTAAGCTGCTGCCAAAGATGTTTGGCAGGGACTTTTCTCTGCTCTCCCTATTGAAATTACATGAAGGGTTAGCCGAGCCAAGCATTGATGTGTGTGGGGATTTGGAAAAGATTGCAGCTAGTGATTAGCGAGCATGTAAGTTACTCGAGATTTACGAGCATGCTCGGGTGTTTTCCGAGTATCTTCGATGTGCTCGAATGTTATGTTTGAATCACTCCTGTGTGCATGATTTGCGACTGTTTGACAGCTTTATGTGAGGAATGCTTGTTTGTTAGGCATTCTTCACATGTATTAAAGCTGTCAAACAGTCGCAAATCATGCACACACAGTGACGCAAACATAACATTCGAGCATGCTGCAAATACTTGGCGAGCACCTGAGCATGCTCGCCGAAAGGGTTAACAGAACACGCTCACTCATCACTAATTGCAGCCAGACGAATGAGTATTTGACAACGTGCCCCTTTTTACATGGGCCAATCCAGGCCGATAAACCATTGCCGATTTGGCTATATACAAGCTGATTCGCAGTCATTAATTAACCTGTTTAGACAGACTGATGAACATTCAACATATGGATGACCTACAAAGCCATCAATAACCTTTCTCCTCCATACATCTCTGAACTAATCTCCTGATATATTCCCTCAAGTAATCTCCGGTCCTCCCAAGACCTCCTCCTCTCCTCCACACTTATTCGTTCTTCACCCAACCGCCTCCAAGACTTCTCCAGAATATCCCCCATTCTCTGGAATGCTGTGCCTTAACACGTCCAACTATCCTCCACATTAGGATCCTTCAGACGGAACCTGAAAACCCATCTCTTCAAGAAAGCTTACAACTTGCAATGACCCCGCTACCACCTCACCACCACCTCACCACCACCATCACCACCAGAGCTGCTGCAACCCCCCACCTACTGTCTCCTTCACCATCCTGTAGCATGTAACCCCACAAGGGCAGGGTCCTCTTCGACCTGTACCTCTTCTGTGCCCATAAAATATCTTATTGGCAGCACATGTCCTGTTTACACAGAATGATGTACTGCCGATATCAATGATTTTTAAGTTCGTACAAAGGACGAACAAGCGTGTTCCTAGGAATACCCATCATTGGTCCAATTATATGGGCCATAAGGTTTACTATCACCATTATGTTGGGGACCTTGGAGCACTTGTCTTTGTTTTCCATCATGCTATGATTCAACTCTGATTACTTAATGCTTCTTTACAGCTCCAACAGTGAACAGATACAATAAACCTGGCCCCCTACCCCCTGTAAAACCTTCCGCCTTACGACCTGCTGAAACAGAAGATCAAGGTAAATATATATGATAAGCCGTACTTATTAATGTAACATGCCTATAATATCCCAAACAGTCTACATATTTCAGATTATTGCACAGGGCGATCCCAAATCTTTGATTTTGCATGCAAAGTTTCTTTTCAGTAATGTTTCCCTAGTTGAACCTGGTTTATAATAACCACACGGCCCATACAATTTCCTTCCTATATGTAAGTCAAGAGCTCCCTCCTGTGGGATCTGAATAAAGTCTCTTGCTATATCTATGCCTATATCAATAGTGGTTTTAGGATGCAATGCAGTGTTTAAAAGCCTTTACATTGTCTCTTCATCTTGTATTGTTTTTAGCTAAAATTGTCTATTAGAGACCAAAAAACAGTCACGAATGTCTATAACTGAGAAAGTAAAAAAGAAACGATCTATATACTAAGTAAAACATTGAGAGGTGTGGGGGGGGGGAAATAAAATAATAATAATAAAAAAATCTATAATTCAGTCTAGCGCAAAACACGGCTGTGGTATAGAGTCGGCATCTGTTTCTAACAGCAGTGATCGGAGATGGCTCCAATCAATTCTGTTTAACCACTTTAAATGCTGCTATCAATCTCTGGTGGTGGCAATTAAGTGGAATGATTGCGAAATCCGACTATTGCAGCCCCCATCGGCCCCCAACGCAGTTGACATAGCTCCCAAGAGTTGGGGGGGGGGGGGATCCTAACTAGTTTTCATAGGAAATCCTGATTTTCACTATAACCTGCAATACTAGTTTTGCAGTGTTTAGAACAAGCGATCAGATTCAAGTTCCCAATGGCGAAAAAAATAAAGTTAAAAATAAAAGTTTGAAATAAAATTAAAAGTTTGAAAACCTCTACTTGTTCTAGTTCAAAAATTAAAGAAATAAAAAAAACATATTTGGTATCACAGCATCTATAAAAAGTCTGATCTTTGGAAAATAAATATAATTCACCTGTACGGTAAAGATTGTAAAGAGAAAAAAATGGAATTCCTGGAATTGCCATTTTCAGATGCCGCACTACCCCAAAAATGCAATAAAAGCTGATCATATACAGCTACAGAAAAATAGAAAAACAATTATAGATCTCAGAAAACATAGTTTTTTTTTTTTTTGTTGTTTTGTTTTTTTTTAACAATGTTCTGATTTTTTTTAATTACTAAAATGTAAAAAACACAAATTCGGTAATGCCATAGTTGTAAATACCTGAAGAATCATTTCACCAAGTCTGTTTTACTGCTCAATGAACACAGTAAAAAGAAAATCCCAAAAAACCACAGTGGAATTACCTTTTTTTTTTTCCCTATTTCACCCCAGTGAAAATATTTTACACAATTTTCAGTACATTTTATAATAAAATTATAAATTTAAAATTACATCTAGTCCCACGAAAAAAAAATATGAACTCATAGGGCTATATTAATAGAAAAATAAATTTATAACTCTTAGGGAAAAAAATCGCCCAGTCGAGAAGAGTTGAAGGTCCGAATAATTGGTGTGTCTGAGCTGCTGATAATGCTATTGCTGCCAGGGTGCAATGTGCCCTTAGGACATTGGTAAAGGAAGGTCAGACAGATGCCCTTTGTAGCCTGAGTTAACCCATTCACAACATATGACGTAAACTTAAGTCATATGTTGTGTCCCTGCATCTTTCCCGCAGATGATGGCTGATTTAATCAGCCATCATCTGCCTCTAACAACTACAGGTGGAGCTCCGCCTGCAGCGGTCAACCTATTAAATAATGCTGTCAATCTCTGACAGCGTCATTTAACACACGATGTCAGGGGCGAGTGTCATTCCACTCTCCCATCGGCAAACTCGTGAAATGATCGCGAGGCGCCGATGTGTTGGTATGACAGCTGGGGATCCGCAGAAGACCCCCATGTCTGTCATTACGATCTTCCTGTGAAAGGCAGCCCCTGGCCGTGATTTTAGCTACACACAGCAGTGCTGATGCACTGCTATCTATAGCACAAGCAATCATATGATTGCAGCTTCAAGTGCCCTAAGGGGACTATTAAATACAATAAAAAGTGAAAAAAAAAGTTTTCAAAAATAAAAAAACCCAAGTTCAAATCGCCCCCTTTTGCCCCATTAAAAATAAAGCAGTTAAAAAAATGAAAAATGCACATATTTGGTATCGCTTGGTTCTTAAAAGTCCAATCTATGAAAATATAAAGGAAATTAATCCGATCGGTAAACGGCGTAACGAGAAAAAAAAATCAAAATGCAAGAATTACTTTTTTGGGCCACTGCAACATTAAAATAAAATGCAATAAAAGAAAATCAACGTATTGTATCTACTCCAAAATGGTATCAGTAAAATCTTCAACTCACATCATTAAAAATAAGCCCTCACACATCCTTATATTTCAAAAAATGAAAATGTTACGGGTCCCGGAAAATGGTGACAAAGCCAAAAATAAATTTCTTTGTAAATTTCCGAAATTTTTTTTAATCACTTAAAAGAAACTTATACATGTTTGGTATCTGCGGACTCGTACTGACCTAGGGATTCATATTGCCAGGTCAGTTTTACAATAAAGTGAACATGTTAAATAAAAAACCCAACAAACAATTGTGAAATTGCACCTTTTTAGCAAGTTTTTCCCATTTTCCAGTACACTATATGGTAAAATTAATGGTGTCATTCAAAATTACAACCTGCCCCGCAACAAAAAAGCCCTCATATGACTATATTGATGGAAAAATAAAAAAGTTATGGCTCTTGGAAGAAGAGGAGAAAAAAAAACTAAAGCACAAGAACGGAAAATGGCCATGGCGTGAAGGGGTTAATGACTTTGGCTCAACAGGCTGACATTGACCATGGCTGTGGATGTAGGGGACAGTGATGGGAATCCTTGGCTTTGATATACTCCTGCAGTAGCCAGATTGGTGGAAGTGATAAACGGCAATACTGAAATGTACATAAATCTGGTATAGAAAAATATTTGGGAATTGTTTTTAAAGCAGTTTCCTAAAAGAAAACAATTTTTACAATTTTAAATAAATTATGATTTTTCTTTCAGACTTGTATGTAGTCCCGGAAAATGAGGTAATATACATAAAAGCACAACTGCGTGCCTACTGAGTGCATTATATCAGCCGTATAATTCTGCTCATGATTAATGTATTCTATAAGTAAAAATTGTTTATTTTTTTTTTTTTCTTTTTCAGCCAAATCCAACTCCCTCTCCACCTACAAGGTATATAAACATCTATTAAAAATACCCAGTCTTATAGGATTCTGGCGATTGATGGATATGTATAAGTATGTAAAGTAGCAGTTTGCTTTGCGTTTATAGGCGGATTCTAGGCATCTGTGTTCTGGAATGTTAAAGCCGACAAGTGTTTGGTCGCCATCAAATAAAAGTTATAGTTTAGCAAACAATTAAATAATAAAAACTTGACTATAAAGGCAAAACTGAAAAGGGCTTGACAGCCTGAGAAGGCTGATAACAGGGAACAATAGACCACATTTAAATACACAGCTAATGAAGATAAGAAATGCTTAGCATCTGTTCGGTGTAGTTCTTATACAAAATAATTAAGCAATTTTGGAAATTAAATGTGGGGGCAGGGGAGGTGCAGCTGAGGGTAGACAACCCCTTGGCTATGATTCCAGCCATTTCACCCAGATCATCAATGGAAACTGATTAAAATGCTGTGCGTCAAAATTTTATAATGCCTCCTACTGAAAAAGAACAGAAATTTGCAATATACTTATAATATACAGTACAGACCAAAAGTTTGGACACACCTTCTCATTTAAAGATTTTTCTGTATTTTCATGACTATGAAAATTGTACATTCACACTGAAGGCATCAAAACTATGAATTAACACATGTGGAATTATATACTTAACAAAAAAGTGTGAAACAACTGAAAATATGTCTTATATTCTAGGTTCTTCAAAGTAGCCACCTTTTGCTTTGATGACTGCATTGCACACTCTTGGCATTCTCTTGATGAGCTTCAAGAGGTAGTCACCGGAAATGGTTTTCACTTCACAGGTGTGCCCTGTCAGGTTTAATAAGTGGGATTTCTTGCCTTATAAATGGGGTTGGGACCATCAGTTGTGTTGTGCAGAAGTCTTGTGGATACACAGCTGATAGTCCTACTGAATAGACTGTTAGCTGCTTTTTTCTTGCCATAATACAAATTCTAAGTAAAGAAAAACTAGTGGCCATCATTACTTTAAGAAATGAAGGTCAGTCAGTCTGAAAAATTGGGCAAACTTTGAATGTGTCCCCAAGTGCAGTTGAAAAAACCATCAAGCGCCACAAAGAAATTTGCTCACATGAGGACCTCCCCAGGAAAGGAAGACCAAGAGTCGCCTCTGCTTCTGAGGATAAGTGTATCCGAGTCACCAGCCTCAGAAATCGCAGGTTAACAGCAGCTCAGATTAGAGACCAGGTCAATGCCACACAGAGTTCTAGCAGCAGACACATCTCTACAACAACTATTAAGAGGAGACTTTGTGCAGCAGGCCTTCATGGTAAAATAGCTGCTAGGAAACCACTGCTAAGGACAGGCAACAAGCAGAAGAGACTTGTTTGGGCTAAAGAACACAAGGAATGGACATTAGACCAGTGGAAATCTGTGCTTCGGTCAGATGAGTCCAAATTTGAGATCTTTGGTTCCAACCACAGTGTCTTTGTGCGATGCAGAAAAGGTGAACGGATGGACTCTACATGCCTGGTTCCCACCGTGAAGCATGGAGGAGGAGGTGTGATGGTGTGGGGGTGCTTTGCTGGTGACACTGTTGGGGATTTATTCAAAATTGAAGGCATACTGAACCAGCATGGCTACCACAGCATCTTGCAGCGGCATGCTATTCCATCCGGTTTGTGTTTAGTTGGACCATCATTTATTTTTCAACAGGACAATGACTCCAAACACACATCCAGGCTGTGTAAGGGCTATTTGACCAAGAAGGAGAGTGATGGGGTGCTACGCCAGATGACCTGGCCTCCACAGTCACCAGACCTGAACCCAATCGAGATGGTTTGGGGTGAGCTGGACCGCAGAGTGAAGGCAAAAGGGCCAACAAGTGCTAAGCATCTCTGGGAACTTCTTCAAGATTGTTGGAAGACCATTTCCGGTGACTACCTCTTGAAGCTCATCAAGAGAATGCCAAGAGTGTGCAATGCAGTCATCAAAGCAAAAGGTGGCTACTTTGAAGAACCTAGAATATAAGACATATTTTCAGTTGTTTCACACTTTTTTGTTACGTATATAATTCCACATGTTGATTCATAGTTTTGATGCCTTCAGTGTGAATGTACAATTTTCAAAGTCATGAAAATACAGAAAAATCTTTAAATGAGAAGGTGTGTCCAAACTTTTGGTCTGTACTGTATATAGGCAACAGGTCATTGAGATGATAGATAAGAAGCTTCTTATTGGTGGATTAAAATAACTTCCCATTGTGGTATTCTGGACAAAGCCTCCAACACAGATGTGAATAGAATTTTCTTCTTCTCCCTTCTCCCTTCTTCCTTCTTCCTTCTCCCTTCTCCCTTCTTCCTTCTCCCTTCTTCCTTCTTCTTTTTTCATTGTCTATTTAATGGGTAGCTTGGTAGCTACCTGCTGTTCTAACCAGCACTGACCGCTCTTGCAGCGATACAGCTGTACCACATTAACAGAGCAACTCTTCCTCTTCTAGGCTGCTCTGTTGATGGGCCACAACTGCCAGCATCATGTTGATTGACAGCCGACTGCTCGCAGATAGCCGGCTGTCAATCAGCATGACGTTGACAGAGCAGAGCGGAAGAGAAGCAGCTGCTCTGTCAACACGACATCAGCAGAAGCCACTAGACCACCAGCAGGAGTGATCTAGAGATAAGCACCAGGCATAACAGGCAGGAAGGTAGCATCTACCTGCCTGTTAGTACTTAAGCCTGTAATTAAAAAAAAAAAAAAAAGTCCTGGATAACCTCTTTAAAGAGAAAACGACACTTTAATTTTATAAATCAATAGTACATATCAAAATAAGCAACTGTGTAATATATCTTATTAGAAATATCTGCTTCTTTCTCCGCCAGGACTGATCATTCTCCAAATTCTCAATTTATGGGTGAAATCTGTATTCAGTGAAGACAGAATGTTACATTACTGAGATAGGAGATGGCAGTTGGTGCTGATAAGATTCTACAGAGAAGGGAGGAGCTAGATGCAGAGCTCCTCCCTCCTCTTCCTCCCACTCTCTGCATAGATTCTCATCAGTAACAGCTGTCATCTCCCATCTCAATAATGTAACATTCTGTCCTCAGTGAATACAGACTTTATCTGTGAATTGACAATTTTGAAAATGACAGATCAATTCTGGCGGAGAAAGAAGCAGATTTATCTGATGAGATATATCACAAAGTTTCTTATTTCCCTGTGTACTATTGAGTTAGGAAATAAAAATTATGACGACTGTTACTTTTTAAATAACAATCAACATTTTAATAAACTTAAACCTAATGTTTGATTTATTTTTTATTTTCTTTTTAGGTCATTACCACCTAAAATATTTCCTCCACCAAATTCGGTACGTGTGCAAGCCTAAAGGAGAACACTGGGATTTTGATCCCATCTGATCTTATATAATGGCTGCCTGTCCACATAAATCAGCAGTAATGTTTGTGCGTTCATAGTTTTTGCCTTCTTATAGTCTGAGAATACAATATAGCTATTGGGTTTATCAGTAATGATACAATGTCTGATAACTGCAATAGCCGTGTATCAATTTAAAAGTAACTTTTAATCAGATATTTAAAAATAATTATTATTATCAACCAAAAAGAACTCAGTCGTGGTTGGATCGGGGCTGTAGGGGCTCCTATCGTTGTGGGAGCTGCAAGTCTTGTGATTTCATCACACAAGGGAAAAGTTTTACAGGAAATGTAACAGGTGTGGTCTATGAGATTAGACACTTTATCAACTGTCGCACAAAAGGGATTATATATAAAGCAACATGAGAATGCTAACTTGAATATATAGGTAAGACTAAGGCTGTGTGCCCACGATGTGTTTTTTAAGCATTTCCGCAGCGGCAAAAACGCTTAAAAAACGCATGGTAGAAGGCCTGCCATATTCCCCAATGATAATCCGCATGTGCTGTGCACATGCTGCGGAAATGTCCGCTGCGGATTATCATTGCGGAAAAAAACGCAGCGCTACCAATTATTTTGCGGAAGTGCTGCGTTTTCGCCGCCATTGACTTGCATTGAAACGCATGGATTACGCATCACTGCATCTGTAGAGGCGCAATGTGGGTTCAATGTGCGGATGGTACCCGGGTGTGGAGGACAGGAGACTCTACTCTGGACCCGGGTACCATAGAACCTGTGAAAAAAAGAATAAAATAAAAAATAAATGTTATATTTACCTTCTGACGGCCCCCGGTGTGCTTGTCTTCGCTTGCCGGCAGATCGCAGTGGACTGAAGGATCTGCTCTGACGTTATAGTCATGTGACAGGTCACGCGATGCTGACGTCGGCAGGTCCTTCAGTGTAATGTACCCCGAGCTGCCATCAGAAGGTAAGTATAGATTTATTTTTTTATTTTTTACCATTCTTTCGGTCACACTATATAAATCCATGCCGGTTGCATGGATTTATATAGTGTGACCAAGTTGTCAAGCACTTTCCAAGTGATGCTAAAATCGCTTGGAAAGCGCTTGACAACCCGCATGCGGAAATGCAAGTGAAGACCGCTTCACATCCGCTTGTCCCTGGCAGGAAACCGCATGTACAATCCGCATGTACAATCCGCATGCTTTTTTTTCTGCCAGGGACATGCAGAAACGCTCAAGAAAAATCTGGAGCATTTCTGCATCGTGGGCACATAGCCTAAGCGAGAGTTTCGGAAAAGGATAGGAGAGCACATCAGAGACATCATTAATAAACGAGATACTCCCTTGGCCTGTCACGTCAATACCATGCACCAGGGTGATCATAAGAAAGTTACATTTATGGGAATTGATAAAATTACCCCACCAATCAAAAGAGGAGATTGGGATACCCTGATAATGCAATAAGAAACTCGGTGGATTTTTGAACTAAGGACCACCACTCCGCTTGGCCTGAATGAACAACTATCCTTCTCCCCCTTTTTAAATACATAAGGACCAGGATAGGGACAGTTTAGGCAGGGACAGCCACCGTTGAGTGGGGGCGCCACTGGCGTAAGATGGTAGGGTGCCAACCTCCACATGGGTAGGGTATAAGTTAGTCAGGGACAAAAAGAGGGATAGTGCCTATACTCCTAATCTTTTTCCTTCTCTCCTTTCGAGATCTATATATGGTGTGTGTCTGTATGTGCCCGGGCCTGTTGTGTCTCGCACCACCAAAAGGAATTGGTTACTCAATTTATTTGGGTTGTTTTCCAAAGATGCCCCCTATTCCCCTCTTGTTATGACCATTTGGTATTTTATTGCCCCCAAATGAAAAATACAAAAAATACCAGTTATTATCACCTCTCTTCATTAAGGAATTACTGTCTAATCAGAGATTTTGCCTCTTCTTAGTATTATTCCCCTTGGTTTATATGATCATTATTTGAAGTATTTTTGACTCTGTACATGCTTAAAAAGGGCAGGAGGGGCTCTTTCATAGAGTCCACTTAATGAGTCCACAAGATGCCCCCTATGGGCTATGGGGGAGAGCGCACATCCATATGGATTGTTTGTCTCCCTGTCAGTGGAGGTAGTGTGATGGCTAAGGACCCGAGCGCTTCTATTTGGGTCCAATGCCGCACACACGGATGTGATGAGCACTCCTTGGAGTGCATTGAAGATGCGTTCCACGTAAATCCGGAAGTGTGACATAGCCACACCCCCGGAAATGACGCGTGCGTGTCAAGCAGCGTTCCACAGAGGAGGAAGTGGCTTCAGCGCAGATTGGGATGGCAGCATGTGATACGCTGTACCCAATCCATGTGCAGCGCTCGATATTTAAAGAGGGACCTTGTCATGTGCTGTAGCAGCGCCAATTAGGGGAAACTTTTTTTTGCCCCTTGATGGAAATCTATGAACCTCTGTACCCCCTGAAGACTCAATCTGAAGAAACGCGTCGGGGTGGTTCGTATAAGATGATGCTCACCTCAATTGAGAATGGACAATAGAAGTCTCTAGAGCTATGGGCGAGATCATTCCATTTCTTGGATATATGCCCTTCCTTTCTCCCATGTCTAGTTAAACTGGAGATATGTGTTGTAGGGTTATGAAGTAGTCAGGTCTTTTCCCTGCCCATTGGTTTATTTGTGCAAATTAAGTATCATAACCATGAAGGAGGGCTAATTATGGGAAGACCCTAATATTACTATTTGCTGCGTTTTAGGTAAACAATTATGTTACCTTTGCATTTTCTTCTGTCCAATAAGCATCTTTCATTATATCTGACACTGATCTCTGTTTATTCAGCACTAAGGTAATATGGTCATTGATGTGTATCACCAGATGCTTTTTGTTGCGTGACCACTGATTCATGCTAGTAGGACTATTCCAGTTAAACTTTCCTGCATATACAGTAATTTTGAATACATGTAAGGTCATTTGAACACTTGATGTCTGGATATTGGGTGTGACTTGGGGGGAAAAAAGAGTGTATAAGTGGATCACTCTTTTATTATATTATATTTTTGTCAGTCTGTGAGTACTTGCACCTTAAAAAAATATATATTTTTTTAAATATCTGATTAAAAGTTACTTTATATTCTGAGAATCATAGTTTGTTTTTTCCTTACTCCGGCAGGACTGAAAGAGGTCTTGTTTTCTGCAGACAAGTTGTACTTTGCTAATGAACTTTTTTTTTATTATTCTTTTTTTTATGAATATATGGAGAAATTTTCCCCCAAAATATTCAGGTTGTTGTTTTTGTTTTGTTTTTTTCCACCATTCAATTACCAATCATTCTAAATATTATTAGTTATTGTTTCTGTTATGGGGATGACGAATAAGTCACTTTGGCCTCCATCCCAGCAGTGTACTGTTCATCTTTTTTGGGTACGGAGGCCAAACCGACCCAAAATGACTCCGACAGCTTCATAGTAATGAATGGCTCTGTCGGGACTTTGTCTTGGACTCCGATGGAAATTCCAACACATTGCTCAGCGCAGAGTACTGCATATGTGTCAGCCTAGCCGAATAATGTCTTGTAATTTCCGCAGCATCAGCACTGCATGAAGTAATGTGTAGAAATGTACTGTAATGAATTAGCAGCCCTATGACCTGCTGCAGCCATATCTGTAACATAACAGAGCAAGATTAAAACCTATTAAATCGGATCTGTCACAAGATTTCACAAATTGCATATGTTATTATATAGATCTCATAGACCTGATGAGCTTGGTGTATTTACTTTGAAAATCCCTATCAGAATGGCTGTACAATCCTTTGTAAAAGATTTTCTGCCTAATTTTAAAATGACCATCAGACTTACAGCCATTACATGGATTTTCAGAGTTAGTAATTATACTGTATGTATAGTGAAATCTGGTGATAGATCCGCATTATTTAGGCATGAGAGGTCTGTCTGTCCTTCACGCTGTGGCCAATTTCTGTTTTGTTTTTTTTTTGTTTGTTTTGTTTTTTTCCTCCGCTTCTTTCAAGAGCCATAACTTTTTTTTTTTTTTTTTTTTCCGCCCTTGTAGACATATGAGGGCTTGTGTTTTTACTTTTGAATGACATTGATTTTATCATGTGATGCCCAGAAAAGTGGGGAAAAAATTCCAAGTGCTGTGAAATTGTGAAAAAAAAAGTGGAATTCCACAATTGTTTTTTGGATTTTTTTATTTACCATGTTCACTATAAGGCAAAACTGAACTGACTATATGATTTTCCAGGTCAGTACGAGTACAGCGATACCCAACGTGTAGTTTTTTTTTCATGATTACTATTTGAGTGGTGAAAAAGAATTTGGAAATTTGTAAAAATAATTTTGCTTGTGTCACCATTTTCCAAGACCTGCAACGTTTTAAATTTTCGGGATATGGGGCTGTGTGAGGGTCATGGCAACCCATCGGCGCCCTTAATCACGTCACAGGTGCGCCGATGGTCACGTGAAATGACACGTCCCTCTGCCAACGCACATTAAATAACCTGTTCAATCTCTGACAGTGGTAACAGCCACAAGCAGAACTCTGATCCACCTGTATCTGTTAGAGGCAGATGATGGCTGATTAAATCAGCCATCATCTGCCGGGAAAGATAGGGATTCTGCTTTCAAGCCTGCATAAATGCCTTTTTTTAAGACCATAAAAAGGGCTTGTTACGAAGGGTATAGAGGTAGAAATTAGTGTTGAGCGAATGTGTTCGGCATTTTAAATTCGGGTTCGTGTTCGGGGTTCCGGCTTTTTCGCGCAAAAAAATCGGCTCCGCCCACGAACATCCCTGATTTTCCACGCTGTCACAGGCGATTTTTTGGCGCGAACACGAACCCGAATTTGAAATGCCGAACAAATTCGCTCAACACTAGTAGCAATAAGTACATGGTGGTGGTTTAGGGGCCTGGGGAAGCTGTCAGGTTTCCTTTAAAGGGAAAGACTTTCACACAGGTACTGCTCAAATGACTCTAAGTTCATTCTGAAGTATAAATTTTTCGCTGCAGTTACGCTTTAAAACCCTACCTTACAAAGGTTGACCGTAGGCCTGTACTAAGAGATCTACAGGAACTTACACTATGCTAAGTAAAATTGTAAAAGTTAAGTCACACAAAGTTACGTAAGAATATCTTGAACTTTTGAACAATAACATAGTTTGCATCCATTTATTTTCAGGTCCAGGACCAGGACGAATATGAAGTATGTGATGATTGTAAGTCACCCAGACTGTTTTTCACAGTTTTAAAATTTTAAGCCATAAATACATGGAGACCTCCAAGGACATCTTGCGAATTTGCTGCAGAAAGTTATGCAACTGAACCATTCATCGGAAATAATGCAATTCAGATGAAAGCAACTGATATTCACTTGCTGAAATTTCTGCAGCCTGGGAATTATACAGTAAAAGGATCACATTGTATCTACTAAATAAAAAGTCTCAAACCAAAAGAGAAACTCCCATAGAAAAAATCTTGAAACAATCAAGTAAGAAATATATATATATATATATACATTTTTTGAAACAGGTATTTCATGACATACAAGTAAAAACACAATAAAAAAGGAAAACCTACTGCAAATGAACAAGTTACCGGTAAATAATTTTAAACTAGTTGAGCAAAATGTGTAAAAGTAAATATGCAAAAAATGCACATGGAGAAATACAACACCACAAATAAGCATGAATCAGATACAGCCAGTTAGGTCAAACAGCTTTCATGGACTTAATGAGCAAAAAAATTCCCAATAGATGCGAACCATGATATAATGAAATTCACCTGTATCCTCAAATGCCTAGTGCATATATGTGTACAAAAAAATACCATTAATGATTCCTGTGGTTAAATCTCCCTCTATTGGAGCCATGTGGAATGACCACAAAAAAAGAGAGTATAGGGTGTACAAAATCAAAGATAATAGATATGATGCATAAGATGTTAATGTACACAAATGATTAGCAAATATGCATAATAGTATCAAAACACATCAAAGCATGATGGTGAAATATAATTACCCGTTCTTGTATTCCCCTAACGCGCGTTTCGCATTATCGCTTCATCAGAGAGGAAATCTGCGTCCAATATCAGAAGGTTGTGCTATACGTACGGTGGTGCAGTGCTTAGCACTGCAGCCTTGCATACAGATTTCCTTGCAGATGACGGCTGATCGCTGCGATTTTTAGTAAAAGGTGATCTCTCATCAGCTAATTTTCCGAGGTACTTTTCTAATTAAATGAGACTTGACAAAAAGCTATAAAGCCTTTTAAAGTATTTCTATCATCCATTAAACATTCACCTGCATGCTGCCATGATAGTACCCACAGGGAGTTTCCTAAGCAGGGCATTTCTGCAACTTCCCTAAATACGTTGAATTTTTCTTGCAAAAATTATTTTTCAATCATTCAATGTCACGAGACAGAGTTTCATTTTGCCCTAAAAGAAAATACACAGGTATTTCTAGATACTTGTTTTTTATTATGTATATCCTTTTTTCACATAAAAAGAGCCATGGAATAAATGGCACTATAATAAACAATAATAATAATATAAAAATTTTTTGGTCAGCAAGCATGAAATGAAATGTGTATAGCCAATAGATCTATATATTTTTCAGTACTAATATAGATAAAGCAAAGTCCAATAATCTGGCATTAGGGGGTCAAATTCTAAGAATCACTGAATCCAAAAAATAGAAGAAGCTACAGCAATCCTAAAAAAAAAATGGCATTTTTGTGTCCAGTTCACTGGGCATCTGGACATATGCAGTTATGTTTTTCACATTAACCTGTATAACTTACTTAATGTATTGTATGATTATTTTAGTTATTAGCCCCCCTGAACCAGCTGTAAAGCCCAAGCCATCACCTTCTCCCCGAAATATGTAAGTATGGCATAAATGAGAAGATGGAAAAGGAATAATGTACAGATGCGCAAAACCTCAAGAGCCGTTACACTTTCATAAAGCGTTGTCTCTTTTTTCTCTCTAGAAGGCCTAAACCGCCTATAAGTATTCTCCCACAGAAACCGGTAAGATTATTTTCTAGTGAAATATTTCTAGTAATTTGGCACACACATCAATGCCATCTGAATGTGCTAAGACAGAGGCATGGTGCTATTACCGGTTAGTGCTAAGGTTTTTTTTTATAGATATTTTTTAAAATATATAAAAAAAATTGAAAAAAAAAATCTCTTGTCCCACCCACAAAAAAAATAAAAAAAAATCTGCTTACTAATATGTAAAAGGACCTGACTTTCCCAGAGGAATTGTGTCTGAAATTGAGGATTGTGTGTGTGATCCTGGCATATCCAGCACATTCACACAAGGCAGCAGTGCAGCATATGAAATCAGAAAATGAGATTTTACAAGTGATTGCATGATCTCGCAACTCTGACTAAACTACTGCGATTTGCCGCATTAATACAGCAGTCACCAATTGGTTTCCTTATGCAGCAGTTAGTTCTTATAGCATTTAAGTGGCATCATGCTGCACAGGCATCTGTTCAGGTGCCCATCACCCCTCCCCCTCCCATCCCACCAACGAGATTATAGGGGACCTACTGAAAGCTCCCATCGACGACATCTTGATACATCTGTGGCTGGGCTTCATATGAGAGCAAGATTTGTACTATATACTGCAGATGCAGTGGCTCAAAAAGAAGCACATTAAAGTCATGGCGTGGCCTAGCCAGTCTCCAGACCTTAATCCCATAGAAAACTTATGGAGGGAGTTGAAGATGTTATGCTCTGCAACAATTACTAAGGAAAGATAGGGGAAAGCGGTCCCTATAGTAAGACTAAGCTGAATCCCTACGATGTAGCGGGCTGCCTGTTCCTAGCGAACAGACCCGCCTTAATCCTCGGCTAGTCTGAACGAAGACCTATAGCATAAGGGGAGGGGTCCTTAAAAAAAACTAAGGACTGGGACAAAAATGGGACACCTCCTAAACAGAGAAGTTGCTGCAGAACACAAAAAGACAAACTGACAAAAAGGTACTAGAGGTCCCAGAAGGGCCAAGCGAACTGACAGAGAAAGGCACCGAAGCACCTGGCTAGAGAAACAGTCAAAAACACTGAAGTCCAGCACAGCTAAAAGGGCGGAGCTGGAATATAAAGGCAGATGGTCACGTGACCGCAAAACACAAGATGGAAAAAACAAACAGGAGGGTTCTAACAGAAGCTCCGAGTTGCCAAACGACAGCCTCAAAATCTGAATGATTTAGAGATGATCTGCAAAGAAGAGTGGCCCAAAATTCCTCCTGACATGTGCACAACCCTCATCATCAACTACAAACAACGTCTGACTCCTGTGCTTGCCAACAAGGGGTTTGCCACCAAGTATTAAGTGTTGTTTGCCAGAGGAATAAAATACTTATTTCTCACTGTAAAAGGCAAAAAAAATTATCTAATATTTTCCTTTTATTTATATATATATATACATACACAGTACAGACCAAAAGTTTGGACACACCTCATTTAAAGATTTTTCTGTATTTTCATACTTTACAAAAAAGTGTAAAACAACTGAAAATATGTCTTATATTCTAGGTTCTTCAAAGTAGCCACCTTTTGCTTTGATGACTGCTTTGCACACTCTTGGCATTCTCTTGATGAGCTTCAAGAGGTAGTCACAGGAAATGGTTTTCACTTCACAGGTGTGCCCTGTCAGGTTTAATAAGTGGGATTTCTTGCCTTATAAATGAGGTTGGGACGATCAGTTGTGTTGTGCAGAAGTCTGGTGGATACACAGCTGATAGTCCTACTGAATAGACTGTTAGAATTTGTATTATGGCAAGAAAAAAGCAGCTAAGTAAAGAAAAATGAGTGGCCATCATTACTTTAAGAAATGAAGGTCAGTCAGTCCGAAAAATTGGGAAAACTTTGAAAGTGTCCCCAAGTGCAGTTGCAAAAACCATCAAGCGCTACAAAGAAACTGGCTCACATGAGGACCGCCCCAGGAAAGGAAGACCAAGAGTCACCTCTGCTTCTGAGGATAAGTTTATCCGAGTCACCAGCCTCAGAAATCGCAGGTTAACAGCAGCTCAGATTAGAGACCAGGTCAATGCCACACAGTTCTAGCAGCAGACACATCTCTTCAACAACTGTTAAGAGGAGACTTTGTGCAGCAGGCCTTCATGGTAAAATAGCTGCTAGGAAACCACTGCTAAGGACAGGCAACAAGCAGAAGAGACGTGTTTGGGCTAAAGAACACAAGGAATGGACATTAGACCAGTGGAAATCTGTGCTATGGTCTGATGAGTCCAAATTTGAGATCTTTGGTTCCAACCACCGTGTCTTTGTGTGATGCAGAAAAGGTGAATGGATGGACTCTACATGCCTGGTTCCCACCGTGAAGCATGGAAGAGGAGGTGTGATGGTGTGGGGGTGCTTTGCTGGTGACACTGTTGGGGATTTATTCAAAATTGAAGGCATACTGAACCAGCATGGCTACCACAGCATCTTTCAGCGGCATGCTATTCCATCCGGTTTGCATTTAGTTGGACCATCATTTTATTTTTCAACAGGACAATGACCCCAAACACACATCCAGGCTGTGTAAGGACTATTTGACCAAGAACGAGAGTGATGGGTGCTACACCAGATGACCTGGCCTCCACAGTCACCAGACCTGAACCCAATCGAGATGGTTTGGGGTGAGCTGGACTGCAGAGTGAAGGCAAAAGGGCCAACAAGTGCTAAGCATCTCTGGGAACTTCTTCAAGATTGTTGGAAGACCATTTCCGGTGACTACCTCTTGAAGCTCATCAAGAGAATGCCAAGAGTGTGCAAAGCAGTCATCAAAGCAAAAGGTGGCTACTTTGAAGAACCTAGAATATAAGACATATTTTCAGTTGTTTCACACTTTTTTGTTAAGTATATAATTCCACATGTGTTAATTCATAGTTTTGATGCCTTCAGTGTGAATGTACAATTTTCATAGTCATGAAAATACAGAAAAATCTTTAAATGAGAAGGTGTGTCCAAACTTTTGGTCTGTACTATATATATATATATATATATATATATATATATATATTTATATATATATATATATATATATATATATTTATTCTCTGGGTATATTTGGAATTGCCAAAATAAGCACAAAAAAATGCAATAAGAAAATAATTAAACTTTGTGTCTCCTATAAAATGATAGCATGGCTGGCAAAAAGCGAGCTCCCTGTATGTCCCCTTTAATGGAGAAAAATTATGGATCTCAAATGGTGACACAAACCAATTCTGTATTTTTTACAAACTGCAGAGTTTAAGTCCATAAAATGATAAAAAGTCAAACTGACCTGAAGACTCTTGCTACCAGGTCATTTTTACTGCACATGAAACATCACGAAAAAGAAGCCCAAAAACAACAGTGGAAATGCAGTTTTTTTGGGGGGGTTTTATCAATCTACCGCATTTGGATTTTGTTTTCTTGTTTTTCAGTATATTGCATGGTAAAGTGAATAGTGTCCCATAAAAAAACAAGCTCTCATATGGCTATGTTGATGTAATTTAACAAAAATAAGTTATGGCTCTTGAAAGTAGGGGAGTTAAAAATTGAGAAAAAAAAACTGAAAATCGTCCGGCTGGAAACGGTCTCAGGGTTTACATTGCCCATACATAGAAGGAAGAATCTGAAATGTGAACTAAAAAACCTAAAACACTTCTACTTCATTTTCTCCTTGAGTGTAGACGTGAGATGATCCTGCTATACTGTACTCACGCCACTGACTAATGTGACTATTTAAAAAAAAATTTTTCTAATTGTTACATTATTAATTTTTTCCTAATTGCTATTTTCTAGTAACTTGCCCTGAAAAATGGTTAGACACAGCGACTCGCACGGCATTCTAAATATGTAGCCAGTGTGGACACCTGATGTGCTGATTGGCTGCCGGTCTCCCCTCCCTGCTTTACTGGCAGAGGTTTCCATGGTGATTTTAGAACAAAGCAATGTTCTAAAACTACATGTGCCTTGATATTAATATGTTGCCATCATGAACATGTCTACTATTGTAGCACTGAAATGTACAGTGTATGAATTCATTCAAAACAATAAAAATAAAAGAGGTTGTAGCTCTCTTAAAGGAAACCAGCCATCAGGATTTTTAACCCCTAACTAATGATCTGTGTGTAAAGACCCTTTAACGCTGATTAAATTCTTAACGTGCTTGGAAAATTTTGTTTTGCCTTATTTAAGAAATCCAGCCTTTGAAGTTTGCTGATGTGCAGCAGGGTGGGCGCTGCATTTACAGCTACTTGCCTCTCTCTCTATTCCCTGCCCGCTGCCTGGCTAAGGTCTCTGGCCGAACCAACGAGAGGGAAGGCCGTGTTGGACTTAATATTGACTAATAGGCCTGATAGAATAACTGAGGTACAGATAGGGGGGCACCTAGGTAATAGCGATCATAATATTATCGACTTCAAAATGCCCTTCAGTAGGGTTATCAATAAGGGAACAACAAAAACATTAAACTTTAGGAGGGCGAAGTTTGATCAGCTGATAGAAAACCTTCAACTTATTGACTGGGACAAAGTACTTAATCAATGGAATACGAATAGTAAATGGGAAACCTTCAAAAGAATTCTGAATACTCAGTGCGAGAGGTATATACCGTATGGGAATAAAAGGGCCAGAAATAAGAGGAAACCAATATGGTTGAACAAGAACGTAAAAGGGGCGTTAAATAGCAAAAAAGAGGCATTCAAGAGATTAAAACAGGAAAACAGCAAGGAGGCACTAATGTGTTACAAGGAAAAAACGAGAACCTGCAAAAAACAAATAAAAATAGCAAAGGAGGAAACAGAGAGACGTATTGCTAGGGAAAGTAGATCAAATCCCAAACTGTTCTTTACGTATATAAATAGTAAAAGGATTAAATTGGATAATATTGGACCGATAAAAAGTGAGGAAGGCAAAATCATAGAGAAAGATGAGGATAAAGCTAATCTATTAAATCATTTTTTTTCGACAACTTTCACAAAGGAAATAGAACTAACAGGAGAAATGAGAAGTGACAAGCTTAATCCTCCACTAAGTATGACAAATCTAACCCAAGCTGGGGTACAGAAACGCCTCAGTAACATTAAAATAAACAAATCACCAGGACCTGATGGCATACACCCACGGGTACTAAGGGAACTAAGTAATGTGATAGACAGACCGTTATATCTTATATTCAAGGACTCTGTTGAGACTGGGTCTGTACCACTTGATTGGCGACAGGCGAATGTAGTGCCAATATTCAAAAAGGGAGCGAAAAGTGATGCCAGAAACTATCGGCCGGTGAGTCTGACGTCCGTTGTGGGCAAAATTTTTGAAAGCTTCATTAAAGAGGCAATTACGGAGCATCTTGATGCTAATAATCTTTTAATCCCGAACCAACATGGATTCATGAGGAATCGCTCCTGCCAAACAAACCTGATTGACTTCTACGAGGAGGTTAGCTCTCGAGTAGATCAGGGGGAACCAGTGGATGTCGTGTATCTCGACTTCTCAAAAGCGTTCGATAGCGTGCCACATAATAGGTTGGTATACAAAATGAGAATGATGGGGCTGGGGGAAAATGTCTGCAAGTGGGTAGCTAACTGGCTAAAGGATAGAAGGCAGAGGGTGGTTATAAATGGAATATACTCAGATTGGGTAAGCGTCACTAGTGGGGTACCACAGGGGTCTGTACTAGGCCCAATGTTATTTAATATCTTTATTAACGACACAGTCAACGGGATAAATAGTAAAATATCAATATTTGCAGATGACACAAAGTTATGTAAAACAATTAATACAAAAGAGGACAGTGCAGACCTACAGAGGGATTTGGATAAGCTGGGTAGGTGGAGCATTAAATGGCAAATGAGGTTTAATGAGGAGAAATGTAAGGTCATACATATGGGAAGGAAAAATGGAAGTCACCAGTACTCACTGAATGGGAAATCATTGGGGAATTCAGAGATGGAGAAGGACTTGGGCATCTTGATTGATACCAAACTAAATTGGAGTGCCCAAAGTCAGGCCGCTGCTGTAAGAGCAAACAGGGTAATGGGATGTATCAGAAGAGGTATAGCTGCAAAGGATGAGAACATTGTTCTTCCACTGTACAAAGCACTGGTCAGACCACACTTGGAATACTGTGCTCAGTTATGGGCCCCAATATATAGAAAGGATATAAATGAGCTTGAAAAGGTACAAAGGAGGGCAACAAAATTAATAAAGGGAATGGAGGGACTGCAATACCCAGAGAGGTTGGCAAAACTAGGACTATTCAGCCTGGAAAAGAGAAGGTTGAGGGGGGACATAATAAATGTGTACAAATATGTTAGGGGACAGTATAGAGATCTTGCCCGGGATTTGTTCAAAAGGAGGGATATTACGGTAACAAGAGGGCATTCACTAAGAATGGAAGAGAAAAGGTTTCAGCACCAGCATAGGAAGGGGTTCTTTACGGTAAGAGCAGTGAGAATATGGAATTCACTGAGTGAGGAGACGGTAATGTCAGATTCACTACACCAGTTCAAGCGGGGACTGGATGCATTTCTAGATACCAGGCAGATTTCAGCATATACTTAAAAATAAAATAAAATAGTAGGTTGATACAGGGATTTATTCTGACTGCTGGTTTCAGAGTCGGGAGGGAATTTTTCCTCAGGTGAAGATTGGCTAAATCATTTGGGGTTTTTGCCCTCCTCTGGATCAACTTTAGCAATTACAGAACTAACAGGTCGAACTTGATGGACGCAAGTCTTTATTCGGCTTTACAAACTATGTTACTATGTTACAGTTTCTTCTTGTCTCAGTGACCTGCCTCCCATGCCCAAGATTTCACACAAGCACAGTCAGTGGTGCATGTGAAACCCGGACTATCGACCTGCGCATGCGCCGCCCCCTCTGGGAGATCACAGGCACTGTCAGGGTTTGCGCAAAATCTTGGCAGTGGAGGCAGGTCACTGTGACAAAAGAGACCTGCAAATCGGAGACCAGAGTCCGACACCGGGCAGGGAATAGGGAGAGTGGCAGGGAGAGCTGTAAGTGCAGTGTCCAACCCTACTGCACTTGCTTCTCATCAGCATAAAATGTAAATGCTGGATTTCTTCAACACCGCAAAACAAAATACTACAAGCAACATAATAATTTAATCAGCGTTAAAGAATCTCTCCACATGTGCCACCAGTTAGGGTATAAAATCCTAATCAGTTTTCTTTAAAGTATGAATTGGAGATCTGCAAACAGTAACTCTCTGGCTGGTAATGTGAAATTACAACTACCACTCAGGGTCAGGGGAAGGTGAAAGACTTCCTTGGGGGCCCCCAGCGTCCAGAGCAGAAGCTTCACTAATAATAGCATTATCGGTGAACCTTCCGATGTGGAGACTGCTTCAGGACCTTTGGTGACATCATGATCATGTGACCGTGATGTCACCGCATGTCTTGTACTCTGCGGGACCTCAGGACCTTTGGTGACATCATGATCATGTGACCAGTGTTGTGACCATGATTTTACCACAGGCTCTGAACTCTATAAGCGTCAAAAGAATTGAAGAGAAGATGGACCGATTGTTAGTCAGTGTGTGTGGGTCTATCTCTTTGTGTGTGTGTGTTTGTGTGTGTGTGTGTGTGTGTGTGTGTGTGTGTGTGTGTATGGTTGAGCATAGAATGTATGGCCTCCTGGTAGGTCTTCTCCGCAGCCCATACAGATGAATACTTGTCGATGGATGTTCTTCAATTACTAAACTTAACCCCTTCACAACTCTTCAAAGGTCGTGTCCCTGCCTTTTATGCGGGCTCGCACTGTGTGGGTGGAAAAATAAAGTTATGGCTCTTGGAAGAAGGGAAGGAAAAAGCTAAAACGATAAAAAATGGAAAATTGCCCGGGGGTGAAGGGGTTAAAATCATTGTAATAGCCATATAATAGCAACATGAGTGCCCCCTGCAGGCTTCATTCTGCGGATGTTCATGATGGGTTTACTAATAAACTAAAATAATAATCATATCTATAAAATGTAATTAGAGTTCTTGTACCTACATAATTCCTAAATATGTAGACAGTTATCAGGCAGAACTTACAGGGAATTAATTTCAACATTTCCACTAGAAGTGATCCGATAAAAACATAAGACAGGCAGTGTTGTCGTTGGTATTTTGGAACACCAGGATGGTTCTTAATAATTAAAAATTAATTTTTTGTGTGTAATATAGACTTTCGTATGAAGTATACAGGAGATTTTTGTTAAAGATTTACAATTAAGTAGATGATCCTATGAAAAAATTTTTCTTACGGACTCTCCAGTCTGTAAAACCTCCAGTCTATAAAATCTATTTTATTAAACATTTTTAGCTCATTCTTAATATAAGGAGTGATGTGTTCAGAATCTCCATCACTTGATCAGAGTATAAGTGGTTACAAAGAGCGTCTCTCTCTGGAGGAGCCGTACTGTATGACACAAACAGCCCAATGATGTAATTGGAAGTGTGTGTGTGCCTCTGTATGTGTGTGGTTGAGCCCAGACTGTGGGGACTCTAGGTGGTGTATATATACTGTATGTGAAGACATATATGTATGTATGTGCTATGTATACATGTATACACGCACGCGTGTGTGCTATGTATGTGTGTGTATGGATCCTCCATTTATAAATATCGACTGCGCAGACGAGAGTTCATAGGTGTAAATATGTCGGCAATCACCCAACAAACAAGCAAAATGGTGCTCATTCATTGGGTGATTGGATTGATTATGGGGGAACAAAAATCATTGTTCTAAACAATCTTTCCGTCCCCATCACTCTTTGTGAGCCGGTGTAAAGAGGGAGGTAAACAAGCACAAAACTACTTCAATATTGTTGATCACGCTCATTTAAGGGTCTGAATTCAGGGCATGTAAATGCAAACAAAATGTTTGTGTGTGATGGTGCAATATGTAAGCATTTAGGGCCCCACTTTAAACTTTTGCCCAAGGCCCCAATTTATCTAAAACTGGCCCTGTTACGACTATGCTTTACCAACTACCAAAACATCATTGGACTAACCGTTTCAGACCAACCGGATAAGTTTACGTTGCACATTCCTGTTGCCGGTGTATCAGTATGTATATACAGTCTGCTACCTAGAATTACATATTTAAAAATTCAATGCTTATTTCTTTATTTCCAGAAACCAGTGCTGGTTTTACCCCAAAGGGATGTCGGTAACAATATTGGTAAGTTTATTTTCAATATATAGGAATGCATTTTTCTGGCCTATTTGCAGTAGTTTCTATTGTCCTAATTGTTCGTTAAAGTGGCACAGCAGCTGATTGGGTATCTGCCATACTTCACTGTAATAAAGCGTTATTTCAGAAGACGTTTCAAGTAACAAAAAATATATTATACATATTATTTGTAACACGCACTGTGTTTAAAAAGGTGGCATACATTGGAGTATTGGAAGAGACCCCCCCAATATTTAGCTGATCACATGATGTCTTGCTGCTGCAAACATCTGTAATCTAATCGGGGCAGTGCTAAACTGTCTGGATAATGCACGTTGGGTGTTCTAGTGTAAAGCTGGACGTACACATTAGATGACTGTCGGCCAAACAATGGTTCTGCCAATCGTTCGGCCAGCAGCCATCTAAGCCAACTTTCCCATACACAGGAGTGCTTGTTTGGCCAAGCGCTCCTGTGTTCTCTATCAGAGAGACGCCGCCAAACATGTCTGGCGGCGGCTTATCTGTCAAAGAACAAAAAGATCTGCTGCACAAAATCAGACATGCCTGATCTTTATCTCCCCGAAAGTCATTTGACCGGGGCCCCCATACTTATTAAACTGCCGATATGGACCGGTTCGGCCAACATTAGTCTAAAGGAGCTTTAGAGACTCTCTTTGTAACTGCTTTCCATTTCTACACAAGGGACACCTATTTACTAAGCTAGGAATCCATAATAGGATATGTAACCCCATAATGACCCCCCCCCCCCCTTGCCTTTTGACAGCAGGCAGTGCGGGTACCAGCAAGTGTAAGACTACATTACCGTCTTTTGACTCAGCTGTATTAATGCTCCTGGAATCTAGCACCCTGGTTCCTGGAAAAAAGTCCTAAGCAGTTTATCACCGTTTTTGCAATCTTCTGTCATCTGCGTAGCCAATGAAAAAGTGTGCAATAAAATGTCCCCCAGAGATGTTTTTTTTCACCTCTTAGGGGATATATTCTATAACAAACACCTATAAATAGAAAACATATTTTCAAAAACTGTAATGAAAAATGTAAAAAAAGAAGAAAAATATTTTTTTTTCTGTATTTGCATCCCCCAAAAATGTATATAGAATGCACAGTAGTTTAGTTCAACCCTCTAAAAGCACCAAAAAATAAAATAATTTCTCCCACATAAAATTAAGTGTCATACATCCACATCAGTGAACAATGATAAAAAAAAATTATGGCTGCTTAACTGCAGGAAGACAAAAATGAAAAAAAGTACTAATGCCTTTTTAAGCCTGTTCATTTTTTACATTTTTTGGCATTTTTTTTTTCAATATCACAATCTGTATTAAAAATCTAAAATAGAAATCTTGTAATTGTCACACTGGCCACTGGGGCTTTTTTTAGACTCTAAATTCCGGTTTCTGGAAATCCAGTTTAAAACTCTTCCAGAAAAGACAGAAAACTAAAATAGCCCTGGTGGCCAGTGTGAAAATTGAAAGATTACTAATTTTTATTTTTTAATAAAGGTTGTGATGTGAAACACAAGATTGTCCAAAATTTTACAAACTACTTCAAACACAAAAGTCCGCTTCAGACAATAGATCATTTTGTGATGAGACATTTCCCATAAGGGGCTAACATTGGGCTTTCTCTTAATCTGACAAACACTTTAACTTCTGTCTCCTAGAGCAATGTTTCCCAATTCCAGCCCTCAAGGCCCCACCACCGCCAACAGGTCATGATTTCAGGATATCCTATAGAGAGAATCTGTTGCAGTTTCTGATGCCTTGATACTAATTTAATCACCTGTTCAAAACGAAGGAAATCTTGAAAACATGATCTATTGGGAGCCATGTATACTGGAGTTGAAAAACACTGCTCTTAAAGCACATCATGGAGAACACAGGAAGTGAAGATTGTTAGGGCGCAGTCTGGCGGCCGTATAACATGGACGATGATCGCATCGCAATGCTCGGACTGGCCGCCGGCTCTACTCACCCGAGTGCGACATCTGCATAGAAATACAAGCTGTCATGCTCAGGTGAGGAGAGCCGCCGGCCAGTCCGAGCATTGCGATCGTCGCCCATGCTGTACAGCCATCTGACTGCAGACTTAAAGGGAGCTTGGCACTAAGTGAGTAAACCAGAGACATGCCGCTGTATTGCATGTTAATACAGATCCAAATATGCCCCTGTTAAAACTGCCAGGCTAAGTATGATGCAGTTATCCTATTTGGCTTCTCCAAATGTCTAAGAGTCTATATAAATAGTAAATAATCCGATGAAGAGAGAGACTCCCTCTCAAAATTGTATCAAAATTCTTTATTATAACCTAATACACAAACCTATACTATAAAAAGACTTAATATATAAAATGTGGGGAAGTTATAAAATGCGGAATACAGACCCAGTGACAACATGCATGATTATACAAGTAAGACAATCCTATATTATATGAAATATAATAACCCATCAGTGATCTGTGTCCCCTCTAATCTCTATTCAACATAATCCCAAATGCATAAGGTTGGATCATGGTTCCATGATAGTACAAAGAAATCATAAATGCATAATAATAGCAGGGCGTTGGAGACTATAAGCAAAACCTCCAACTCCTCAATTTCCCGACTCTGACTTTACAGCACGGCCTCACTATTGAGCGTGTACATAAAGTGCAGCACAGATTCATCTCAACTAAAAGCCGAGATCCTTCGATCAGGAACAGAACAGACATTTATAGGACATTTCATAACTTTCCCAAATTCTTATGACAACATTTACAGCTTATCCTGCATTGTACTACTGTACCAATTTATTATATATTTTGGGAGTCTGAGTCGGTCCATTTTATACCGACTTCACGAAAATGGACTCCGACTCCACAGTCCTGAATACGTACATATGATTAGATCACAAATTCACAAGAGTTTATCAATAAAGTGCAAAGTGCTTATAAGGTTTCACAAGTAAAAAGAGAATATGGGTTAAGTAGGTAACACAATAGGGTACCCTTCTGAGGAAGCTAGTTGAAACGCGCATCAAGGGGCTCTTGGTGACATCAGCTGTTTGGTAATCCTTTTCACTTTGACAATATTTAAATATAACTTCCCCACATTTTATATATTAAGATTTGTTTATTGTATTTTTGGTGTATTATGTTATGTTATAATAAAGAATTTTGATTTTCATAAAATTTTCAGGGAGTCTTTCTCTTCATAAGATTATGACGTATGATGGAGGAAAATGATTTCTAAAAGTGGTGCACGTTGCTCTTTACAGTGAGCTACAGGAAAGCCTAGTCACTCTCCTGACTGCTCGCATGCACGCTTTGACCGACATGTTGTCTGTTGCTGTGCAGAGAGGGATGTCAGTCAAGGCTGGGTGGGTGTGCTAGTAGCAAGAAGATCATGACTAATCCCCACTGCAGCATCGCCCTGATAACTAGTGAAAAAGCTGCACTGTAGTTTTATAACTGCTTTTTCTCTATCCATAATAAATTAAAGGGAGTTTTTCAGAGCAAAATAACTGTTTCAACCAAGAATAGGCACTTGGTGCACCCATGGTGTGGCCGAACAGTTCAGTGCACCTTCTCGCCTTCTTATTTTCCATCTATCTTTCCATCTTGTGCTGAGAAACTTCCTTTAAAGTTGACCATCTAGCTTGTCTGTCTGTTGTATTCGTAGTCCTCCTGATGCTCCTCTTAAAGAAGTTGTCCACTACTTTCACATTGATGCCGTATCTGTAGGATAGGGCATCAATGTATGATCGGCCGGAGTCCCGCACGCGGCACCCCCGCCGATCAGCTGTTATCGGTGCCACCGGCCGGAAGTGCTCACCTGCGGCGCTCCGCCGTCAACTGATAGTGGCCGATCAGCGGGGGTGCTACGGATAGGGCATCAATGTAAAAGTAGTGGACAACCCCTTTTAAGGACCACATACACATTATACTAAAGTTGGCCAAAGCTGGAGATCTTTGTAGGATCGACCAACAGTCTCTTGCATATGAGTGGCCTCCCAGCATTCCCCAGACAGGTGATTGTCAGGGGATTGAAGGATTTGGCATGTCAAATTTCCAACAGCCGATCCTTTTTTTTGTCTTGGACATAAGTCGTTACCAGAGGGGTTTGATAGTGGCTCTCTCATAGGGGTCACAAGAGCACTCTGCCTATAGTAAAGCTGACGGTCCAATAATTGTTTGGCTGGCAGCTATCTAATGTGTATGGATGGTTTAACAAAAAAATGTCAGGTAAAAAAAAAATCAGGCAATTTGAACTCAAATGCCCAATCTTTTTGTTCTCAGGGGAGATAAGCTGCTGCTTAAGATGATTTTTTTTCAATGACACAACTTTATATAATAAGAAATATCAATCTATTTTTGCTATTATAGAGAAGCCCCAAGTTGTCCAACGCAACAGAATACAAAGTGGAGGAAATGAGCCTCCTCCCTTGGGGCCACCAGTATCACAAAAGTAAGTCATTCTGTCAGTACAGTAAAATACCAGATACATGATTCATGCCTTTTATGGATGCTCATACATTATGTACATGAACTATTAGTAGGTTACATAGCTTCTTAGTCTCATCAAGAACATGTTTAGCACGTTCAACCAGATCGGATAGAGGACAACTCATCTTTCCCTTACCTATGAAACCTAGAAGAGAGGAAAAATATTCTTGAGAATAAGAGTGCTCAGTTTCTTTAATGTCATAGTTTCTTTTTTAGGATACAAGGTTCACACCCCCCCCCCCCAAAAGTAAATTGTTGACGTCTGTTATCTTGTAGGCTAGAGTAACATCTCAAGTTTTAGCCAGCTACAAATCACAATGACGTCTCACATCCATTGAGGAACCTAACCTAGTTAAAAGGAATGTGTCATCAAAAAAAGCCTTACAATTTTTAAATCGCGTTTTTATGTTTAATGTATTTGTTTTCATAGCACAATATTAATAATAAAATATTTTGCAATTTTCAAACTATCTTCTGGGCCTTATGCTTGACTCGTATCCCCTGTCCTTTTCAGCAGCTACATAGACATTAGCAGCAATAGACTGACTCGGACCCTAATTGTTTGTATAGAAGTATTATTTTGGCTTGCTCTCATCTGGGAAAAGGGATTGGTGAAGGGAGGGGGAGGAGGTGAGCTGTGACATCACCTATTGTGAATGGTGTATCCTATGTGATCTATTAAGAGGAGTGTTAACTTTCAGTGTAATATAGTCTGTGATGATAATGAGACTGCTAAAAAGCCATCTGTACAGAAAAAAGTGTGAGCCTAGGGCCTATTTGTCAGTGAGAAAATTGCAGATATTTTGTATAAATAATATGGAATATTGAAATTAATTGAACATAATCTAATTTAAACAATTTTTCATTTTCTCATATATTCCCTGAAAGATGTTTTCACACTAAAGACATATATTACCTTATCCCGCTCCTCCTTAATTCAATTTGTATTCAATTAAGTGACATGGTCCTCCATGACCACTGCTGGCCCCATTCAATGGACTGATGGAGGTAGGCGTGTACTCTGCTATTTGTGTCAGTCTCCTAGACAGTCAATGGTTCGGCCATGGTCATGCACAACTAACGAGACATACACATGTAGCAGACTTTGTTGTAAGTTTGAAAAATTACAAAATTGTTTTCAAAACTTTAATACATTTATCAAATTGATTCAAAAATTTCCAGGTTACCATTTCATCTTCCTAAACCTAACATCATACCAGTACAAAGTAAGTATATTTTCATTATACATTATTGTAACTAAAATGATACGACATGACTTATACCAGAAAAGTTTATTAAAGGGCATCTGTCAGTAGGACCAACCCTCCTAAGCCGACTATATGGACATGTAGGTCATAGGAAGCTGAATAACATGATACCTTGATATCTGCGATCCGATGTCTTATTCCAGAGAAATCCACAATTTCTTAATATGTACAGTCATGGCCAAAAGTATTGAGAATGAGACAAATAGTAATTTTTCCAAAGTTTACTGCTTAATTTTTTGTAATGGCAATTTGCATATACTCCTGAATGTCAAAGAGTGATCAACTTAACAGCAATTACTGTACTTGCAAAGTCAATATTTGCCCAGAAAATGAACTTTAACCCCCAAAACACATTTCAACATCATTGCAGTCCTGCCTTAAAAGGAGCAGCTAACATCGTTTTAGTGATTGATCCATTAACACAGGTGTGGGTGTTGATGAGGACAGGGCTGGCGATCAATCAGTCATGATTAAGTAAGAATGACATCACTGGACACTTTAAAAGGAGGCTGGTTCTTGGTATCATTGTTTCTCTTCAGTTAACCATGGTTATCTCTAAAGAAACACGTGCAGCCATCATTGCACTGCACAAAAATGGCCTAACAGGGAAGAGTATCGCAGCTACAAAGATTGCACCTCAGTCAACAATCTATCGCATCATCAAGAACTTCAAGGAGAGAGCTTCCATTGTTGTCAAAAAGGCTCCAGGGCGCCCAAGAAAGACCAGCAAGCGCCAGGATCGTATCTTAAAACTGTTTCAGCTGCGGGATCGGACTACCAGCAGTGCCGAGCTTGCTCAGGAATGGCAGCAGGCTGGTGTGAGTGCTTCTGCACGCACTGTGAGGCGGAGACTCTTTGAGCAAGGGCTGGTTTCAAGGAGGGCAGTAAAGAAGCCACTTCTCTCCAGAAAAAACATCAGGGACCGACTGATATTCTGCAAAAGGTACAGGGAGTGGACTGCTGAGGACTGGGGCAAAGTCATTTTCTCTGATGAATCCCCTTTTCGATTGTTTGGGACATCTGGAAAACAGCTTATTCGGAGAAGAAGAGGTGAGCGCTACCACCAGTCTTGTCTCATGCCAACTGTAAAGCATCCTGAAACCATTCATGTGTGGGGTTGCTTCTCAGCCAAGGGAATCGGCTCACTCACAGTCTTGCCTAAAAACACAGCCATGAATAAAGAATGGTACCAGAATGTCCTCCAAGAGCAACTTCTCCCAACCGTCCAAGAGCAGTTTGGCGCCCAACAATGCCTTTTCCAGCATGATGGAGCACCTTGCCATAAAGCAAAGGTGATAACTAAATGGCTCATGGAACAAAACATAGAGATTTTGGGTCCATGGCCTGGAAACTACCCAGATCTTAATCTCATTGAGAACTTGTGGTCAATCATCAAGAGACGGGTGGACAAACAAAAACCAACAAATTCTGGCAAAATGCAAGCATTGATTATGCAAGAATGGACTGCTATCAGTCAGGATTTGGTCCAAAAGTTGATTGAGAGCATGCCAGGGAGAATTACAGAGGTCTTGAAGAAGGGGCAACACTGCAAATATTGACTTGCTGCATTAACTCATTCTAACTGTCAATATAACCTATTGGTACTCATAATATGATTGCAATTATATTTCTGTATGTGATATAAACATCAGACAAACACTAATAAAAACCAGAGGCCAGCAGATCATGTGAAAATATAATGTTGGTGTCATTCTCAAAACTTTTGGCCATGACTGTAATGAGCTGTTAAGATCTATGGACCGGACATAGCTCTCCTGGAGAATCTGCCTACAGAGCTGATTTTTAATAAAATTGGGTGTTGTCAATGTGTGCCATATAAGTATCACAGAGCAGTAGAACTGAACTCTGTTTTATTACAAACACATTTGCTGTAGCTCTCACAGCTCTGCTGCATTGCAACACTGAAGCCCTGAGAGGACACCTGCACATGTGTTTAATGCTGTAATGTGTCAGTTTTAATCACCCACCGCTCTTCAGTAAATTCAGGAGAGCGGAAAGTAACAAGTCGCACCCCCACCGATCAGACATTGATGATCTATCCTAAGGAAAGGCCATCAATGTTCAAGTAGTGGACAACATTTTTAAGTAAGTTTCTCTGACATTAAAAAAATAAAGCCAACTGATTAAAAATCAGTATGAGGACATGATGCTAAAGAGGAGAGGTCAATAATATTAAATTGTCCTTTTTAATAGTTTTTGCATTCTTCCTGAAACAGCAGTGCACCTTTTCTTTAATATCTGTATTGTGACATTACTATGTTATTCCTCATGGAAATCTGTAACTAAATAGACAACTGAGTGATTACAAAAGTCAATATGGTGCGTCCTCACTGAGTACTCATCGATAAGAGAAATTGCAATGCCCAAATGTTAATTTATTTATATTTTTTCATTAGAGGGATCACGTTATTTAAAAAAATGCTATTAACCTGCAGATATGGGGTTAATCCCCATAATGAATTTGCTCGGCACCGGCACTGAGCGCTTCGCTGCCAGGAGGAAATTAACTTTATTCCTCCTGGCAGCCCCGCTCATAAGGTGTGCGGTCAGTGCAGCTTCAGTCACTGCTCAGTACATAGTTAGCGGTGGCTGTAATAATACCACGACACTGACTGACAGTAAAAATAACTACAGGAAGATATATTACTATTACATAATTTATTACATCACAATTGGTGATGTAATAAAAAGAAAAACTGTCCAAATGGTAGGTACAAGTAAGATGGCATGTAATATTGTTATGATTGTAGGGATTCACACTCTAGGGTAGCCGCATGGATACACATGGCACAGGGTTTTATATCAAAACAGCATGTAGTTTACTGTTCATCATAAACTTTACAGCCTTTCTTCAGTATCAATGGATAACATAAACAGTCCTTTTCTTGAGGCAGATTGAAATGACAACCTTGGTATTCCCAGCAGCAGCTCACACTTGTATTAAATGTGTTCACCAAACAAACACCTCTCTGCTGGCTCCAGCTCACCTCTTTGCAGAGCAGACTAACCAGCAGCTCTGGCTTTATCCAGTCTCAACACACTCCACACTGCTGAGCTAAACCAGCTGCTGCTTATAGGCCTGTAAACTCCAGACTGGGTCATAGGATTGACTTTTCCCAGCCAGGTTCTTTTGGTTAGTCAAAAAACCTGGACGCAAACTCCAGACACATATCTACCATCCTGGACCTTACCGCCTGCTTTCCTACAGTTGTAATACATAATATGGTGTAATATGTTATGCTGTATTTAACATGAGTTACACATTTCGACATCATAAGATTATTACTGTATATTATTTATTATTCTAGCGCGATTTATTCCATGGTGCTTTACATGTGAAAAGGGGTATACATAATAAAAACAAGTACAAAAATCTTAGACAATAGAAGTCGCTGACTGGTACAGGAGGACCCTGCCCGTGAGGGCTCACAATCTACAAGGGATGACTGAGGATACAGTAGGTGGAGGCAGAGCTGGTCGCGCAGTGGAGCATATCCTTCCAACATATGGTGGAGCATATCCTTCCAACATCAATTTAAAATGAATATTTGTTATATAGGGGACACCCGGTCACAAGATATTAATGACATATGGATAGGTCTTCAATTTCAGATAGTTGGGGGTCCGACACCAAACACTCCACTGATCAGCTGTAAGAAGCAAGCAGCGGCTAGATGTAAATATATAGAGCCTGATTCATCAAAGCTCTTACATCAGATTTTTGGCTTAAAAAGCTTTGAAAAGTTGCTAAATTTGTGCTCCTTACACCACAAATCTTGCTGATGTAAGATTTGTGGCCAGGCGCACACCACTTGTCAGACACTCCTTATTCATGAAACGGCGTGCGCCTCTTAATGAGTTCAAAGCATTTAGTCTCAGCATGCCTCATTGAAACCAGCGTGAACAACACCAGATGATCGGTGGGGTGCCAGGTGCCAGCCCTGCACCAATTTTGATATTGATGACTTACCCCATGGATAGGTCATCAAGATCTTGCAAACTGACAACCCCTTTAAAACATAAAGAAGTTTTCTGATGACTTTGTAAGGGTTTGAATACCTAAATGCCTGGTCCAGAGGTTCACCTAATGGACCCCTCAGAACAAATGAGCAACCATTTTTTAACAAAAAAAGCCACTACTTTAAATCTAGCACATCTCTGAAATTGCAAGTGGACCCCCAACTATCTTGGATCCTTCCTTATCTCTTTACTGGCAGCACATACTACTTAACCCTTTAATGACTAGGTCTGAAAGGACCTTAATAAATGGCCAATTTTTTTTATTTTTGTGCTTTCATTTTTTCGCTGACCTAGCTGTATGAGACTGTTTAAAGGGAATCTGTTACCACTTTGGAGTTATCAGACCTCTACTATGGGAATACAGGGTATAGAAATGCAAATCTATACTTACCTGTATAGGCCCATAGAAGAGGTTTGATTGCAGAGAAAAGCACTTTAATCAATTCTATTTTGTACAGGCTTGGGATCCGGGGGACGCCAAGCAATCCCTGCCTATGTGCTTTTTATTCTGCAGGTTTCTATTGCGCAGGCGCCGGGAATGACTGACTCCCCGGCGCCTGCACAATTGATTCCTGTGACACAGCGCACAGGCAGAAGGAGCCGGCATGAATCAAAGCGTGCTCTATGTGAGCGGTGCTTTGCGCATGCCCCGGAAGTCAGGGAGCACAGTGCACACGGGGTCCTGTAACGTGCATGTGAGGGGGGATATGACAATCAAGCAGATAGGCGGGGATTTGTGGGAATAATAAGCACATAGGTGGGCATTGCTTGGCGCCCCCGGATGCCAAGCCTGTACAAAATAAAATTGATTAAAGCACTTTTCTCTGAAATCAAACCTCTACTATGGGCCATACAGGTAAGTATAGATTTACTTTTCTATACCCTGTATGGCCATTGTAGAGGTCTGATATCTCCCAGGGGGTGACAGATTCCCTTTTAAGCTGGACAAATTATTGTGTAGTTTCTATAATTTTTTTAAGACACAAATACAGAAAGAAAGCATTTTTTTTTGTTAATATTTGTACTGTTTAAGTTTCACATCAAATATATTGTTTAATGAGCTCTCCAGGTTATAATGGTCTGGTAAGTATCTAATATGTACAGGATTTTTTTTATTAAGTACTGTATGTAGTAAAATGTATTTTATATGAAAAAAAAAGTTTGATTTTTATTTGTATTTTGTAATGCAGGACCTCCTGAGGTTGCAACACGTTATATACCTAGCCCAAGTCATCATGGCAGTATAGTGGAGCAGGTAAGAGAAGAAAATACAAAGAATTTTATTAGTATCTAGCGGGATATAGCCATACATGCACAACTCTGATTATTTATATGCAGCTATTTGCTGCAATAAAGAATGTGGTATATATTATGGTTAGTATTATGCATAAATACATAATGTATTACATACAGTAAAAAGAGAAATTTGCATTTAAAGCAGATCTGTCACCAGATTGTACAATACAAACAAGTCGATTTGATGATGTTGTTGTATAATCCTGATATTAAGAGAAGCATTTTATGGTTGCAAATATAGAATGAAATATCCTATGAATACAGGTGTATTCAGACTCCACTCACCCAGCCTGACATCTGCAGCTTGTACTGAGCAGAGTGAGATGTCAGCTTCAGCGGGGAGGAGGGACACTGAGCATCTGTTGATCAGGCTAGATGTTAGTTAAAATTCCATAATGGATTTTTCAGCTCTTCTAGCATGGCTATGTAAATACAGCATCTTTCCCAGGTATAAGAGATCTATTTAGCAATATATGCTGTTTGTCACAAGATATTGATGATGCATCCACTGGATAGGTCATTCATATGAGATCATTGGGGATCTGACACCAAACACTCCCACTGATCAGCTGTAATAGGCTCTGGCGGCAGCCAGATGTAAACACATTGAATGTCGCCGGAGCTTATAACTAGCTGGCGGGTGTTGGCCCAACAATCTAATATTGTTGACTTATCCCATTCATAGTCCTTCAATATCTTGCGACCAAACCCAAGGGTTTTCTGATGTTTTTTTGAGGAGTTATCAGTTTGTATTATGAAATCTGGTGACAAATCCACTTTAAAGTGAAGCCATGAGCAAAAATGACCTATTGCTTTAAATCAGGTTTTCGTGTGAACGGTATTTTTAAAAAAATGTTGGATTTTTTTTCCCTTATCACTATGTATTGAAAATAAAAATTTGAAGTGTTGCAATTTTTACATAGACCACTGGGGACATTCAAGACTCATGCGTCCTGTTGTTTCCGGAAATCCTCATGTACAAAAGCTGCAATAGACTGACTCGGTACATAAGGCATCTAATGAGCGTGTGCAAAGGTCATTGTGAATTGAGAAGGAACAGGGAGAGATGTAACATTGCCTACTGTTATTGGTGTATCCTATGTTATCCGCTGAGACGTGTTACCCGTCATTGTAATGGTGTCTGTAATAATAATGAGGTTGCTGAAAAGTCGCGTGTAAAAAAAACAAAACAGGAGTTATGAGTCTAAAATAACCCAGTGTGAAAAATGCAACATTTCTACAATTTTTGGGAGGGCCATGTTCACACTAGGCTTTTTTTTCAGCGGTTTTTTTTCTACAGCGAAAACTGATCTCTTGGTAGGAAAGAAGCAGCGTCAAAAATATCTTTTGGGTGCATTTTTCAGGATCCCAAAGCTCAGCTTTGCTTCAACCACAGAAGCATGAACACAGGTCACCAATGCAAGACATATGTTCATGAAAAATTGCATATTACAAATGCAGGGGGGGGGGTGAATTGGTCTGGAATCGTTTACCTAAGATATTGGCAGTGCATTGAGTTTGTAGGACACTATATTTATTTTCACACTTTGGTCTGCCATTGAGTTGCTCAGGCATTGTTCAATTTCACTCCTCGGTTGGCCAATGTTTACTTTGTACGCATCACTAATTTAATTAAACTGTACTAATCCAAACTGCCAACTCAGGTGAACAAGACAAGATGGTTAACCTGGGAAAGTCACAAAAAATAAATGGGTTTCATATACTGCTGTACTTTGCTTTTTTTCACTAAAAACACAGCAAAACATTCACACTAGGTATTTTTTCAGCATTTTTTGCACCACCCATTGCTTTCAATGGATGAAAAACACTGAAAAAACGCTGAAAGAAGGGACATGCTCTATTGTGCAAAAAAAACATGTAAAGCACAAACTACTGAGGACTAAAAAGCCAAGCTGTGTGCATGAGATTTCAGAAATCTCATAGCCTTTGCTGGTACTGTAAAACGCAGCTGAAAATTCACATAAAAAAACGCATTAAAAAAAATGCTGAAAAAACACCTAGTGTGAACATAGCCTAACACAGATCATGATTTGAAAAAAAAATATTTAAAAAAAACTTTGAAAAAGTCTATTTAACACAAAAATCTGATATAAAGGATAGATTATTTTCTGATGATGCATTCCCTTTAAAACAAAAAGCCCTCAAGGAAAGTGTGTGATAAACTGATCTCCAATTATTCCTATAACCCATAAAATGAAACATCTTCGTCCATAATATATTATGTTAAAACGCACACGAACAAGATACTAATAATCTCTGATACTCTGAAGAATTATTACATAACTGCTAGCGGGAATATGAGGTTAGAAGCATAAATGAATTTATGAAGAAAACCCATCACATCGAGTAGGAGCATGAGTCCTCAGCTTAGGTGTCCATGGCTGCTAAAAATGTTATAGTCAATTCATTATTGCAGAATTCAATGCAGTTATACAACTCTTCAGGAATGTCAGGAATCTAAACTCTGGGCCTTTGCCTGGCAAATAAGTAGCAGACTGGAGGGAACTGCTTATTGCGCCTGTATTGGCTGTAATAAAGTAGTGACTTTGATAAGAACATAACGAAATTGTAACTCTAGCAATTGTCCAATATATTCTGGTTAAAAATTAACTTCAAATGGTAATGTTCTGTTTCAACCACATGGGTTAATATAACTGTAAGGCTACGTTCCCATGATGAGTATTTAGTGTGCTTTGATGTTGCAGCATTTCTGTACCCATTAGCTAAATTAGGTTACCTGCGTTTTTTCACATGCGTCTCTATTGCATTTTTGACGTTGTGGGTTTTGTCTATTGTTGGTGTGTCATGTTTTAAATAAAGCTGCTTTGTTTTTGATACTTCCAGGTATTTGGCTTTTTCATAATAATAATTTTTATTTATCGGTCGACCATGACAGCACCACGAGAGAGGGGATCCGCCCACCAAGGACAGGAAACCTACAGGCTTAAAAGGGGCGGCCCTCTCTTCTCCCCTCAGTTTGGTTTCCTGTCCTTGATGGAGGGAACCTCTGACAGGCTTACCTGTGAAGATGTCTGGAAGAAGCATGCTGTCGAGCTGCGCCCCTGTCTGGGATCAGCAGCTCCAGTACCGTCCTGTGCCCTGGGCTGTGGAAGCTGTGCCTCTGTCTGGGGTGGCAGCTCCAGCCAGATGGATCGTGATGACGGAGGCTGCGCCCCTATTTGGGGATGGCAGCCCCAACTTGAGGTGGACACAGCATTGGGGGGGCTGCTCCCCTGTCTGGGGTTGGCAGCCCCAGACCTGCACGCAGGACGCTGGGGGAGCGGCACCCCGGCCGGGGTAGGGCCGCCCCTAGCAGCGGGTGAATGCTAGCTGGAGCAGGCAGCTGGAGAGAGAGCCCCGATTACAGGAGCAGCTCCTCTATGACCGGCGCCGCATGCTTCCGGTCTTTTACTATGCTGGGGGCTGGGCCTGATGCCAGGCGGTCATGTGACCAGACAGGAAGTCCGGTCCACATGCATGCAGACGCCGCGTGACTCTCTAAACTCCTCTCTAAAAGTCTAAGAGGAAGGAAGCTAACCATGAAGTCTCCCTAACTCCTGATTATTCCCTATCATCAGCCGAGGAGGTGGACTCTGCTGATTCATCTTCTTCATCTTCCTCATCTTCGGATAGTGGTTCAGGCCAGCACTGCTTTCCATTAAATAAAGTTGATGGGTTGGTTAAAATGGTCCGCTCAACCATGGGCATTACGGACCTCAGACCAGAGAAGTCAGTCCAAGACGTCATGTTCAGAGGACTGGGGCAGAGGAAGAGAAAATGTTTCCCATTTAATGATCAACTTCAGGGTCTAATCCATAGAGAGTGGCAAAAGCCAGATAGAAAGGGTTTTCTCCCCCCATTCTTTAAAAGAAAGTACCCCTTTGAGGACTCGGCCTCCTCCTCCTGGGAGAAGGCTCCCAAACTAGACAAAGCCATAACTAAAGCTTCTAAAAAGTCATCTCTCTCCTTTGATTATATGGGGACCTTAAAGATCCTCTGGACAGAAAAGCGGATGTGTTTCTCAAAGGCACCTGGGAGACAACCGCTGGGGCTTTAAAACCGGCAATTGCTGAGACTTGCACAGCTAAGTCTTTGATATGACTAGATCAGCTGGAATCGCATTTAGAAAACAGCACATCCAGGAAAGATATATTGTCTAGTATCCCACTCATGCAGTGGGCAGCAGCCTTCCTAGCAGATACTTCTGCGGACTCTGTTAAGTTAGCTGCTAGATCTGCAGCCATGTCTAATGCAACCCGCAGGGCCCTGTGGCTCAAGTGTTGGCCGGGTGACATCCAGGCTAGAACTAGACTCTGTGCTATACCTTGCGAAGGGGAACACCTCTTCGGTCCAGTCCTGGATGAAATCCTAGACAAAGCAAGCGACAGGAAGAAAGGTTTCCCTAGCCTGTCCATGCCTGCCTATAAGCGGTCTTTTCGCAGGAGAAGATTTGTGTGTAAAAGGCTACAGAGACCCCAGGATAAATGGGAAGACCGTAAACCAAAAGGTAGAGGTCTTCTGTTCAGTACGTCTTCTTCCACTCGGCCCCGGAAATCAAGTCAATGACTCGTAGCCCAGGTAGTGGGGAAGCTGATGGGCTTCTTACCTGCCTGGACAAAGATTTCAGCCAGTAACTGGATCCTTAATCTGATAGGTTCGGGTCTGAGATTCCAGTTCCAAGCAGTTCCTCGTGGAAGGTTTATCTTTACCCCGGTCCATTCCTCTATATCAGAACAACTCGTTCTTCAGGAAGAAGTACTGGACCTTGTTCAAAAAGCAGTCCTGGTGGAGGTGCCGACATCCAAAAGGGGGTGGAGATTTTACTCCGCTCTCTTTCTGGTCTCTAAGCCGGACGGTTCTTTCAGGTGTATTATAAATTTAAAAGCCCTGAATAAATTCCTGATAATCCTCATCTTCAAAATGGAATCGATAAGGTCAACAATAAAATTGCTGTTTCCGGATTGTTACATGGTAGTTTTGGATTTGAAAGATGCCTATTACCATGTACCTATCCATTCAGATTACCAGAAATATCTTAGAGTGGCCGTGGTTATAGATGGGGTCATCAAGCACTTTCAATATAGGGCCCTACCCGTTCGGTTTAGCCATAGCCCCCCGAGTATTTACCAAAATCATGGCAGAGGTAAAGGCTCATGTTAGAGAGCATGACATATTAATTATCCCTTATCTGGATGATTTCCTGATAGTTGGTAATTCTGCCCTTCAATGTAGTAAGCATCTAAAAATAGTGATCTCCATCTTAGAGAATCTGGGCTGGGTCCTCAATTTAAATAAATCTAGGTTAACGGCCACAAAAGTTCAGCAATTCTTAGGAGTTATGCTGGATTCAGATTCTCAGACATGTTACCTCCCTGAAGCCAAAAAAACTAAGGCTCAGGGATGAAGTAAGAAGGGCAGTGTCAAACCCAGTCATGTCCCTGTGAGCTGCGATGTCCCTGTTAGGAACCCTGACATCTTGCCTTCCTTGGGTTCTGTGGGCTAAATACCACTCCAGGGTTTTACAATGGGGTGTACTGCATAATGAAGTCATGTTGAAGGGGCGCTTGGAGGGGAGGTTTTCCTTGTCTTCCCGGTCAGTTGAATCCTTACAGTGGTGGGATAATGAAGTGAACTTATCCAGAGGGGTTCCCTGGGTTTTTAGAACAACCCGAACAATTACTACCGATGCCAGTTCCAGTGGGTGGGGGGCCCATCTGGGAAATATGGTAACCCAGGGGTCATGGTCTAATTCGGAAAAGAGTCTCTCCTCAAACGCTAAAGAGTTGCTAGCGATAGACAGGGCAGTCAATTATTTTCTAGTTTTTCTTCAAACTTGTGATGTAAAAGTTTTCTCATAATAAAATCGCAGTAGCTTACGTGAACCACCAAGGGGGTACACAATCAAGATATCTGATGAGAGTGGCGGATCATCTCTTTCAGGTCTCGGAATGCCATCTTCGTTCCCTAACAGCCCTTCATATAAAGGGAAAAGAAAATTTCAAGGGCAGACTACTTAAGCCGCTATACCCTGAGACAGGGGGAATGGGAACTAAATCAGGACATTTTCTCCCAAATTGTCCAAAGATGGGGACCTCCAGTAGTGAACTTGTTTGCTACAAAGTTAAATCAGGCAAATCAGCTCTTCTGTTCCCTGGATCCCAAATAAAAACCCCTGGCAGTAGACACTCTCCAGATACCTTGGGGGTTCAGTCTAGCCTATGCCTTTCCCCCGTTAACCCTTCTTCCTATGGTTATCAGGGAGGACAAGGCAAGAGTTCTGCTGGTAGCACCCTTTTGGCCCAGGAGGCCCTAGTTCTCATGCCTGTGTCAGATCCTTGGGTTCTACCAGAAGTTCTGGATCTCCTCTTCCAGGGTCCTATAGTCCATCCTCAAGTGTCTGGCCTCCACTTGATGGTATGGAACTTGAAGGGGAGCTATTAAGAAAAAATGGATTCTCCCAAGGCTTAGTGACAACCTTAATGCGTAGCCGTAAGCCTATTACAACCAGAATTTATGCGAGAACCTGGAAGAAGTTTTTATCTTTTTCCAGTTCCAGAGTCGGTGAGGAGGCTCCAATAAGTAAAATTCTAGAATTTCTGCAAAAAGGTCTTGAGTTAGGGCTAGCCACTAGGTTCAGGTGTCCGCCTTAGGCACCTTTATATAGCTGTGATCTGGCGAGTAATTATTGGATCTCTCGTTTCATTAAAGCCGCCTTTACGTCCAGGCCCATTGTCAAAAGCAAATTGGTACCCTGGGATCTAAATTTAGTTCTTAAAGCCTTAACTGGTCCACCCTTTGAGCCAATAGAGTTAGCCACTCTTAAGTCACTCTCTCTTAAAACAGCACTTTTGATAGCTTTAACATCTGCTAGGAGAGTTAGTGATATTCATGCCCTGTCTTTAGCCTTGCCGTTCACTCAGATCCTGGATGATAAAATAATTCTTAAACCTGATCCCGCCTATCTCCCTAAAGTAGCTACCCATTTTCACAGACTCCAAGAAGTAGTTCTACCCTCCTTCCGCCCTAATCTGGGTAACCGGAAAGAAGAGTTTCATACACTAGACGTAAGGAGATGTGTAATTAGGTACCTCTTGGTCACCAAAGAGTTTAGAAAAGATAGTTCGTTATTTATATCCTACCAAGGTGTTAGGAAAAGCTCTAAAGTCATAAAGTCCACCATAGCTAGATGGATCAGGGAGGCTATTTCCCTAGCTTATACATCCAGCGGTGAGGAAATACCACAAGAATTGAAGGCTCACTCCACCCGGGCAATGACTACCTCCTGGGCGGAGAAGACGGATGCCTCGATAGAAGACATATGTAAGGCGGCTGCTACCTGGTCTTCTCCTTTTACCTTCTATAGGCACTATAGACTGGATTCCGGTATTTCGTCTGATCTCACTTTCGGGAGGAGGGTGCTCCAAGCTGTAGTCCCCCCCCCCCCCCACCAAACTTCTTCATCTCTGTAATTCTCTTGTGGTGCTTGGTGCTGTCATGGTCGACTGAGAAAGTCATAAGTTACTTGCCGGTAACGGGATTTTTCGGAGACCATGCCCACACCCTTACATTCCCTCCCTTCACATTAGTGGGAGCACTCCTTGTTTATTAACTTTCACTCTTAGGTTGGTGATTTATAGAAATGTTGGTTTATCATGTTTTGCTATGTCTACTAACCTGGTGGTCCTCTCAATGCTCTGTAATCCAAACTGAGGCGAGAAGAGAGGGCCGCCCCTTTTAAGCCTGTAGGTTTCCTGTCCTTGGTGGGCGGATCCCCTCTCTCATGGTGCTTTCATGGTCTCCGAAACATCCCATTACCGGTAAGTAACTTATGACTTTCTATAGCGCCAACATATTCCGCGGCACTTTACATTTCAGAGGGGACTTGTACAGACATCACAGAGTAACACATAACTCAACAAGATACCAACAGGAGTGAGGGCCCTGCTCAAAGGCTTACAATCTATGAGATTCAAATTGATAGCGGCGGATGTACTCGGCCGCTGCCACTATCCTAAAACGGAGCTCCGCAATTGAGCAGTTGCGGCCACCGTAAACAGCTGATCAGCGGGGGTGCCGGGTATTGGACCCTGACTGATCAGACATTGATGACTTATCCTAAGGACAGGTCATCAATGATAAAGTAGTGGACAACCTGTTAAAGGCAATGCATAGAAAATATAGTTGTCTCACCAGCTGTAGGAAAGCACCTACTGTTCCCAAAAGGAATTGTTATTTTCTAAAAGTTTCCCACCTAGAAGTTGGAAGACATAAGTGACAAGGCAATGTTGAAAGAGGGATAAAAATCGAGTAGTGGCCCATAACAATCAGATTCCATCATCATTTTTTATAGGTCTTTTGGAAAATAAAAGCAGAACTTGGTTGCTATTTGTTCCATTCTTTTTGCAACAGATTTAATAAATTTCACCAATTAAAAAAAAAGCAAACTAAATTGTGTATTTGTGTTTTGATATGTTTGTACATTGTACAATAGAACGTAAAATAATGTTTTGGGTTTTTTTTGCTTCTTTATCATATATACAATACAGACCAAAAGTTTGGACACACCTCATTTAAAGATTTTTCTGTATTTTCAGGACTATGAAAATTGTACATTCACACTGAAGGCATCAAAACTATGAATTAACACATGTGGAATTATATACTTAACAAAAAAGTGTGAAACAACTGAAAATATGTCTTATATTCTAGGTTCTTCAAAGTAGCCACCTTTTGCTTTGATGACTGCTTTGCACACTCTTGGCATTCTCTTGATGAGCTTCAAGAGGTAGTCACCGGAAATGGTCTACCAACAATCTTGAAGGAGTTCCCAGAGATGCTTAGCACTTGTTGACCCTTTTGCCTTCACTCTGTGGTCCAGCTCACCACAAACCATCTCGATTGGGTTCAGGTCTGGTGACTGTGGAGGCCAGGTCATCTGGCGTAGCACCCCATCACTCTCCTTCTTGGTCAAATAGCCCTTACACAGCCTGGATGTGTGTTTGGGGTCATTGTCCTGTTGAAAAATAAATGATGGTCCAACTAAACGCAAACCGGATAGAATAGCATGCCGCTGCAAGATGCTGTGGTAGCCATGCTGGTTCAGTATGCCTTCAATTTTGAATAAATCCCCAACAGTGTCACCAGCAAAGCACCCCCACACCATCACACCTCCTCCTCCATGCTTCACGGTTGGAACCAGGCATGTCCATCCGTTCACCTTTTCTACATCGCACAAAGATACGGTGGTTGGAACCAAAGATCTCAAATTTGGACTCATCAGACCAAAGCACAGATTTCCACTGGTCTAATGTCCATTCCTTGTGTTCTTTAGCCCAAACAAGTCTCTTCTGCTTGTTGCCTGTCCTTAGCAGTGGTTTCCTAGCAGCTATTTTACCATGAAGGCCTGCTGCACAAAGCCTCCTCTTAACAGTTGTTGTAGAGATGTGTCTGCTGCTAGAACTCTGTGTGGCATTGACCTGGTCTCTAATCTGAGCTGCTGGTAACTCGGATAAACTTATCCTCAGAAGCAGAGGTGACTCTTGGTCTTCCTTTCCTGGGCCGGTCCTCATGTGAGCCAGTTTTTTTGTAGTGTTTGATGGTTTTTGCAACTGCACTTGGGGACACTTTCAAAGTTTGCCCAATTTTTCGGACTGACTGACCTTCATTTTTTAAAGTAATGATGGCCACTCGTTTTTCTTTACTTAGCTGCTTTTTTCTTGCCATAATACAAATTCTAACAGTCTATTCAGTAGGACTATCAGCTGTGTATCCACCTGACTTCTGCACAACACAACTGATGGTCCCAACCCCATTTATAAGGCAAGAAATCCCACTTATTAAACCTGACAGGGCACACCTGTGAAGTGAAAACCATTTCCAGTGACTACCTCTTGAAGCTCGAACAGGCGGCCATGAGAGGTGGTGAGTTCTCCTTCAATGGATGTCTTCAAACAGAGGCTGGACAGACATCTGTCTGAGATGGTTTAGTGAATCCTGCATTGAGCAGGGGGTTGGACACTATGACCCTGGAGGTCCCTTCCAACTCTAACAGTCTATGATAGGATAAAATATAAGTTATTTCTGCATCTGTAATAAATAGTGCCATACATACAGTACAGACCAAAAGTTTGGACACACCTTCTCATTTAAAGATTTTTCTGTATTTTCATGATTATGAAAATTGTACATTCACACTGAAGGCATAGGATAGGCCATCAATGTTAAAGTCCCGGACAACCCCTTTAAATAAGGATGTGTTCATCTGGAGCCAAGTCAGCTGTGCTGGATTCATTTTCAAATTCTGACGACCTCATTGACTTACAATGGGATCCGCAATGTCTCAACAGCAAGACTAACATTGCAGACTGCAGTATTCTTGTAAAAAAAATACCAAAATGCCTCATGGAAATAAAAAAAACACTAAAGCGAGAATAGAGCCTAGTTGAATGCATTTTCCCCTTCATTGCCCTTCAGACGTCTGAGGTACAAATACAATAGGTTCTCTGCACTCACAGGTCTACAGTATATAGAGTCTAATAAATAAATAATTATAAACCTTTTGGAGGGGTAGTTTTTTGCTAATCTTATAAACAGTGTTAAATGTCATTGGTGTATAAGGGAAAAAAAGGGAAAATTTCAGCCTACCATTCATATGCCATAAGGGTCCACTGGTGCACGGAAATCCTTGGTAGCAAATCCAGGGATGAGAAGCAGTAAGAAGTAGATTAGAAAAACTCCAGCACCTTCTCCGTATCCATCACAAGAGATGTAAAGTTAAAACGTCCATTTTATTAGTTCCATTAAAAAAGCGCCATATGTAAGGCAGACCTTACGCGTTTCGAACCAAACAGGGGTTTTTAATCATAGGTTACATTGCTATAGTTAAAAGACATATATACAGTTATATGAAAAGTTTGGGCACCCCTATTAATCTTAAGCTTAATGTTTTATAAAAATTGGTGTTTTTGCAACAGCTATTTTAGTTTGATATATGTAATACCTGTTGGACACAGTAATGTTTCTGCCTTGAAATGAGGTTTATTGTACTAACAGAAAATGTGCAATCTGCATTCAAATAAAATTTGACAGGTGCGTAAGTATGGGCACCTCACCAGAAAAGTGACATTAATATTTAGTAGATCCTCCTTTTGCAAAAATAACAGCCTCTAGTCGCTTCCTGTAGCTTTTAATGATTTCCTGGATCCTGGATGAAGGTATTTTTGACCATTCCTCTTTACAAAACAATTCCAGTTAAGTTAAGTTTGATGGTCGCAGAGCATGGACAGCCCTCTTCAAATGATCCCACAGATGTTCAATGATATTCAGGTCTGGGGACTGGGATGGCCATTCCAGAACATTGTAATTGTTCCTCTGCAAGAATGCCTGAGTAGATTAGGAGCGGTGTTTTGGATCATTGTCTTGCTGAAAGATCCATCCCCTGCATAACTTCAACTTTGTCACTGATTCTTGAACATTATTGTCAAGAATCTGCTGATACTGAGTGGAATCCATGCGTCCCTCAACTTTAACAAGATTCAAGGTGCCGGCATTGGCCACACAGCCCCAAAGCATGATGGAACCTCCACCAAATTTTACTGTGGGTAGCAAGTGTTTTTCTTGGAATGCTGTGTTTTTTTGCCGCCATGCATAACACCTTTTTGTATGACCAAACAACTCAATCTTGGTTTCATCAGTCCACAGGACCTTCTTCCAAAAAGAAATTGGCTTCTCCAAATGTGCTTTTGCATACCTCAGCCAACTCTGGTTGTTGCGTGCTTGCAGAAACGGCTTCTTTCGCATCACTCTCCCATACAGCTTCTCCTTGTGCACAGTGCGTTGTATAGTTGACCGATGCACAGTGACACCATCTGCAGCAAGTTGATGCTGCAGCTCTCTGGAGGTGGTCTGAGGATTGTCCTTGACTGATCTCACCATTCTTCTTCTCTACCTTTCTGATGTTTTTCTTGGCCTGCCACTTCTGGCCTTAACAAGAACTGTCCCTGTGTTCTTCCATTTCCTTACTATGTTCCTCACAGTGGAAACTGACAGGTTAAAACTCTGAGACAGCTTTTTGTATCCTTCCCCAGAACAACTATGTTGAATAATCTTTGTTTTCAGATCATTTGACAGTTGTTTTGAGGAGCCCATAATGCCACTCTTCAGAGGAGATTCAAACAGGAGAATAACTTGCAAGTGGCCACTTTAAGTAGCTTTTCTCATGATTGCATACACCTTGCTATGAAGTTCAAAGCTCAATGAGGTTACAAAACCAAAAAAAGTGCTTTAGTAAGTCAGTAAAAAGTAGGTAGGAGTATTTAAAACAAGAAAATGATAAGGGTGCCCATACTTATGCACCTGTCAAATTTTGTTTGAATGCAGATTGCACATTTTCTGTTAGCACAATAAACCTCATTTCAAGGCAGAAACATTACTGTGTCCAACAGTTATTACATATATCAAACTGAAATAGCTGTTGCAAAGACACCAATTTTTATAAAACATTAAGCTTAAGATTAATAGGGGTGCCCAAACTTTTTCATATAACTGTATATATACATATGGACTGAAAACAAAAGAGAAAATGTCATTACTGCCACTAACTCCTGGGGAGGATACATTCATTATTATACTTGTTTGTGAAATTTTTAGCCAAGAAACCTGCTGCTTTCATGACCTTAACGGGTGAGGCTGAGGTTAGATCCCCAAACAATCTACCTGAAGCAGCCACAAGTTCCCAGAGAGTATAAGGCACTGAAATAATTGAATCCCTGTCTTTTTTATTTATGGATTTTTGGACAGATCTGAAATCACAGCAGATTGATTAAAGGCAATGTGTTATCGAAAAAAGGCGTATGATTTAAATCAGGTTTTTATCCTAAATGCATTTTTTTTTAAATTTTCCATATCATCTGCATTTAAAGAAGCATCATTTTCTCAGTGGGCACTAGGTCTAATACTAGACTCTAATTTCCTGTTGTGTATTTAAAGAAGCGCTCCTCCTCCTCCTCCTCCCATCACAGTTTTTATCCTCTTAATATATCACAGTCATCATATTATATAGCACTGTGTAGTTACAATTGCTCATTTTGCCTTTCTACACAGTTAATTCTTCTCTTTTCTATTTTGTGTATAACATCACTTGATTATTAATTGACCAGCTGAATCCTTCTAAGATCTATGCAGAAAACGGAGGTCAATCTTCCCTGCGTGAGTCATGAGTGCCCTGCACGATCGACATGACGTACCCATATGCCAAAAGTCAGGAACCCCTTCCCGACCATGATGTCGGAGTATGTCAAAGGTCGTGAAGGGGTGAAAGAAGCACTCCAATCAAAGTTTTTATCCTTATGATATATTGCAATTATCATATTATACAGCACTGTGCACATAAAATTGCTCATTTTGCCTTTCTGCCCAGTTAATTCTTCTCTTTTCTCTGCTCTATGTAGAAACAGGATGTCTCTTGTCCATGCATTTATCATTCCCCTCTTCACCTCCTGACCCAGTTGCTCCCTCCTTCCCCTGCCAGGGACTTTTGCAGTGACTCATGACTCATAGAGGGAAAATTGATTTCCAGTTTCTACATAGAGCGTAAAAGAATTCAGCTAGTCAGTTTTTACTCATGTGATGTCATAGATATAGTGGAAAAGAGAAGAATTAGCTGGGTAGAAAGGAAAAATGAGCAATTGTAAGTACACAGTGCTGTATAATATGATGATTGCAATATATTAATAGGATAAAACATTTTGATGGGAGTGCTTCTTTAAGCAGTCTCATTATCATCACAGGCAGAATTACAAAGACAAGTAACTCCTCTATATACAGCAGATAACACAGAATTCACCATACATGGTGATGTCACAGCTCACCTCCTCCCACTCTCTGCACAATGACCATTGACCATGCTCAATAAATACTTCAATGCAATTCAGTAGGGACATTGCATTTTTGTCGCACTTTTTTTTTTCTGCACAATTTTGTCCCAAATCTTGAAAGGTTTCCTAGTCCCAGATTCAAGAATTACTCAAGAAAGGAGCATTAATTCCCTGTGTTTCTCCTGCTAATACTCCATTGTTTCCAGTGAAGAAGAAAACTGCAAGAGGAGACCCGGATAAATTTAGGATGGTGCAAGAGAGCTGTGAATGCAGTTACAATCCTGGAGATCCCAGTGGTGCCAAATCCACATACATTACTCGGTGAAATTCCCCCTGAGGCAACGCATTTCACAGTAATCGACTTGGCAAACGCCTTCTTCATTGTGCCTCTGCATCCAGACTGTCAGTATCTTTTTGCTTTTACACACAGAGGAGTAAAGTACACCTGGAACGTTATGCCTCAAGGAGCTCCGAACTCTCCTTATCACTTCACAATGGCCTTAACTACCTGTCTCCAACCCTGGAAGAGTGAGAACCCTGAAGTCACATTGTTACAATATGTCGATGATCTTCTCCTCTGTTGTCCCGATGACCAAACTTGCCACAGGTTCAGCTATTCTTTGCTCCAATTTCTGGCCACCATCAAATTCAAAGTTACTAGGCGAAAGCTACAATGGTGTTGTACCAAAGTTGTGTTTTTGGGTCATTGCATATCCCAAGGTACCAAGCTTCTCACTGAAACGCAGAAAACTGCTGTCCATGACATCCCATACCCAAGAACTGTCAAACAACTCCAAGCTTTCCTGGGAATGGTCACATGCATGAGAATGGAATGCATCTAGATGTCTCTACTCTGTTATGATTAGAGGAACAAACAAAGGTACATGCCCTCCCATTGTGTGTCATCCAATTTGCTACAACGGCCGTACCACAGCATTATCTTGACTGCATACCACCTGAACTCTGGTCTCAAGGTCCGATGATATAGGCAGGCTGCCTGTCCCGCCAATCCAAGTTTTCTTGAAAGAAGGTGCACGGATTCCCAGACTCCCACAGTACCCACTGAAAGCAGCCCAATGAGATTCCTAAAGTCTCATGCACATGTTGCTTATTGTTTCTTGCAGATTTAAATCTGGAGCACTTCAATTCTTTCAGCATTTTAGCTGCAAATTTCACCCATGGTAATAAGTGGGAAAAATGCATGCAAAAAAAGCATCAAAAAAGCATAAAGAATGTTATGCTATATTTTATGCTGTTTTTTTTTTCTGCCAACGTATCAGTATTTGCAGCTGATTTACAGATTTATTTTTTTTTGCTGCAAATACTGACCTTGTGCACATACCCGAACAGTATGTACAATATGAGACTGTCTGTTTATACTGTGTGATCCACACAGTCTTCTGATTCACGGGGGTCAGGTCGGGTCTATTATATATGAATAGACATTGCTTATCGAAAAGTAAGCACATTGGACAGTCCATTGGAGCAGGATTTTTCTCAAAAGAAATCAGTTTGGTCAATTATTATTTGGTGAAGTTTCTATTGTTTTTTTATTTGTTTGTTTAATGTGCCATCTTTATTGGTATTGTTTTGGGAAACGTGCCTTTTTGATTTCTTGGAAGGCAGGATGAACAAAAAGCAGCAATTCCGGCATTGTTTTTGTTTATGCCATTCACTGTGCAGGTTAAAAATCATATTCATTTTATAGTTCGAGAAGCAACAATACAAATCATGTTTAGTGCTGTTTTTTCCCCACAAAATTAAAGCTTTATTTTGTTTTCAAAATATTTGTAAATACTTGAGACAGAGCCTAATAGATATACTAAAATGGCAGATCTGGGGTCCTTGAGTAAGCCCCCAGCTGCTAGGTCAACCTATTGGGCTGCTGAGTTGACAGAGGGAGAGTCTAACTACTTACATGCCACAAACCATATAAATTGTGGAATAAAACGTGTTAAAAAGGGCACCAGATTTTAAAAAAGACAGCGAAAAACTGGAGCAAGTTCAGAGAAGAGCTACCAGGACTGTGAGTGGACTGCAAACTATGTCCTACGAGGAACGGTCAAAGGATCTGGGAATGTTTAGCTTGCAAAAAAGAAGACTGAGAGGAGACTTAAAGCTGTCTACAAATATCTAAAGGGCTGTCACAGTGCAGAGGGATCAGTTTTATTCTCATTTGCACATGGAAACACGAGAAGCAATGGGATTAAACTGAAAGGGAGAAGATACAGATTAGATATTAGAAAAAACTTTTTGACAGTGAGGGTGATCAATGAGAGGAACAGGCGGCCACGAGAGGTGGTGAGTTCTCCTTCAATGGAAATCTTCAAACAGAGGATGGACATCTGTCTGAGATGGTTTAGTGAATCCTGCATTGAGCGGGGGGTTGGACACGATGACCCTGGAGGTCCCCTCCAACTCTAACATTCTATGATTGGATAAAATAGAAGTTATTTCTGCATCTGTAATAAATAGTGCCGTACATATATATAGTGGATTATGCAAATTGCTTGGTGGCAGCACCATATATACGGTGCATGTCACTAAGGGGATTCATTCAACATCCAATGATCCAGAAAGTTTGAATGTCTGGCACTTGTTTGCAGCACATAATGGAAATATATGTGCAATTTCACAAGACTAGAAGGTCTAGAAATACGAGCCGTAAGGAAATATCTCTGGTTAAAAAAAAAAGTTGAGGAAATATGTATGGGGCAGAAGTGCACAGATAGGGAGGCAGTACCGTATGGAGCAAGATGGGGATGAGCGATATGGTAGCGCCCACTTGTGGGGGTTGTGTGAGGATACAGCACCTACAGAAGTTAAAAATGTCATAGCTACAGTCCCATGGCTGGAGGAAAAAAATCTTACAGGTAGCAGTTTACTAATCCACAGGTTAACACAAGGCTGCACTTGTGGGATAGATAAAGCCTGGAGAGTATACATTTTTTTATATTCACACCAATGCATTTTGGCGCCATAAACCAAGGTTTCACTTTAATTTTTTACCTTGATAACGGTGCCGAAACGCGTTGGTAAGAAAACCTTATTTATACTCTTCAGACCTCATTTATCCTGCAAGCGCAGCCCACACATTTTGTTAACATCTAACAAAGCATATATTGTATTTAGACAATCCACTTTCTTAATTTTTAAATCCATATGGAGGTGAAGGAAGAGAGGTCTCACTCTATTTAATTTCATTTTTAGCGGCAATGTGGTGTACCCAAGCCCTAGCATGCCTCATAATATAGCAGTCGTATTGTGATGTAAGCCCAATTAATGTATTTTTGTTTTGCAGGATGCTGATGTCTTCAATAAAGACTGGTATGTTTCATCATGTGACCGACAGAAAGCAGAAGACGCTCTGACTGCTACCTCCAAGGTATCGCAGCTTCCTTTTGGTTTTTAAGATTCTAAGTAGCAAAAATAATGATGAAAATTATTGCAAGAGTTTTTTTCAACAGGATGGATCTTTCCTAGTGAGAAAAAGCAGTAGACAAGACTCCACTCATCCATTTACCCTCGTAGTATTTTACAAAAGAAGAGTGTATAATATTCCAGTGCGATATATTGAGGCTACACGACAGTATGCTCTGGGGAGTGAGAAAAGTGGAGAAGAGGTATAAAAACTTTTCTAATATAATAATATATACTTTGTTTTATTAGAGTGATACTAACAAGTTTAAAGAGGACCTATTACTTGGTCAAAAATTGAGTTAAATATCTGGTAGAAATGCTTTTTCCATTTTTTGGCTGCATCACTCCATTGCAGAAATATTTACATTTGTTGCTTTTGGAGTGCAGTATGTGAAATCTCTGTTTGTAGTGCAACTGGGCATTTCTTCAGAGTCTTCTCTGAGGAGTGCGCTTTCACCCCTCACTCCAAGACACTGTCAGTCACAACTCGGCAGCGTTTGAGACTGCCAGATCAACTGCCCAGCTGTGATTGGCAGCATCAGGGATTGAGGAGTGACGGCACTTGCCCCCAGAGAAAACTCTGAAGAAACGCCGCATTTGCACTACAAGCAGAGATTTCATATACTGCTCTCCAAAAGCAACAAATGTGAACATCTCTGCAATGGACCAATGCAGCCGAAAAGGGAAAAATGTGGCAGAATCAAGGATGCTCAGGGATTTAGGAAATGTGAGTCTTCTCCTTAATAGTCTACTCTTCCTAGTTTGAACAGTAATAGTACCATGTAGCGCTACACTTAATAGAGTAGGGACCCACTAAAATGAGGTCGCTGTTACGTGGCAGTGGGCTTTTACATCTTGATCAAACTATTGAAGGGATTGTCTGGAATATGCTATTGATGTCCTGTGCTTATGATAGGTAATCAATATCAGATCTGCTGGTTCAGACACCCGGCATCCCTATTGATCAGTTGTTATTAGCTCAGATGGCGGCCAGATGTAAACACAAAAGTGGAGATGATCTGTAATATCCAAGGAGAGGTCATCAATATCATATAACAGGAGGACAACCACTTAACTAAGAAGCTCATGCTAATTTTTGAAAAACGTGTTATACTAGGATGGGCGGTATATATCTTTTATTTTTTCGAATGTTGTGTTGTAATACAGGATCAGCCCTTTATATTTTATTGCATGTATTGTGTTGCCACCATAAATGGATAGTTTCATAGTTTTTAAGGTTGAAGGTAGACATAAGTCCATGGAGTTCAATCTATACCCTGATATGGTGATCCAAAGGAAGAGAAAAACCCCATGAGGCAGATGTCAATTGTCCCATATTAGGGAAGAAAAATTCCTTTTCAACTCCACGTACGGCAATCAGACTAGTTCTCTGAATCAATATCTCATCACAGAATTGGTTCCTATAACTTTAATATTATATTTTTCAAGAAAAACATCCTATTTTTTATGAATTGAACATTACATTTGTGGCAGAGGGTTCCATGTTCTCAGTGCTTGTACAGTAAAGAATCTGTGATGTTAATAAAACTTTATTTCCTGCAGACTTTTTTCATTTTAGGCTGCGTCACTCCATTACAGAAATATTTACATTTATTACTTTTGGAGCGCAGTATGTGAAATCTCTGCTTATAGGGCAACTTATTGTTACAAGCCTAGGAGTAAAAAGATTATCACAAAGATTTCTCTACAGTTCCTTTATACTTGTACATTGTAATAAGATCGCCCCTAAGCCTATATTTTTCTAAAATGAATAGCCCCAAGTTTGATCATATGTTTTGCTACTGCAGTCCATCCATTCTCTTAATAAAGCTCCTTGCACCCGCTCTAGTTCGGGGTTAATTCATTTTAGAAATAAGCAGGAAGCAGGCATTTAATCTAGTTAATAACATAATGTTATTACCAGATCTTCGTCAATGTCCTCCTTTGTAAAGTGCAGTCCTCATACTTGCTACAGTCTAATTCACTAACCGCGCAGCATTTCACAATGCAGATCTCTGAGAAAAGATACAAGTATTTACTGAAAAAATGCGTGTCATGAAAATAGAAGATCTGGCTTTCCTTTGTATTCACAATCCTACATGCACTTTTTAATATCCGATACGTTTTCTTCTTCTATACAGAAATTCAGTAGTGTGGCACAAATTATTGAAAATCACCGTCAAACCCCTCTTGTGCTAATTGACAGCCACAGCAATACAAAAGACTCGACAAGGTTAAAACAGTCTGTACGGATCCCTTGAGCTATTTGCAGAATCGGCACGTCACAGTTCAAATTGTACGGTTGAAAAGTCGAAAAGAAAAGCAACAAAGGATTTATATGTGAAACTGGAAATCCATCGAATCGGCCACTTTAATCGACATACAGTCTCTCCAGAATGAGCAAAGACGTTCCATACAACCACGATTCCTGTATATACTTTATATATTATATTAATTTTGTGTGCACAATAAATTCAATTGAAGTCAATCCGTGAGTTTTATTGCTTTATTATTAAAAGGAATCATGTGGGATTTACATGATGTTTTCTCCATTGTTCACATCTATAATCAAATCTAGAATTTTACTTTCTATCGTCAGGGTGCAATGTATCGTAGGATCTCCGATGATAGCGGTTAGGTCATACGTCACTGTGGTGCAATCAGTTGTAAAGGGGTTCTTGGGAATGAAAAAAAATGACTAAAGGAAATGTCATAATTAGTGATGAACGCAAGTGCTCGTTACTTGGGTTTGCCGACGGTACTCGGGTATGCACAGAGTATCGCGAGTGCTCAAGTGACATGTTTTAGTCCCCACGGCTACATGTTTCGTGGCTGTTAGACAGCCACAAAACATGTGGGGACTGCACATGTTTCTCAGCCAATCCACACATATTTTGTGGCTGTCTAACAGCCACGAAATATGCGGGTGCGGGGTGACGCGAACATGTCACTTGAGCACCTGCAATACTCAAGCACCCTAGGCACACTCGAGTAACGAGCACTTCTGCTCATCACTAATCATATTAAGTAAGTTCCTATATGGTTTTAATTAGCAAATCACAAGCACCTGTCCTAAAATTCTTGAACAGGTTTTGGTCATTGTTACAAGGCCACTTTAAATCTATAGTGATAACCTCTATAAATAATACAATAGTGATTTGCTAATTAAAGGTTTATAAGAATGTAATTATATTGATATTTTCTTTATTTATGTTTTCCTAATCCTGCAGAACCCCTTTTATCTCATCGCAAAATCAGGTACATGTACATCAGCGCTGGGGTGACCCCGTGTGGAGGGGAGCTATAGATGATGTTGTCAGTCTCTTAATGAAATTGGTTGCGTGGCATCAATGGCTTGCCATGGCAGCCAGGGGAAATCATGGGACACTGCAAAAGGACCCCGTCATTGCCATGTTGGTACTGCTGTGAAGTTCCGCTATAGGATGAGCTTCATAGTAGACTGCGTATTTTATTATACAGTATAATGCAATAATGCAGTATATACAGTGGAATGTAAATGTTTGGGCAGCCTTGGTTAAAGTTACTGTTATTGTGAACAGTTAAGCAAGTTGAAGATGAAATGATCTCTACAAGGCCTAAAGTTAAAGATGACACATTTCCTTTGTATTTTAGGGAAAAAAATAGATTGCCATCTTTTGCATTTTAAAAATTACAAAAAAGAAAATAGGCCGATGCAAATGTTTGGGCACCCTGCATGGTTAGTGCCTAGTAGCACCCTCTTCTGAAAGTATCGCAGCTTGTAAATGCTTTTTGCATCCAGCCAAGAGTCTTTCATTTCTTGTTTGAGGGATTTTCATCCGTTCTTCCTTGGAAAATTCTTCCAGTTCTGTGAGATTCCTGGGTACTCTTACATGCGCTGCTATTTGGAGGTCTAGCCTCAGATTTTTAATGATGTTCAGATTAGGGGATTATGAGGGCCATTGTAAAACCTTCCTTCAGCTTTCGTCTTTTGAGGTAGTCTATTTTGGATTTTGACGTGTGTTTATCATTAGTGTTGAGCCACCCCCGTAGTGTTCGAGTTCGGTTCGGTTCGTCGAACACCCGTGTGTTCGTCGAACTGTTCGTCGAACACCTTCGAACACCGTTAAAACCAATGGCAGGCAAACAAAAACACATAGAAACACATAGAAAACACCTTCAAAGGTGTCCAAAAGCTGACAAACTGCTCAGAAGACACAACTAACACATGGAAAAGTGACAAGTACATATAGTCATGCGAAAAGAAAAGAGGTGGAGGAGTAAAAGGAGGGGGAGACACAGATATAGGCATGTCATGCCCTTCTAAAATCCAAAAAGTGAGAAGAAGACACGGCCAGTCCGTTCCTGCCAGTGCCACCTCCGTGTCGCCGGGTTTGTGCCAGAGCCGCGGTGGACAGTGACGGCCAGCCCCCCTCTCCCAATACTGGTGCCTGTCCGCTGGTGGGTCGAGCGAGCCCCCCTGTGGTGGAGGCAGCTCTAAGCTTTTTAATTTAAATTGTCTCTCTAATTTGAATGAATACACTTTAAATCCATTTACAAGGATCTATTGGAGGGCAAGTCTCATGCCAGCAGCCGCGTAATTCCAGCTCCAGTAGCGTCCACTAAAGCTGCTGCAGTTAAAAAGCTTTTATGAGGATCGAGCTCGGCTGTCCACCGCAAGGCATCCTACCGCCAGTCCCAGCCCCTATGCCTTGGGGTGCCTCCTGATGCTCTTCACTAAGTATCCCGTGGTCCCGAAGCATTTCCTTTGAAAAAATTAAGTGTCCAAACTATAGGTGGTGTAGCTTGCTTAACAGCCGGGATAATCCGCTGACTAGCAGACACTGCTACTAGGCACAAAGTATTTCCTGGGCTAGATGCAGTTAAAAATTTGTAATTAGATACTCTCGTTGGATGCTGAGAAAGCATTCCATAGAGTCTCCTGGAACGCCATATATTATTCTCTTAAAAAGCTTGGGGTAGGGGTCTAGGGGACCCTTTTATAGCCAAAATCATGGCCCTGTATCGCAATACGTATCCTAGGCTGAAGATAAATGGAACTGTAGCACCCTGAAGGCTCGGTTCCTACAGAGGTATTGCACCTCACCCAGAGGTGTGATATCTCACTCTCAGGTAAGGATGGAGTGTGGATCAGGACCCGACACCTGCATGCATTACACCACATTGCCGTGGGGCAGGGCGACCAATATGCCCCTGAGATGGGCACGACAGTCCCTGTCCCTGGCTGGAGTGGGGGGAGGGAACACTGAGGAAGGGGAACCCTGTAGTGCAGGAGCAGGGAGGAAGCAGTTCCTGGGTGCATTGAGAAGGGAGTATAAAAGGTGGGCACCATCTTAGTTCAGTGCAGAGAAGTCTGAGCAGAAGTGACAGGGAGCAGGGGCTCTGCATGAGCTCTGCTCCGGAGGCGGGCCTAGTAACAGAGGCCCAGGCCTGGAAGAGGGAGAAGGAAGGAAGAGGAGCAGTTATGCTCTGCTCTGCTGCACCCACAACACCAGCCTCAGTGGTCTGCCCTGCAGCGGCGGTTCACTCTGACCGCAATCCACGGGTGGCGTAGTCGGACATTTAAACATCAAAACCACATAAATAGTTCCGCCACTGGTTTGACCGCCCTGAGCCACGGAACTGGGTCGCCGCCAAGGAGACTACAACCACCAGCATCAACCAAAAAGGGTCCGGCTCCGGGTGTCCCAAGGCCCAGGGAGTGCGTCAGAACATTTTCATCACCTTTCATAATCACCAATGGGACAAGGCAGGGATGTCCTCTGTCCCCTCTCTTATACATCCTAGTGACAGAGCACCTGCTCTCATCAATTCGCCATAACCCCAATATTAGGTGGATTGAGGTGGGAGGCACCGAGTACAAGTGCTCTCTATTTGCTGATGATGTCCTAGTATATATCACTCAATCACATATATCCATCCCTGCTGTTATGGCTGAAATAGATCACTTTGTTACATGGTCAAATTTTAAAATCAATGCAGCGAAGTCTGAGGCCCTCGATGTCTCCCTCCCCAAATCCATACAGGATTCCATCCAGTCCAACTTTCCCTTTGCCTGGCCCTCACAGGGTATCAAATACTTAGGAATTCCTATTCATAGAGACCTCTCCCGTCTATGTTATTTTAATTTTGGGCCCTTTATTGAACAACTCCATACAGACCACGGTTGGCAAGTTAGAACTGTAAGATTCACTACGTGAACCACTGGTGTTTTGTGGAAAAGCACATGTACACTGTGTTCCAAATTATTATGCAAAAAGTGTTTAGGAGTGATAGGGGAAGAATTTGTTTGTCAGTTAAACTCCTTGATGGTGATGTGTGTCAGGGCTCTTTATATCACTGTAAGCAATTGCAGACACCTGTGCTAATTAGTTTGGCAGGTGTGTCCAATGAAAGGCAAGACTACTTAAGAAGGCTGTCCCACATTATTAAGCAGCCTACATTTTCTGCCAAAATGGGAAAGAAAAAGGATGTGTCGGCTGCTGAGAAGCAACAAATTGTGGAGTGTTTAGGTCAAGGCATGACTACAATCAACATTGTGCGATGATCAGGATGAAGTGTCTTGGCAATCAAGAAGTATGTAGCTGATTCACAGTACACACGTGTGCGTGCTGATAAGGGCAAATTGAGGACTCTTTCCTACAGGCAATTACGTCAGGTTAAAAGAGCAGCGGCAAAAAAGCCTCGTCATAGCAGCAGACAAGTTTTTGAAGCTGCTGGTGCCTCCAACGTCCCCCGAACAACAAGATGCAGGGTCCTTCAGAGGTTTGCAGCTGTGCGTACGCCATCCTGTCGACCTCCTCTATCCACTGCACACAAGCAGAAACGGCTCCAGTGGGCCAAACATTACATGAAGACTGATTTCAAAACTGTTTTGTTCACGGATGAGTGCCGTGCAACGCCCGATGGTCCAGATGGATGGAGTGGAGGATGGCTGGTTGATGGACACCCCACGCAAACACGGCTACAGCGCCAACAAGGAGGAGGTGGAGTAATGTTTTGGGCTGGAATCATGGGGAGAGAGATTGTCGGCCCCTTTAGGATCCCTGAAGGGGTAAAGATGAACTCCATAATGTATGTGGAATTTCTCAAACAGCACTTCCTGACATGGTTCAAGAAGAAGAACCGTGTATTCCACAGCAAGATCATTTTCATGCATGATAATGCACCGTCTCATGCTGCACATAACACATCTGCATCTCTGGCTGATATGGGCATAAAAGGGGACAAACTTATGGTGTGACCCCCATGCTCCCCTGACCTCTACCCCATTCAGAACCTCTGGAGCATCATCAAAAGGAGTGTCTATGATGGCGGGAGGCAGTTCACATCTAAGCAACAGCTCTGGGAGGGTATTCTGTCCTCATGCAAAACAATTGAAGCAGAAACCATCCAAAACCTGACAAATTCAATGGACGAGAGAGTTCAGAAGCTCCTTTCGAACAAGGGGTCCTATGTGCAAATGTAACATCACCTAGAATAAAGTTTTGAGTTGAAAACTGTTTGATTTCAGTTTCTAATAACCTGCTAATGCTTATAATTTCAAAAATGACCATTTTTTTGGTCTTTATTAAAATGAAAAGGTTGATCGAAGAGTGTGGGGGATCTAAGAGTGTGGCAACCCAGTAGTCAGGATTACTTCGAATTCTGACAATCTGAGGGTCATGTTGCAGGTAGTGCAGCAAGAAGGCACTTGCGCATCTCGGAGCCCCAAAATTATTTTCCGGCTAGATGCAGCTAAAAATTATCAATTTTAAATCTGGTGGAGCTTAGTATAGATGGCCTAATAGAATCAGTACTGCACACTGCCACAAAGCCAAAATTATTTTCCAGCCAAGATACAGATAAACATGATTAGTAATTTTAAATCTGGTGGAGCTTAGTATAGATGGCCTAATAGAATCAGTGCTGCACACTGCTACAAAGCCCAGATTATTTTCCAGCCAAGATACAGATAAACATAATTAGTAATTTTAAATCTGGTGGAGCTTAGTATAGATGGCCTAATAGAATCAGTACTGCACACTGCTACAAAGCCCAAATTATTTTCCAGCCAAGATACAGATAAACATGATTAGTAATTTTAAATCTGGTGGAGCTTAGTATAGATGGCCTAATAGAATCAGTACTGCACACTGCTACAAAGCCCAAATTATTTTCCAGCCAAGATACAGATAAACATGATTAGTAATTTGAAAGCTTAAAACGATTGGTGAGGTGATTTTAACCAATCATCAAGCTTTTACTCTCCCCAGGATGACACAGGGGTAGAAAAGTCGTTTCGGATCCATGATTTGTTCATCTTTATGAACGGGAGTCTGTCTACATTATCAGTGGAGAGCCGCGTGCGCTTATCTGTCAGCACACCACCAGCAGCGCTGAACACACGTTCAGACAGAACGCTGGCTGCGGGGCATGACAAGATCTCCAAGGCGTAAGTGGCTAGCTCCGGCCATTTATCCAGATTGGAAGCCCAAAAAGAGCAAGGGTCCAGTGACACAGTCATGGCTTCAATGTTTACTTGGAGATACTCCTGTACCATCGTCTCTAGGCGTTGACTATGTGTCAGACTTCTTGTCTCCTGTGGCCTTGCAAAGGATGGGCTAAAAAAGTGGTGAAATGATTCCGCAAAATTGATGTTACCAGCAGATACTGTGTTTCTGTTACGGTTTGAGTGCTGAACACTCGACGGTCCCAAGGTTGGCAAGTTGGAACTGTGAGATTCACTACGTGCACCACTGGTGTTTTGCGGAAAAGCACATGTAAGATTCTGCAACAGTCTCTGCTGATACTCCTGCATGCGTGCATCCCTTTCTATGGCAGGAATAATTTCTGCAAATTTACTTTTGTACCGGGGATCTAACAGTGTGGCAACCCAGTAGTCAGGATTATTTCTAATTCTCACAATTCGAGGGTCATGTTGCAGGTAGTGCAGCAAGAAGGCACTCATGTGTCTTGCGCATCCAGGAGCACCAAGTCCCTGTTGGCGAGGTAACAATCATGCTTCCTTCCTCTGTCCTCTCCCCCCAACCTCGCACAACAGAAATGTGATCAAGGTCTCCCTCATCTGATGAGTCTTCCATCAGTTCGTCCTCCACTTCTTCCTGGGCTCCTGCACCTTCCTCACTAGTTTGGCTGCTACCATGCGCCCTGGTAAAACCATCTCCCCCACCCTCACATGCCTGCCGCCTTGGTGCTGCCGACCGTCTGGACCTTGCAGATGTTAGCCCTTCCGCATACAACTCCTCCTCCTCTACTTCCTCCACCTCCTCTTGTGCCACCACCTGACTCCGAATTCTGTTTAACATGTGCTCCAGCATGTAAATCACCGGAATAGTCATGCTGATAATGGCATCATCAGCACTAAACATCTTCGTCGCCATTTCAAAACTGTGCAGAAGGGTGCATAAGTCCCTGATCTGAGACCACTCCTCCAGCGTGATTTGCCCCACCTCTGGATCTCGTTGGCCCAGGCTATACGTCAGAACGTATTGCACCAGGGCTTGTCAGTGCTGCCACAGTCGCTGCAACATGTGCAGAGTTGAATTCCACCGGGTAGGCACATCGCATTTTAGCCGGTGAAGTGGCAGGTCCAACGACTTCTGTAGAGATGTAAGTCGCTGAGCTGCGGGATGCGAACGGCGGAAGTGAGCACACAGCGACCGTGCCCTCTGCAGAAGGCAATCTAGTCCGGGATAGTGGGCTAAAAATTGCTGGACAACCAGGTTCAACACGTGAGCCATACAAGGCACGTGTGTGACATTGCCCCGGCGAAGGGCCGCACCCAGGTTTGCAGCATTGTCGCACACGGCCTTCCCTGGTTTCAGGTCCAGTGGAGACAACCATTCATGAAATTAGTTCTCCAGAGCTGACCACAACTCCTCAGCTGTGTGACTCACATTTCCCAGATATTTCAAAGTAAAAACCGCCTGATGATGTTGAGCCCTACTGCCAGCATAGTAAGGAGGTGTGCAGGATCCCTTCTGCGCAGTTAGAAAGCTTGTGGCATGACCAGACAGGCTTTGGGTGCAGGTGGAGGACCGAGAGGAGGTTGAGGAGGCAGAAGCAGTGGAGGAACTTTGAGATAAAGAGGATTGACGCACAACTCGTGGGGACGGCAAGACTTGGACAGCAGCCCCTTGTCCTGCTGTCACCATAGTTACCCAGTGCGCGACATGTAACGCCCCTGTCCATGTCTACTCGTCCAAGTGTCTGTGGTGAAATGCACTCTCTCACACACAGAGTTTCGCAAAGAAGCGGTGATGTGTGCGACATGCTGGTGGAGCGCAGGCACACCTTTCTTTGAGAAGTAGTGCCGACTGGGCATCTGGTACTGGGGCACTGCGACGGACATAAGGTCTCGAAAATCCTCTGTGTCCACCAGGCGGAAAGGCAGCCTTTCTGTAGCCAAAAGCTTGCAGATGGTGAAATTCAACCTCTTAGCTTTCTCATGGCTAGGAGGAAATGGTCTTTTACTTGTCCACATCTGAGGGACCGAGGGCTGGCTGTTGTGCTTAGACGGGGTTGATAAGGGTGTCCCCGGCAAACTGCCGGTCTGTGAGGAAGATGCAGGCGGACATGTTAGGTTGCCTTGATCCAAAGGTGGTGCTATCGATGTCGGACAGCGCTCAACACCAGCTGGTGTTACCACCTCCAAAGAAAATGATGACCTGCCAATCACGCTGGCTGTTGCGGGTAAAGAGGTGGCAGGTCTGCATCCCAAAACAGGTGTGACTGCTGTCCCCCCAGTCACAGAGTATGAAGAGGCCGCGGATGCACAAGATGTGGCAGACGGTGGTTGGCCCGGCCGGCTAGGCCGCATTGTAGCACATTGAGCTTCCCACTGCAACTTATGCTTCATGTCCATGTGCCGGTTCATGCATGAAGTACTCAAACTATGTATTTTTTGGCCTCTACTTAGCTTTTGCTGACAAATGTTACAGATAACACGAGTTGGGTCATCTTTATCGATCTGAAAAAATGCCCAGGCTATGCAAGGCTTAGCACCCATGCGACCTGAAGAGCCACCACGACTTGTGGTGAGAGGCAGAGTTGTGTTTGAGGATGCAGTTGTTGACGTGCTTCCAGTACTACGTCTCAATCCAGGAAGGCGCAACCTGACCTCGTCGTCACTAGCATTCTCCTCCACCTCCTCTGCTGACCTCATCTCTTGGCTGACAGTGGGTTGACAGTAAGTGGGATCTCCAACCTCATCATCATCACCCTGTGTGTTATCACACCCGTCGTCCTCAGAGCCAACCTGTTCCTGCCCTGACAAAAAACTAAAGTTGTCGCTCCAATCAGGTATTTGAGTCTCATCGTCGTCTTCCTCATTGTCTCCACCAACAGGAGTTACAGTTTGGGAATGAGGGTCTACATTATGATCAGAACCTTCTGCGTCTGGTCCTGGATCCGACTCATAAAGATTCTGGGCATCAGTGCAGATCATTTCCTCGTCTGGATTCACAGAAGCGCTGGAGCCGACCTCTGACTCCAAGGCTATAGTATGAGTAAACAGCTCTGCAGACTCAACCATCTGTTCTACCTCATCCTCAGACGGGCAGCTGGAGATATGGGAGCTGTGAGGAAGCAAGTGCGATTGGGGTGACACCTTTGAGGACTGGAGTATTTGTGATGTTGAAGTTGATGTGGAGGAGAGCCCACTTAAAGGAGCACTTGATATCCGTTGAAGCACCTGCTGTTTTTGTGCCTCATCTGGAATTTGTAGCGATTGGCGTGGCCGTAAGAAAGGGATGGTCTTTCTTCTGCAGATGTTACTGTTGCTTTAACACCTACCCCACGGACACAACCTTTTTTCCCCTTCCCAACACGCCTATTCCCCTTTCCACCAGCAGCAGGCCTTTTTCCACTCATTTTGGTGGTTAACTAATTCACAACTCTGGAGTTGTTTGCACAAAAAAACAATGGATGGGAACCAAGCAGAGCTGAGTGGCCAAACTGTGGTATTAGGCCAAAACTATTGTCTGGGTTAGATGCAGAAAAAAATTATATTCAATTTGCAACCTGATGGAGGTTAGTATAGATGGACTAATAGACCAAGTCCCACACACTGCTAGAAGCCCAAATATTTTTTCAGAGCTAGATGCAGAAAAAAATTATATTCAATTTGCAACCTGATGGAGGTCAGTATAGATGGACTAACAGAACAAGTCCCACACACTGCTAGAAGCCCAAATATTTTTTCAGAGCTAGATGCAGAAAAAAATTATATTCAATTTGCAACCTGATGGAGGTCAGTATAGATGGACTAATAGAACAAGTCCCAAACACTGCTAGAAGCCCAAATATTTTTTCAGAGCTAGATGCAGATAAAAATTATATTCAATTTGCAACCTGATGGAGGTCAGTATAGATGGACTAATAGACCAAGTCCCACACACTGCTAGAAGCCCAAATATTTTTTCAGAGCTAGATGCAGAAAAAAATTATATTCAATTTGCAACCTGATGGAGGTCAGTATAGATGGACTAATAGAACAAGTCCCACACACTGCTAGAAGCCCAAATATTTTTTCAGAGCTAGATGCAGAAAAAAATTATATTCAATTTGCAACCTGGTGGAGGTCAGTATAGATGGACTAATAGACCAAGTCCCACACACTGCTAGAAGCCCAAATATTTTTTCAGAGCTAGATGCAGATAAAAAATATTTTTAATTTGCAACCTGATGGAGGTCAGTATAGATGGACTAATAGAACAAGTCCCACACACTGCTAGAAGCCCAAATATTTTTCAGAGCTAGATGCAGAAAAAAATTATATTCAATTTGCAACCTGATGGAGGTCAGTATAGATGGACTAATAGAACAAGTCCCACACACTGCTAGAAGCCCAAATATTTTTTCAGAGCTAGATGCAGAAAAAAATTATATTCAATTTGCAACCTGATGGAGGTCAGTATAGATGGACTAATAGAATGATGCTATGCCCAAAAGGTTTTACTTCACTAGGTGCAGTAAAAAAATTGGTATTCTATACACAGGTGGTGTCGCTTGCAACACAGATAGGCTACTCCACTGACTAACACACTCTGCAATAGGCCAAAAAGGATTAGCTTTGCTAGATTTAGCCAAATGCTGTGAAAAAAACTTGCACAGCACTGGCACAGACCTGCCTGGCAAAAACTGATAGGAACTGATGTAACTTAGTCCTGAAAAGGACTGCAATTACAATTAGTCTTTACTCCCAACCTATCTATTTAAGAGCACAGACCTGCCTGATAAAAGTCATAGGAAATGCTGTAACCTAGTCCTTAAAAGGACTGCAATCACAACTATTCCCTACTCCCAAGCTATCTGTAGATTTGTGCGAAAATTGGCTTGAAATTAACAAGGTATAGCGCACACAGCAACAGCGGTGCCGTCTAACACGCAGCTGCAGCAGTGAGAAAATGGTGGCGACGGGGAAAATGGCTGGGTCTTATAGTGCAAGGACATGTGACATACACTGCCAATGACACATGCCCTTGCTTGTGTGCAAAAAAGCACTTCGCTCCGTGTGTGCGCTGCTGATAGGCTGACAGATTGCACCTCCCCACTGTAAATGCGGGAAAGAGAAAAAAAAATGGAGATCTTCATTATTCCTGCAGAGATCCATCCCCTGCCCCTCCCCCCGCCCCGCTGTACACTCAAACTGCGTATTAACATTAATTTTCATCATTACTGAGAAAAAATCCAGTTATGATTTTGGTGCACGAACAGTTATCGAACATAACCACGAACAGCCGAATTTTTTTCAAATCGTTCGTGTTCGCCGAACGGCTCGAACACCGCCCAAAACAGCTCGAATTTGAGATTGGCGAACAGTTCGAGTCGAACAACGCTCATCTCTATTCATCATCCATTTGCAGAAGCCATCCTTTTTTCAACTTCAGCTTTTTTACAGATGATGTTATGTTTTGCATCAAGAAATTGTGGAAATTTCATTGAATCCATTCTTCCCTCTACCCGTGAAATGTTCCCAGTGTCATTGGCTGCAACACAACCTCAAAGTATGATTGATCCACCCCCATGCTTAATGGTTGGCGAGATGTTCTTTTCCTGAAATTCTGTGCCCTTTTTTCTCCACACCTACAGTGAAGGAAATAATTATTTGATCCCTTGCTGTTTTTGTAAGTTTGCCCAGTGACAAAGACATGAACAGTCTATAATTTTAAGGGAAGGTTAATTTTAACATTGAGAGAGAGAATATCCAAAAAAAAATCAAGAAAATCACATTGTATAAATTAAATAAATGTATTTGCATTTTACAGTGAGAAATAAGTATTTGATCCCCTACAAACCATTATGAGTTCTGGCTCCTACAGACCAGTTAGACGCTCCTAATCAACTCGTTACCTGCATTAAAGACAGCTGTCTTACATAGTCACCTGTATAAAAGACTCCTGTTCACAGACTCAATTAATCAGTCAGACTCTAACCTCTACAACATGGGCAAGACCAAAGAGCTTTCTAAGGATGTCAGGGACAAGATCATAGACCTGCACAAAGCTGGAATGGGCTACAATACCATAAGTAAGACGTTGGGTGAGAAGGAGACAACTGTTGGTGCAATAGTAAGAAAATGGAAGAAATACAAAATGACTGTCCATCCACATCGATCTGGGGCACCATGCAAAATCTCACCTCGTGGGGTATCCTTGATCATGAGGAAGGTGAGAGATCAGCCAAAAACTACATGGGGGAGAACTTGATGATCTCAAGGCAGCTGGGACCACAGTCACCAAGAAAACCATTGGTAACACATTACGCCTTAAAGGTTTAAAATCCTGCAGTGCCCGCAAGGTCCCCCTGTCCAAGAAGGCACATGTGCAGGCCTGTCTGAAGTTTGGCAATGAACACCTGGATGATTCTGTGAGTTATTGGGAGAAGGTGCTGTGGTCAGATGAGACAAAAATTGATCTCTTTGGCATTAACTCAACTCGCCGTGTTTGGAGGAAGAGAAATTCTGCCTATGACCAAAAGAACACCATCCTCACTGTCAAGTATGGAGGTGGAAACATTGTTTTCGGGGTGTTTTTCTGCGAGGGCACAGGACTACTTCACTCCATCAATGGGAGAATGGATAGAGCCATGTACCGTTACAACCTCCTTCCCTCCGCCAGGACATTAAAAATGGGTCGTGGCTGGGTCTTCCAGCAAGACAATGACCCAAAACATACAGCCAAGGCAACAAAGGAGTGGCTCAAAAAGAAGCACATTAAGGTCATGGAGTGGCCTAGCCAGTGTCCATACCATAATCCCATAGAAAACTTATGGAAGGAGTTGAAGGTCCGAGTTGCCAAGCGACAGCCTCAAAATCTGATGATTTAGAGATGATCTGCAAAGAGGAGTGGACCAAAATTCCTCCTGACATGTGCGCAAACCTCATCATCAACTACAAAAAAACGTCTGACTGCTGTGCTTGCCAACAAGGGTTTTACCACCAAGTATTAAGTGTTGTTTGCCAGAGGAATAAAATACTTATTTCACACTGCAAAATGCAAATAAATTGATCTAATTTATACAATGTGATTTTCTTGATTATTTTTTTGGATATTCTATCTCTCAATGTTAAAATTAACCCACCCTTAAAATTCTAGACTGTTCATGTCTTTGTCAGTGGGCAAACTTACAAAAACAGCAAGGGATCAAATAATTATTTCCTTCACTGTACCGTTGATCATTGTGGCCAAAGAGTTCCATTTTAACCTCATCGGTCCACAGGACTTGTTTCCAAAATGCATCAGGCTTGTTTAGATGTTCTTTTACATACTTCTGACACTGCATTTTGTGGTGAGGACACAGGAGAGGTTTTCTTCTGATGACTGTTCTTTGAAGGTCACATTTGTGCAGGCGTCTCTGAACAGTAGAACAATTTACCACAACTCCAGAGTCTGCTAAATCTTTCTGAAGGTCTTATGCAGTCAAGCGGGGATTCTGATTTGCCTCTTTAGCAATCCTACGAGCAGCTCTCACTGAAATTTTGCTTGGTCTTCCAGACCTTTATCTTGATCTTCACTGTTCCTATTAACTGCCATTTCTTAATTACATTTCGAACTGAGGAAAGGACAACTTGAAAAAGCTTTGCTATCTTCTTATAGTCTTCTCCTGCTTTGTGGGCCTCCACCATTTTCAGTTTCAGAGTGCTAGGCAGCTGATTAGAAGAACCCATAGCTGCTGTTTTTGGCACAAGGTCAGAGGAGGCTGGGTTATTATAAAGCTGGGAAATTTGCATCATCTGTCCTTTCCTAACGACAATAGTGAACAAGTCATAACTCTAACTGGCTAATTAAGGTCTGATTCATTAGTCAAAGTTATCTAAGCACACATATCTCCAAAGGTGCCCAAACTTTTGCATCAGTTTTTTTTGCCTAAAATACAAAGTAGATGTGTAATCTTTAACTTTAGGCCTTTTAGAGATCATTTCATTTTCAACTTAACTGTTCACAATAACAGTAATTTTGACTAGGGGTGCCTAAACTTTTACATGCCACTGTTGTATAAGAGATCAGAAGATCACAGGTTCAAGTCTGCTAAGGAGACTAAAAAAATTCAACACTAAAAATAAGTAATATATATATAATTTATCTCAATATTCATATGGCCCTCTTTTTCCCCCATCAAATAAAAATAAACAAGTAAAAATATTTGATATCACCACATATAAAATTAATTAACCCATATGTTAAATGCCAGAATTGTGGTTTTACAGTCACCGCACCTTCATAAAAGTATACAGTAAAAAACATTGTTTGTACTCTAAACTGGACTCAATAGAACCATCCGCTCAGGGCACAAGAAACAGGCTCTAACAGTTTCATTAACGGAAAAATAAAAACTTAATGGGTCTCAGAAAATGGCGACACAAATTTGGATTTATTTTTTTTCTAGAAACTTCTGAAATGTTTTCACATTTAAAAGGTAACTGATTTCAATTAACTTTTCAAAATAAGGTGTCCCGTGTGTACATGAGGTTAATAAACCAATTTCTGGCAGTTATGTAACTAATATCCTGCATACGCACCACTTTTCCCCTCTATCTGTAACTTGCAATCCATTGTTTGCTGGACGGAGAAGAAGAGCTGCAGTGATTTATTTTCTCATACACATCTCAGCACAGAGAGGGGAATGTCTGCTCTACATTCACTTTTTAGCTCACAGAGATGAGCTGCAGGGACATGAAGGACATTATACAGCAGAGCTCAGCTGTTTTGATCTGAAACCACCTCTGATGTGACATAAAACACTTGTTACAGAGCTATGCACAATGGTTCTCTAACGAAAAGAAAGTATGTTACTTCAGTTCAATGGTATAGAAGTTCAATTGTGGGTGTGGTGCACAGATGACTAAAGGCCGCTTCTTGGGTCAACATTAACAATGGAAGATGAAAGGTAGTCCAGCATCTGAGATTTCAAAGTGAAGGTAAAAACATCACAGTTATTGAGAAAAGTTTAAAAATGGGATGTATATAAAAACATGGTGATATACATAGAAAGACACAAGGTCTACACGTTTTCAGGGACAAATCTTAATCATAACTAAGAGCCATTTTTCTGTTGCTGCACCTCCCACAAAAATCCAATAACATGTGATCTAAATATATTATGCGCCCCAAAATGCCTGATTACCATGCAAAAAGACAAGCCCTCAGATACATTGCCTTGAATTCATACACTGTGAACTTTTCCACATTGTCACATGTTAGACCCAAAAATGTACATTTCTTTTATTGGGATTTTATATGATATACCATCACAAAGTAGCAAGTATTTGTGAAGTGTAAAGGAAATCATACATGGTGTTCTAAATATTCTAAAAATATAAATCTGAAAATTGTGATGTGCATTTGTATTCAGCCCCCCTGAGTCAATACTTTGTAGGACCACCTTTTGTTGCAATTACTGCTACAAATCATGTCATGTAAGGGACACGGCTAGCATGTGGAAGAACGTGATCTGGTCAGTGGAGACAAAAGTAGAACTTTTTTGGGCTAAACAATGTGTGGTGCAAAATTAACACTACACTTCACCCTGAAAACACCATCCCCACCGTCAAACATGGTGGTGGAGTCATCATGTTGTGGGGATGCTTTTCTTCAGCAAGGACATGGAAGCTGGTCAGAGTTAATGGGAAGTTGGATGTAGCTAAATACAGGGCAATCCTGGAGGAAAACATGTTAGGGGCTGCAAAAGACTTGAGACTGTGGGGCATAGGTTCACCTTCCAGCAGGACAAGGACCCTAAACATACCGCCTGTGCTACAATGGATAGTTTAGATCTTGCAAAACTTGAAAACTGCTGTTCACAGACACTCTCTATCCAATCTCACTGAGGTAGAGCTAGTTTGCAAAGAAGAATGGGCAAAAATGTCACCTATAGATGTACAAAGCTGGTAGAGAAAGACCCCAAAAGCCTTGCAGCAGTAATTGCAGCGAAAGACGGTCCTACATAGTATTGACTCAGGGTGCTGAATACAAATTCACATCACAATTTTCAGATTTATATTTTTTAAATATTCAGAAAAAAATGTATCATTTTTTTTACACTTCACAAATACTTGCTACTTTGTGTTGTTAGATCACATAAAATCCCAATAAAATACATTTAAGTTTGTAGGTGTAATGTGAAAACATGTGGAAAAGTTAATGGGGTATGAATACGTTTTCAAGACATTGTAGCTCCACTGATGGAAAAATAAAAAGTTATGGCTCTCGGAAAATGGTGGCCCAAACTTTTTTTTTTGTTGTTTTTACAAAGTTCAGAAGTATATCAAACTACTTTTCAAGATTATCTTTATCCATGAACATTTTATGTCCTTACATTCAGAATCTTGAACATTTCAGAATATAGTTGATAAAGTAGATAATCATTATAATCACCACTGTGAATCAAACATCCAGACTGCGATGTGGGATTTGACAAACTCTCAAACTGCAGTATGAGCTTCGGTGTAGACACTATTACAGATACAGGTGCATCTCACTAAATTAGAACATCATCAAAAAGTTAAATTATTTCAGTTCTTCAATACAAAAAGTGAAACTCATATATTATATAGAGTCATTACAAACAGAGTGATCTATTTCAAGTGTTTATTTCTGTTAATGTTGATTATGGCTTATAGCCAATGAAAACACAAAAGTCATTATCTCTGTAAATTAGAATAATTAACAAAAAACACCTGCAAAGGCTTCCTAAGCGTTTAAAAAGACCCCTTAGTCTGTTTCAGTAAGCTCCACAATCATGGGGAAGACTGCTGACTGAACAGATGTCCAGAAGGCAGTCACTGACACACTCCACACAGTCCCAAAGTTCCAATTTTTATTTGGAAATCCAGGTCCCAGAGTCTGGAGGAAGAGTGGAGACGACACAATCCAAGCTGCTTGAGGTCTAGTGTGAAGTTTCCACAATCAGTGATGGTTTGGGGAGCCATGTCATCTGCTGGTGTAGGTCCACTGTGTTTTATCAAGACCAAAGTCAGCGCTGTCGTCTACCAGGAAATTTTAGAGCACTTCATGCTTCCCTCTGCCAACAAGCTTTTTGGAGATGGAAATGTCATTCTCCAGCAGGACTTGGCCCCTGTCCACACTGACAAAAGTACCAATACCTGGTTTACAAACAACAGTATCACTGTGCTTGATTGGCCAGCAAACTCGCCTGACCTTAACCCCATAGAGAATCTATGGGGTATTGTCCAGAGAAAGATGAGAGACACTAGACCCAACAATGCAGACGAGCTGAAGGCTGCTATCAAAGAAACCTGGGTTTCCATAACACCTCAGCAGTGCCACAGGCTGATCACCTCCATGCCATGCCGCATTGATGCAGTAATTGATGCAAAAGGAGCCCCGACTATGTATTGAGTGCATTTTTCTGAACATACATTTCACTAGTAGTTACATTTCGGATTTTAAAAACGTATTTCAAGCTGTTGTTATAAAGTATTCTAATTTACTGAGATAATGACTTTTGTGTTTTCATTGGCTGTAAGCCATAATCATCAACATTAACAGAAATAAACACTTGAAATAGATCACTCTGTTTGCAATGACTCTATATAATGAGTTTCCCTTTTTGTATTGAAGAATGGAAATAAATTAACTTTTTGATGATATTCTAATTTAGCGAGATGCACCTGTATTAAAAAAGTAAATGGATGTGCCGCTTTCTTGTATAGTGGATTTATGGAAGTTTGAAGGAACAACTGCATTACGTTGTGAAGATTACACCAATTTAAGATACACCAGGTAACAGCTCTCCTCCAAATTAAAGATGTCTGAGTGCATGCAGAGAAGCTAATTAACCAAATCTGCTAATCTGGTTGAAAAACTTCACTCAGAAACTGAACCACGCAAAATGGCATACTTTATTACGTAGACATGGGGTTAAATAGCATTCTCCTTCTAGGTGGGATTAGTAAAATCTATTGCTCTTTTTTGATAACTCAGCACGCTGTAATTTGTCCATCTATGTATCTCTTGGTTTGAGTAACGCCTTAGGAATTCCGATGGAGGGGGTGAGTTCGCCCCTCAGCGCCATCTTTGCCAACTTGACATGAATCTCTCTGTTATCAGCTGTGCACATGCATACGTCTTTCCCAGGAAATCATTTAGTTGTTCGTGTCTTCAAATTAGAACAGAAGCTGTTAGATATATATTCATTAACTATTAACATAATCCATGTGCATATACACATTTGCATACATACATACACATAGATTATTCCATCATCGCTATATTGATTCACACTGATTAGGTAATCTATTAAAAGACACTAATTGATTTTCTATAATATATATTTTACCTTGACACCGGTAATTCAAAGGTGCGAGACAATGAACTTTAATTAGGTCACTCTGTTTATTATACAAAATTATTTTAAGCCACTAAAATAGAAAAAATAAAACTGCATTTTTCATACGGTCTAGAGATGAGCGGATCTTTTGAATTCAAATTTGCCAGGTTGGCCAAATTTTTCTTCAAATATTTGATTTGCTACAAATCGCAATAGTGAAAAACCATGAGAGAGAACAAGAACTGAGGGGTTTAACATTGCCCTCTTTGTTCGCAGTGTGTGTGAAGATTAAAAAAAATTGAACTATTAAAGTGCTGTTACATCAGTCTATCACAGATCAATCAATTAAGTCACACTGACTATGAAGCCACAGCACTTCCCTATTTCACTTGAATCTTTGGATTAGTATTTACAGACTGACACATATTTAATCTGCTTGAGCACTTAGAGTAGTACACCACAATCAGATTTGGCCTTTTTTTATCCCCATGTGGAATAAGCTGTGTACTCTGATCTGTCCCTACACTGTACAAGCATAAAATGGGTTTCCTTAGCTGGCCACCATTTTTTTATACGGCATGTGATGGCTGCATTGAACCATGTGATGTGATAGCTACAAGGCACAATGGGAAAGCAAGAGCGGCAGCACCTGACCACTCTCTTAGTCTTCAGCAGTGTGTAAATTGGCTCAGTGCATTTTTTTTGGGCCAATAATCAAGAATCTAGTTGCAGAGTGTTTGAATTCATGTGGACCTACAAATTTATATAAATCTGACTCAAACTCAAGTCTCTGCGAATTGATCTGCTCACCTAGTATTGTCATAATCATGCTTCGGACTCGTGCACACGAACGATAATATCGGATGAGTGCTATCCATGGTTTTTACAGAGAGCACTCGTACCCATGATATTCTATGGGCACATACAAAAGACAATGAACAAGTAGAATATATATCTGTGTACATATGTACAGGACCTTTATGTAATTATGTGTTGATGTATGTGCAAGACTGGATATAAGCTGGATATATCAAACACACATATCTGCTGGACACAGTAATTAGACCAATCGGTAGTTAACTGGAAAGACTAAAACAAGAGGATCCAATATAAGGTCAAATAATTGTATACACATGTAGGGAAAGTGCAAAAAAAATCTTTATTGAAAACACAAGTTGGTCTGCAGTTAGAAATGCAGGAGAACAGGCACACACACATTTAATAGAAAAGCATAATAAAAACAGAATATAAAAATATGAATACAGAGGAAACCTGTTAGGTACATATAAAAGTGTAATAGTCATGCAGACACATGTTAGAGTGGAAACTAGTGGTAATGTGTGCGGAATCGCAGCTGAAATGCCCAAACAATGCCTGTCATTAATTATGGGTACCTAGCAGTGGCTGAATAAGATTAGAGAAAATCAGATAGTTTAACTGCAACAGGACCTCAATCACAAATGTGGTGTCCACCGCAACGCGCGTTTTGTTAGTTACCTTCTATGGGGCCATGCACAAGTCCGATTTTGATCAAAATCGGCAATACAAGTCTATGAAAGGCATTGAAAAGCCATGAAAAACATGGAACCGCACTTGGATGACAATTTCACAGACTGACCAGAAGGATAGGGTGGAGAAACTTTTTTTTTCCTCCTCCACCTTTGAGAAAAACTGATGCCACTCTTATCATATTCTGATCAGAGTCAGATCAGAATAAATGGACCATTTTTCTCGGATAGAGAGAAAATGGTTGTGTGCACCTACCCTAACCTGAAGAATCATGTTGTCAAGTGATTTTTACTCCACAGTTAACAATGTAAAAATAAAACAAAAAAAAACCAACGGATTATTGCCTTTTTTTCATTGAACTTTTTTTTTTTTTTCCCATTTTTCAGTACATTATATGATGAAATGAATGGTGACATTCAAAACTAAAAATCGTCCTGCAAAAGACAAGCCCTCATACGTCTATGTCGACGGAAAAATACAAAAAATTATGGGTCTTTGAAAAGGGGGAGGAAAATTAAAAAGATGAAAAGACAAAAGTAAAAATTGTGTTCTTAAGAAGTTAATGCGTTTCCAAAGAAATGGCCAAAGTCATACAACTATTGGGTGGAAATCTAATCAAATATGTGTAAGTGTCTTTAATTATTGAATTAGTTTAGGAGCTGTTCAAATATGATTTATTTCAATATTGTATATAAGATTTCCCTGCACAGAAAAGTACCAATCTGTGCAGGGAACTGCATTAAAGTTGTGTAAGGATGAGGATGGTTTGAAAAATAAAGTCTTATTTCGTTTACTACACACGAAGGTATTGGTATTCTTCTTCCCCTGCTCAATTGTTTAAAAATAAGAGTGAAAATTACCTGAAGTTAACCCAGCATTAAGAAAAAAAACATTAGCATGTTAGGTCACTGTCAAATGCCACTGTGTAGCCATAGAAATAAAAACCTGTCGAATATACCCAAAAAGCAATAAGCTAACAGTAAGAGATGTACAAGCCAAGGTAACACAATAGTAAAAAATAAGTTGTAATTTATATATTAGTAAATTATTAAAATCAATACATTTAAAAAAAAAAGGAAAAAACAGGCAATTTCTAAATCTGCAGATATAATAAAACTTTCTTTCAAAATTAGCCTCCACACAGAAGACGGACATATGAAGACATAAGAACAGTAGGTATAAATCGTAGATAAACAACAAACTGTTTAGGATTGGTCAAGACTGTACATAATCATCATGCGCATGAGAAAAAGAAACAAGGCAGGAAAGGAACTTCTTACGGGGCATCAAAGAGAACCACATTGATTTGGAGATATACCAGTGGTAAATAGAGGGCAAAAAAAAAGCCTAAAAGTGACCCATTCACCCACCAAAGACACTTGAGGTGCGTTTCGCCAATGGCTTTGTCAGGTAGCCATTCAAGTTACATACATTATCTATTTGACAAAATGTTAAAAAAAAAAAAAGGATATCACGTGGCGTGCTACTACAACGTGTAGTCAGCCTGCATAATTTGACCCAGAATATAGGGAAAATAATGATGGCAAAAAATGTAATTAATCAAGAATAAATTATTATAATTACCGTATTTTTTGGACTATAAGACGCACTGGGCCATAAGATGCACCCCAAATTTTGGGGTGGAAAATAGGAAAAGATAGGGGGTCTGTCTTATAGTGCAAATTTATGATCTTACCTGGGGGGCGGCGGCGGTGGAGCAGTCACAGAAGGCATGGTCCCTTCTTCAGGAGCCAGCGGCAACAGGAGTGGGGCAATGCTGCAGGCCCTGGGTGGGATGAGGGGGCATCCCAGCAGTGCGATGCTGCGGGGCCCAGTGTCGGTGGTGAGGCAGAGCAGAGTACGTTGCGTGGAGTAGGGACCCTTCCTCAGGAACCCGGCGGCGGCAAAAGTGAGGCGATGCTGCAGGTCCTGTGTCGGCGATGAGAAGAGCAGAATTCATCATTGCTTTCCCAGCGCCCATTTTCCTGATGCAGTGGGCTGCAGGGAAATGGCCGCCGGAGGCAGAGTATGCGCAGATTGGGATCTCGGCTGGGCGGCCTCCGGTGGCCCACAGTTTCAGGATGTTGGCGGCCGGAAATGCAATGATGCACTCCGCTCTGCTCACCGCCAACACTGGGACTGCAGCATCGCCACACTTCTGCCGCCCCTGGCTTCCTGAGGAAGGGACCCTGCTCCACCACCGCCGCTGTAAGCCTGCATTCGGACTATAATCCCCCAAATCTAGGGTGAAAAGTGCATCTTATAGTCCGAAAAATATGGTAATTAAACTCATCCGAGTGAAAAAATACTTGATATTGTATATTTTATTTCTCAGACTATATAGCAAGACCTATGTGATATTTATTACTGGTCGTCCATTAAATAAAAATCTGGAATAATAATGATGACAAACATCAGAAACTATGAACACTTTACCACTTTATACTTTACATATTGTTAAGACATGGCACAAACAAATCTGCTGCATGTTTTTCTTAGAATTTTCCGACAAATGTGATCAAGGTGTGATTAACATGGTTAATTGCCTCTCATTTTCTTTAAAATGTGTGTTTTGGTATCCAGATCATGATTGTGATTGTATGTCTGCTCGTCACACGATCTGCATTATTTTCTTGAATCATAAAATGGCATTAGCCAATCGCATTTAGATTTCGATACTCAAACCATTCATCCAAATGAATGAGTAAACCCTTTTCACATTTAAACTCCACGATGGGTAACGGAGTGTTTCTGTCACGCTTTTGCACATAAAAATATTGACAATCACACCATTTATTGTTCTCCATCTTGGGCTACTTTTATTTCCTTGCTCAACGTCTTCATATGCTCCAGCAACTTGGCCCTTTTGAAACCATTTTACACTGTTCGCTTGAGAAGCCATTAAAAATAATTTGTATATAGTGACAACTTATGTCATCAATTGTCCAATTTCCAGTCATTTCTTAGGGTTCAGACTTCACTGCTCTCAATGTCAATCACATAAAATGTTTATTTTGTTTGTTTGTTTAGTTGTATTTTATTAATTTAAAATTTATTTACACATCAAAAAATGTTGTTTTTTAAAAAAAAAAAAAAGCCAATGCATGCGTGACTGCTTTTTTTCCTTCTGGATTGCCAAACTTCTTCATGTCTCATGTCTGGAACTTTATAATAAATGGCTTTGTTTTGTTATTTATTTATTTTTTTAAGAAAAAAAATTGCAAGGGAATGTACAAAAATTCCAAACTATATCAGCTTTTTTTACAAATTAAAAATGTAGCAAATCAGATTTTGAAATTTTCATTGTTTTTCTTCCAGCTACGTGAACATTATTCTATTATATTTACCTGCAGTCCTATGAAAAGACACATGTAACAATCATTGATATTGCTATGGGCTTTATCAAATAACAAAATCAGTACAGCTACATCCTTACAATGAGGGATAAAAGCTTCCAGGGCAGTAACCATGATACAAAATAGTTCATGATGCAAGTTCTGGGAGTAATTTCAAATAAAGGATGGGCAGGTAGTGGTTGAGGGGCTCAAGTTATGCAGGCGCCTAGGTTGCCATAATCCAAAGTAAATGGACGGGAATATATTGAGGAAATAATTTAAAAGATATTCATTTTATATTCCACATTTCCATAATGTTTTATGATAACACTGAAAAAAGTTAAAAACAATAGTGATGAGCGAGCATGCTCACTACTGCTCAGTGTTCGCCCGAGCATCATGGTGCTCGACAAGCTCGGTGCTCGCCGAGTATTTCCGGGTTGCTCGGACGGGAACTCGGGTCACTTCCCTGCATGTTTTGCGCTCTTTAGAGAGCCAATGAACATGCAGGGATTGCCTGCCATGCACTGTAATGCCATAGCCATGTTGGTTGTGGGCATTACAGTGATTCCCTGGCTGCACAGCGTCATCAGGTCTATATCAGACCTGGCGCCGCCATGCTCGTCACAGTCACTCCGGATCCGACAGTGTAGGGAGAGCTGCTCTTGTGTCAGGGAGAGATTTGATCGTGTATTAGGTAGTGTAGGGAGAAAAACGGTACATTACACATATCCATCTTAACAAACAGTCCTTCTGAGGACTAATCCATCTGCAGAGATATCAGGCAGGCAGGGTGTATAGGCAGGCAGGGTATATAGCAGACTGCAGTGCATATAGCACAAGAGGCCCCATTCCAATTCTGCCTTCTGCTGCTGTTAGATATTTCTATACAAAGGCCCAGGTCTCAGGGGCCAGGAATACTTTTCTTTGCATCTTAATCCTCATTATTTGCTTAAAAAGCAATCCAGAGAACACTATTTTTTCTGTGCCATTTGCTTGTTGGCACTGCAGAATACAGCGACGTCCTTTCCATATTAGAGCGCTAGAAATCCAGCTTTTTAAAACTGTGCTTTCTCCGTCAAACGGATCACATATATGTTGTCAGAAAATACTGCCATTTCTGGCCTCCATTAAAAATTTCCTTTAGCGTGTCATTGAAGCAATTCACCGCAGTTTGCTGTTCAAACTACTTACCTACAGGCCAGGTATTTAAAACTCTGTTTTCTCTATCACACGGATCACATATAAGTTCGCTCCAAACTCAGTCATTTGTAGTGAGCGTGGAATATACTGTCCTCCATTTAAAATGGGCAAGGTGATGGTAATGGTGCATGCAGAGGCTGAGGACAAGGCCGTGGGCAAGCCGAAATTGTGCCACAACAAACACCCACATCTTCTCGCCTGACCTTCCTGTCCCAATTTCTAGGGGACCGCAGCACACTACTATTGAACCCAGAGCAGTGTCAAAAGGTTGTTGGTTGATAGCGGATAATGCTTCCAGTCGCTTAGCCACCACCCTGTCTTCCACACGGTCAAGTCTCAGTAGCCGTGAGTCTGGACCGCATATTCCTCACCCAGATCCTCCTTCCTCCCACCATGCTGAGTACCCAGAGACAACTGATCCCACACTTGGACACTCTGAAGAGCTGTTCACTTTTCCATTTATAGATTCGGGCCTCTCGCCCGGTCCACTTGAAGCGGGGCAAGACGAGGAGATCGCGTGTAGCGATGCCAAAATATTTGAGCAGCCACGGTCACATGAAGGCGACGGTGGGAAAGTGTCACAAGAGGTGGACGATGATGAGACACAATTGCCAGAAAGTCAGGAGGAGGACAGGGGTGCGGAAGTGGGAGACGAGGTGGTGGATGATATAGTAACTGACCTAACCTGGCAGGAGGACATGCAGAGCGAGGACAGCAGCACACAGGGGGACGGAGGCAGAGCACCCCAACAGGCAGGAAGAAGCAGTGTGGTGGCCGCAGACAGAAGGCAGGCAACCGTTCCCCGTAACACCAACACGAAGGAAGTTGCCAGTACAACTGTTAGGTCTTCCCGAGTCTGGTTGTTTTTAAATACTCTGCCGATAACCCTAAAAAGGCCATTTGCACCACCTGCCAGGCCAGCATCAGCAGGGATGTTAAAACGACCAGCCTGACCACCACCAGCATGATCAGGCACATGGCAGCAAAGCACCCGACTTTGTGGGCCGAACCCCAGGGTCCAGGAACAGTGTCTGCGGGTGGCACCATTGCTTCTTCCGCTGTTGTGCATGCAAGCCAATCCCCTGTCCATGGTGCATGCGAAGACGCCTCCTGCTCTGCACCTGTCGTTGCACACTCTCAAGTAGCAGCATCAGGAAGCACGTCCATGTCCTTGTCCCAGCGCAGCGCTCAGTTGTCCATACCCCAGTCCTTGGAACGCAAGCGCAAATATGCAGCCAACGCCCCACAGGCCACACTACTAAATTCTCACATTTCACGACTGCTTGCGCTCGAAATTTTGCCTTTTAGGCTCGGGAGACGGAAGCATTCTGCAACCTGATGGCGGCGGCCGTCCCTCGGTACTCGGTCCCCAGCCCCCACTATTTCTCCCGGTGTGCCGTCCCCGCATTACACAAGCACGTGTCCCAAAACATTAGCCGTGCTCTCAACAACGCAGTTACCGGTAAAGTCCACCTAACCACGGACACGTGAACAAGTGCTTGTGGGCAGGGACGGTATATCTTCTGACGGCACACTGGGTTAACATAGTGGAAGCTGGGACCCAGGCGGACCTTGGGATGGAACACGTCCTCCCGACGCCAAGGATTGTGGGCCCTAGGTCAATCAGTGTTGCCCCCACGGTCTACAGCTCCTGCACCTCATCCTCCTCAGCCTTCTCCTCCTCTTCAGCCTCCATCTCCGAAATGACCACATCAGTCACAAGCTGAAAGCACTGCAGCACTGCCTGGGCCAAGCGACAATAGGCTGTGCTGAAGCTAATATGCTTAGGTGAAAAACCGCACAATGCTGAAGAGTTGTGGACAGCTCTGAAAGAGCAGGCAGATCTGTGGCTTGCACCGCTGAACCTACAGCCAGGCAGGGTCGTGTGTGACAATGGCCGAAATCTGGTGGTGGCTCTGAGGCGAGGCGAGCTCACACACGTACTATGCCTGGCTCATGTGCTTAACCTTGTGGTTCAGCGGTTTCTCAAATCCTACCCGGAGCTGTCGGATCTGCTTGTTAAAGTACGCCGCCTGTGTGCCCATTTTAGAAAGTCAGCTACAGCTTCCGCCGCCCTTGCAGTGTTTCAGCAGCATTTGCAGCTTCCGGCTCACAGACTGGTGCGTGATGTCCCCAAGCGTTGGAACTCTACACTGCAGATGTTGGGAAGGATTTGTGAGCAGAAGAGGGCAGTTGTTGAGTACCAGGATCAACAAGGCCATCGGTATTCAGTTCAGACTCCACACATAAGACCTCAGGAGTGGACATGGATGTCAGACATATGTACCTTCCTCCAAAACTTTGAGGACTCCACCAAGATGGTGAGCGGCGATGACGCCATAATTAGGGTCACCATCCCGCTTCTCTGTCTTCTGAAACGCTCTCTGCTCACAATCAAAGAGGATGCATTGCAGGCAGAGCACGATGAGATGGAGCAAGGAACCATACAGGGTGATTACACACAGCCAAGCCTCATCTCATCCCTACGTGGATTGGGTGACAATGAGGAAGAGGAGGAGGAGGAGGAAGGACAGGAGCTATTTTCATGCACTATAGACGGTACTACGTGCACAGCTGTCATACCGTCTGTTCAGCGTGGATGGCCAGAGGACAGAGATGAGGAGGAGGAGAGCATGGTAAGTCATCCTCTTGGTGAGGACACGGAAGTCTTGCCTGTCAGTAGTCTGGCACGCATGGCTGCGTTTATGTTACGCTGCCTTTCCCATGACCTTCGCGTTCTCAAAATTTTGCATGACAGTCATTACTGGTTGGTGACACTTCTAGACCCACGCTACAAGGAGAACTTTATATCTCTTATTCCTGAGGCGGACAGGTCTACAAAAATGGGGCTGTACTAGAAGGCACTTGTTGCGGAACTATTAAAAATATTCCCATCGGAAAATGCTGGCGGCAGAGGGCACACTTCGTTGGACAACCAGGGAGTACAGGCGAGAGAGACACAACTTCAATCCAGCAGAGGCAGGGGAACACTGTCAGAGTTCCGGGATAGTTTTCTCAGACCCTCCCATCGGACAGGCCCTGAGGCGCTGGGTACTCTCACAAGGAGTGCAAAGTTTGGGAAGATGCTGAGGCAGTACCTTGCCGACCGTACCAACGTCCTCCGTGATTCCTCTGTGCCTTATAATTATTGGGTATCCAAGCTGGATACGTGGAATGAACTGGCTCTCTATGCCTTGGAGGTCCTGGCCTGACCTGCCGCCAGCGTTTTATCAGAGCGGGTTTTTAGTGCCGCTGGTGGAATTATAACTGATAAGCGTATCCGCCTGTCAACTGAAAATGCTGACAGGTTGACTCTTATAAAAATGAACAAGGGCTCAATTGGGCCAGACTTCTCAACACCACCGAATGATAGCAGCGTAACATAAACTCAAATCCAGTGTTTTTTCTTGGGAGGTGTATTCCCATGCACCTTTTCACACCCACACATGGGTATACGCTTCCTGATTTAGTCTATTTGCTCTTGTCCTCCTCCTTCTCCTCATCCTCCACCACCATATCACCAGGGTGACCATGGTCCGTGATGCAACACCCACATAATTTTTTTAAAGGGTGTTTATGATGCCCGTGAAATTTTTTTTTATACAGTATGTTCATGTATACCCCCCAGGGGTAAATGTTTGTCAGCCCACACACTTAGTGCATGGGCATTACAAGTATACGAGGCCTGCTCCTTTCTAATGGGAACATTATTTTTATGAGGCCCTCCTCCACGTCTCTTCCAAGGGGCATTGAAGTGCCTCCAAATTTTTGGCAGCCCTTGCATTCACTGCATAGGCCAACAATATAGGAGACTGTCTCCTTTCCAATGGGAATTTGTCGTTACTGTGGCCCTGCTCTGTGTGTCTTTAAATTCTTAGTGGGGTATTTTCCTAAAATTGGTCAGCCGTTGGACTCACTGCATACCCTATAATTGTATAGCAGACCCTCTCCTTTCTAATGGAAACATGTCGTAGCTTGTTACTGTGGCCCTGCTCCGTGTGTCTTTAAATTCTTAGCGGGGTTTTTCCTAAAATTGGTCAGCCGTTGGACTCACTGCATACCCTATAACTGTATAGCAGACCCTCTCCTTTCTAATGGGAACATGTCATACGTGTTACTGTGGCCCTGCTCTGTGTGTCTTTAAATTCTTAGTGGGGTTTTTCCTAAAATTGGTCAGCCGTTGGACTCATTGCATACCCTATAACTGTATAGCAGACCCTCTCCTTTCTAATGGGAACATGTCGTACCTTGTTACTGTGGCCCTGCTCTATGTGTCTTTAAATTCTTAGTGGGGTTTTTCCTAAAATTGGTCAGCCGTTGGACTCACTGCATACCCTATAACTGTATAGCAGACCCTCTCCTTTCTAATGGGAACATGTCGTACCTTGTTACTGTGGCCCTGCTCTATGTGTCTTTAAATTCTAAATGGGTTTTTTCCCAAATTTTGGCAGCCCTTGCAGTCACAGCATGAGCATTACCACTATAGGAGACCCGCTCCTTTATAATGGGAAAATTTTTATTACTGAGACCCTCCTCTATGTCTCTTCAAAGGGGTATTGGGTTGCGTCCAAATTTTTGGCAGCCCTTGCAGTCACTGGATACGCAATAATAGTATAGGAGACATACTTGTTAATAATGGGAACAACAAAGCATAGCCGGCTGATGGCTCTCTAACAATAGCTAGGGCCGACTGCTGGCCTTTTAAGAATAGTAAGGGCCGTCTGATGTCCCTGTAAAAATATTTTTTATGACTTTCAGAGTCCCTCCATCATAAATAAAACAGGATGTGTCTGATGATGTGTCACACACCACATTGCCAGATAAGGTTGTAAAATGTTAAAATGACATTTCCCGGTGAATGTATTTGCCTTAAAAAATAACGTAAAAAAAACAAAACAATAGGATCTTTCTTTAGTATAAAAAACAGCGTCACCAATTTAACCTCAATGTAATCACATTGTTCAGCTCATGCGTCTCCTCCTCCATCTCCGAAATGATCACATCAGTCACAAGTTGACAGCACTGCCTTGGCCAAGCGGCAACAAGCTGTGCTGAAGATAACATGCTTAATGTTTAATTGACAAATCGTCCAGCGCTGCAGAGTTGTTGAAAGCTGTAACACAGCAGCCTGATCTGTGGCTCTCATCGCTGAACATACAGCCAGGCATGGTCGTGTGTGACAATGGGCGGAACCTGGTGATGAAGAAATGACAGCCGGGGTAGATACAGTTTCCCTCTATGTCAGTCCTTTCACCGAGCTAAAGAGTATGGCTGTGGTGAAATACAACTCCCACTGAGAAGCTGTTTCAGATTGAAAGACATTGTGCCCACCAGAGGATTTGATTCTGGGGGCTAACCTTTCTCACCCACTCAAGAGCCCCATAGCAGCTGCAAAGTTAGCACTATCATAAACTCTCCTGAGGTAGAAGCCAAGGCACACCAAAGGATTCTCTGGTGGGACCGTCCAACCCTGCCGAGAAGCAGTCCTGGCTAAGAAAAGTGTGTGGGAAGGTTCCCGGACACTCTATGGCTGCTTTTTTACTGAGGAGGAAACACACACAAACACAGGGAGAACATACAAAGTCCTTGCAGATGTTGTCCTTGCTGGGATTTGAGCCCAGGATCCCAGCGCTGCAAGGCTTCAGTACTAACCACTGATCCAATGTGCTGCCGTTCACCTTCTAATATCTAGCAGGCTGGAGAAACTTGCACCTACTGCCACTCTATCCTCAGCTCCTTTGTGAGAAAATGTATTTGGGCAGCCACTCAGTCTACCAAGTAAAATTCCTGAGAAGGAAATTGGGGATGGCTTCGCTACTGGTACTGGGGGCAGTGCTTATACCATGGCGTCGTACCATAGTTTGCTGGAAATATTCCAGGCTGGTAGGAGGCAAGCAAATTCCCACTGAAAAGTACCAGCAGTAATGTTCAGGCAACATTTCAAGTGCAAGCAGCTTTAGAGGACTTCCTGGGAGAAATGACACGCAGGGTAGATACGGTTTCCCTCTATGCCAGTCCTTTCACCGAGCTAAATACAACTCTCATCAAAAAAAGTTCTGGACTGGCTCCGTACCGTCCCTGGCCACATTCACCTGTACACATGTTTGTGGTTAGGCGGTCCTTCCCAGTTAAGTGCACTGGGGAGGGCACGGGTAATGTTGTGGGACCCGTGCTTGTGGAAGGCGGAGGTGATACCAGGAAATATAGTGGCGGCTGGGGACCGAGTATGGCCACCCGGCCGCCGCCGGCATGAGGTTGTAAAAAGCTTCTGCCTTCACGAGCTTAAAAGGCCATATTTCAAGTGCAAAGAGCTGCCCATAAACCTGGCAGTTTAGTGTTGCGGCCTGGGGGTGGGTGGGTGGCTGGCTGCATACTTACACTTGCATTCCAAGTAACAGAAAACTAAGCAGATGGTGGCCTCTATCATCATCATAGCCTCACCTCAACACTATGAACTCTCCTGAAGGAGAAGCCAGGGCCCGCTGGAGGAGTTTCCAGTTCTCTGGTGGGCCCGTCCAACCCTGCCGAAAAGCAGCCCTGGCTAAGAAAAGTGTGGGGGAAGGTTCCCGGACACTCTATGGCTGCTTTTTTAATGTGGATCGGCCATGCTTATGCATGTTTTTTCTCAAAACGCATTACAGATCAGGCCATTGTCCAACTCTGTATTCAAGAAATTAAATGCGCAAAGAAAGATGTGTGTGTGTGTCAAAGCACCACCGACAAGTGCGAGTTGATGTTGGACGGGCTGCCATTGCTTCTGTAACAAGTTCAATTACAGGACTTCCTGGGAGAAATGACACGCAGGGTACATACGGTTTCCCTCTATGCCAGTCCTTTCACCGAGCTAAATACAACTCTCAGCAAAAAAAGTTGTGGACTGGCTCCGTACCGTCCCTGGCCACATTCACCTGTCCACATGTTTGTGGTTAGGCGGTCCTTCCCAGTAAGTGTACTCGGAAGGGCACGGGTAATGTTGTGGGACCCGTGATTGTGGAAGGCGGAGGAGATACCGGGAAATATAGTGGCGGCTGGGGACCGAGTATGGACACTCGACCGCCGCCGGCATGAGGTTGTGAAAAGCTTCCGTCTCCACGAGCCTAAAAGGCCACATTTCAAGTGCAAGCAGCTGTCAAAAATTTGGCAGTATAGTATTGCAGCCTGTGGGTGGGTGGCTGGCTGGCTGGCTGCATACTTGCGCTTGCATTCCAAGGAATGGGGTAGGGACAACTAAACGCTGCAGTCGGACAAGGACGTGGATGATGATTGTTGCAAGTCTGCATCGACAGGTGCATGGCGGGAGGCATCTTCGCATGCGGCAAGGATCACTTATGATGGGCACACTTTTAGGCAGTGACCTGGGAGTCAGAGATGCTTCCAGAGGTCTTGCCCATGCTGTTCCCATGTCTTTTCAGCACTGTTTGTATGTGTCTGATGATGTGTCACACACCACATGGCCAGATAAGGTTGTAAAATGTTAAAATGAAATTTCCTAGTGAACACATTTGTCTTGGTTGAAAGCAATGCAAAAGTGCAAAAACGCATAAAAAACGCTACGTGTGAACATAGCCCAAGGTGTGGAGGAGTATTTTTGTTTTTGGCTATTTATTTTGCCTTATATACAAGTCATTACCCTGGAAAGGATGTTCCTTAACATATTTCCCAGGAAAATCCATTTTGGTTTTGTTTTTGTATGTTTTATTGTGAGTCCGTAAAAGTGGCGTAATACTCTGACCACGTTGCTGACAGCAGTGATCTGGGAGTCAGAGATGCTTCCAGGGGTCTTCCCCATGCTGTTCCCATGTCATTTGAGCACTGTTCCCATCGATTTGGGCAATTTTTAGGCCCTCTGCAGACCGCCGGGGGGAGCCGCCTGAAAAATGTTTTCCCATAGACTTACATTGGGCTCGTTGCTTGGGTCGAGCACCCGAGTATTCCAATTTGCTCAACCCGAGCAACGAGTACCCGAGCATTTTAGTGCTCGCTCATCACTAAAAAAAAAAAAAAAATGAAGCGCTAACCATATGTTTCTCTGTCTTTGTTTATCTAATTAATTTAAGAACTATTCAAATAACTATGCTTTATTTCTGTCATAGCAATCCCATTTTATAAGGGGTTATATCTGTTTTGCAAAGTTATGGCATTTCTCTGGGATATGTCATCACTTTATGATCAGTGGTTCTACACTACGTCCTATGAGACCATATTGATCCTTAGAATGAAGGGAACTCTGGATAATCTTTAAAGTTTCCAGTTCCCAGCTGTACTAGAAACTGCATTCAGTCCCATCTACTTATCGCCAACATGGCAGAATCGTGGATACAGTAAGGAAATCTTGTGCAGAGATCAGAAAACTTTGAAAAATCAGGTCTTATTTAATTTAAAAATGATTGGTTAAAATAAACTGGCACTAATTTCTAATAGTTGCCCTGCAGCATCAGGAAAAATGGAAAGCTGTATTCCGTTATATAAATAAAACAAAAATTCTCCACTGTAAACTGGAAAATCAATTAACAAAAATACCAAAATATTTAATGGTGTTTGTCTGCTACACACAGGATCACCTTTGTATTAATAGGTTCATCATCGCGCAGTATATCCATACATATTTAAATTAGCGCACGTCAGATTAGGCTTCTTCCTCTACTCAAATTTATCGTAGGTATCACAGTGATTCTGTCACTTAGTTGCACATCAATATAAACAATATTATCCCGACAACACAATTATTTCCAACAACACTTTTCATTTCCTTTAGCATCATTCACAGAGAAAAAACTGGGAAAAGAATATTTCCCAAAGTTTTTGCCTGGCGAAATATACATTTAACGCCCGGTTCTAGTAGCTTGAAAAATGTCGGATCCTAATATAGGAGAGGAATAAACTTGCAAATAATATGCTGAAAAATATCATTGCTATAGGAGGTAGAAAAAATATGTTGTCCAAATTCAATATTTTTAGATTTATATTTTGATAATGAATTATGATTTCTATTGTTCGCAATTTTTTGGGCTCTATTTATGGACCACCGTGGGTCCTCATGGACATGCGAATGTGAAGAGCCTGCAATAATCAGACAAACTAGAGCAATTGAGTTTTAGGCAAATAAATTCCCCTACAGGGATGTTTTTGCAGCATGGCTGGGAGGGCAAGATTGGGCATAAACGGTGGTGTTTCCCGCTTTGGATTTATGAAAAGTAATGGTGTGAATTGATTTATTTGATGAACTACAATATAAACATAAATCCCAAAAATGTATACTGCCAACATGGTGGGAACAAGTAAAAGATGAATTGAAACAATTTGAATTGAAATAACAATTGAGGTCAAGTATGATCGCAACATCACCAGACCAGACAATATAATACTGCCTTCTATGTGCAAAAATATAACTTACATAATAGTGCTTCCTATTCCTAGTGTGAATATAACTACTATAATTCACATGTAAAGTACCAAGGAATAAATGGCACTATAATAATAAATAATAATACTGCTCCTACGTACAAGAATATACAGTGGTGTGAAAAAGTGTTTGTCCCCTTCCTGATTTCTTATTCTTTTGCATGTCTGTCACACTTAATTATTTCAGATCACAAAACAAATTTAAATATTAGATGAAGATAACACAAGTAAACACAAAATGCAGTTTTTAAATAAAGGTCTTTATTATTAAGGGAAAAAGAAATCCAAACCTACAGGGCCCTGTGTGAAAAAGTGATTGCCCTCTAAGCCTAATAACTGGTTGGGTTACCCTTAGCAGAAACAACTGCAATCAAGCGTTTGCGATAACTGGCAATGAGTCTTTTACAACGCTCTGGAGGAAATTTGGTCACTCATCTTTGCAAAATTGTTGTAACTCAGTCACATTGGAGGGTTTCCAAGCATGAAGCACCTTTTTAAAGTCATGCCACAGCATCTCAATCACATTAAGGTTAGGACTTTGACTAGGCCTCTCCAAAGTCTTAATTTTATTTTTCTTAAGCCATTCAGAAGTGGACTTGCTGATGTGTGTTGGATCACTGTCCTGCTGCATAACCCAAGTGCACTTCAGCTTGCGGTGACAAAAAGATTGCCAGACATTCTCCTTTAGGATTTTTTGGTAGACAGCAGAATTCAGAAAGCAGCAAAACAGCCCCAAACCACCATATTTTACTGTTGGTATGATGTTCCTTTGAAGAACCTAGAATATAAGACATATTTTCAGTTGTTTCACACTTTTTTGTTAAGTATATAATTCCACATGTGTTAATTCATAGTTTTGATGTCTTCAGTGTGAATGTACAATTTTCATAGTCATTAAAATACAGAAAAATCTTTAAATGAGAAGGTGTGTCCAATCTTTTGGTCTGTACTGTAAGTGTGCATACAGAAATAACTGTCAGTCACTGATAGGACTGCCAACTGGACTGGAAATCCCAACAAGAGCAGAGGTATAAATTAATAAATCCCAGGTTATACTGAATCTTTTCTAACAAAATCACACATTATTCTGCTCACCTCCCTCTCTATAACATGGTGCCTGCAGATTGCATTGCATTTTCCTGGTGACAGGTTCGCTTTAACTGAGCCAAGTGAGGCCTGCAGTTTTTTGGATGTTGTTGTGTGGCCTTTAATGACCTCTTGGATGAGTCGTCGCTGCACTCTTGGGGTAATTTTGGTCGGCTGGCCACTCTGGAGAAGGTTCACCACTGTTCCATGTTTTTGCCATTTGTGGATAATGGCTGTCACTGTGGTTCGCAGGAGTTCCAAAGTTTTAGAAATGTCTTTATAACATTTTCCAGACTGATTGATCTCAATTACTTTGTTTCTCATTTGTTCCTCAATTTCTTTGGGTCGCAGCATGATGTCTAGCTTTTGAGGATCTTTTGGTTTACTTCACTTTGTCAGGCAGGTCCTATTTAAGTGATTTCTTGAGAACAGGTGTGGCAGTAATCAGGCCTGTGTGTTTCTAGGGAAATTGAACTCTGCTTCCCAAAGATGTGATAAACCACAGTTAATTTGTGTTTTAAGGGGGGAGGGGCAATCACTTTTTCATACAGGGCCCTGTAGGTTTGGATTTCTTTTTCCCTTATTCCCTTAATACTAAACACCTTCATTTAAAAACTAAATTTTATGTTTACTTGTGTTATCTTTGTCTAATATTTAAATTTGTTTTGTGATCTGAAACATTTCAGTGTGATAAACATGCAAAAGAATAAGAAATCAGGAAGCGGGCAAACACTTTTTCACACCACTGTAACTACTATAATACTGCCACAATGTACTGCAAAAATATAACTATTATAATACTGCCCCCTATGTACAAGAATATCACTACTATAATACTGCTCCTATGTATAAGAATATAACTACCATAATACTGTCCATATGTACAATAATATAAGTACTATAATACTGCCCCTATGTACAAGAATATAACTACTATAATACTGCCCCTATGTACAAGAATATAAGTACTATAATACTGCCCCTATGAACAAAAATATAACTACTATAATACTGTCCCTATGTACAAGAATATAAGTACTATAATACTGCCCCTATGTACAAGAATATAACTACTATAATACTGCTCCTATGTATAAGAATATAACTACTATAATACTGCCCCCTGTGTACAAGAATATAACTACTATAATACTGCTCCTATGTACAAGAATATAACTACTATAATACTGCCCCCTATGTACAAGAATATAACTACTATAATACTGCCCCTATGTACAGGAATATAACTACTATAATACTGCCCCCTATGTACAAGAATATAACTACTATAATACTGCCCCTATATACAAGAATATAACTACTATAATACTGCCCCCTATGTACAAGAATATAACTACTATAATACTGCCCCCTATGTACAAGAATATAACTACTATAATACTGCCCCCTATGTACAAGAATATAACTACTATAATACTGCCCCTATGTACAGGAATATAACTACTATAATACTGCCCCCTATGTACAAGAATATAACTACTATAATACTGCCCCTATGTACAAGAATATAACTACTATTACTGTTCCTATGTACAAGAATATAACTACTATAATACTGCTCCTATGTACAAGAATATAACTACTATAATACTGCCCCTATGTACAAGAATATAACTACTAATACTGTTCCTATGTACAAGAATATAACTACTATAATACTGCCCCTATGTACAAGAGTATAACTACTAATACTGTTCCTATGTACAAGAATATAACTACTATAATACTGCTCCTATGTACAAGAATATAACTACTATAATACTGCCCCTATGTACAAGAATATGACTACTATAATACTGCTCCTATATACAAGAATATAACTACTATAATACTGCTCCTATGTACAAGAATATAACTACTATAATACTGCCCCTATGTACAAGAATATGACTACTATAATACTGCTCCTATATACAAGAATATAACTACTATAATACTGCTCCTATGTACAAGAATATAACTACTATAATACTGCCCCTATGTACAAGAATATGACTACTATAATACTGCTCCTATATACAAGAATATAACTACTATAATACTGCTCCTATGTACAAGAATATAACTACTATAATACTGCCCCTATGTACAAGAATATGACTACTATAATACTGCTCCTATATACAAGAATATAACTACTATAATACTGCTCCTATGTACAAGAATATAACTACTATAATACTGCCCCTATGTACAAGAATATGACTACTATAATACTGCTCCTATATACAAGAATATAACTACTATAATACTGCTCCTATGTACAAGAATATAACTACTATAATACTGCCCCTATGTACAAGAATATGACTACTATAATACTGCTCCTATATACAAGAATATAACTACTATAATACTGCCCCCTATGTACAGGAATATAACTACTATAATACTGCTCCTATGTACAAGAATATAACTACTATAATACTGCCCCTATGTACAAGAATATAACTACCATAATACTGCCCCTATGTACAAGAATATAACTACTATAATACTGCTCCTATGTACAAGAATATAACTACTAATACTGTTCCTATGTACAAGAATATAACTACTATAATACTGTCAAAATGCTGGACAGTTGTAAGTTTTTCTTTTGTATTTTTTTTCTCTATATTTCTGGTTCCTTGGTTTAGGCTTACAAAGTCTGATGTAAAATATTTAAGTCATTAAAGGGGTATTCCCATCTACAATATCTAGTAGACATCATAATATTTGCAAATACCTCCAATTTAGAAATGTAGTATAGTTCTTCTGATTCGCTTTGTTGCTTACCCCATGAACAGGGCATTGCAGTAGCTTAGATGTCCATGGCCTCGACCACTCATATAGTGACAGTTAGCTATCTGTTAGTGGTCGTAACCATGGATACCCAAGCTACTGCAATGCCCTGCACATGGGTAAGCAACATAGCGAATCAGAAGAACTATACTACATTTCTAAATTGGAGGTATTTGCAAATATTATGATATCTACTAGATATTGTAGATGGGAATACCCCTTTAATGACTTAAATATTTTACATCAGACTTTGTAAGCCAAAACCAAGGAACCAGAAATATAGAGAAAAAAAATACAAAAGAAAAACTCACAATTGTCCAGCATTTTGACTTTCAATTACTAAGCAAATATATTTTGTTTGATTAACAACAACCTGTTTTGTAACTTAATCCCTAAGGCAAAAAGCTTATTTTGTCCAACATAAACCTTCCCAACCTCTGCAGCAAGTGTCCTTTTTACATATCAGCATTTGATCCATTAATGACTCTCACCTGGGGCCGGCTTTAGGTTTATTCAGACCCTTGGGAGTCGCAGTGGGTCCCTCTTAGTTTCTGATTTTTCCTTCCCACCTTCTAAGCACAAAAACTTTTTTATTTTTTTGTCATTAGAGTTTTATGTGGGCTTGATTTTTTTGCAGCATGTAGTTTTATTGGTTACCATTTTGGAGCCCATACACTTTCTAATCGCTTTTTATTCCATTAATTTTGGAAAAAGAGGTGGCCATAAACCAGCAATTCTGCCATTTTGATTTTTTTTTGGTTTTGGTGTTTATCATATAGGTTAAATATTATAACGTTTTATGTATGCAGCAATACAAAATATGTATTTTTTTAGATTTTAATAACATTCTCGGAAAAGTAGAATGATTTAAATTTTTATATAATTTATTTTTTGTTTAAATATTTATAAATATTTTCAAATGTTTTACTTTTTTTGTTTATTAGTCCCCCATGGAGAATTTAAACTGTAATATTGCAGTGTATTGTAAACTTACCATTCATCAAGGAAAGTACAGCCCTAGGTGGGGCTTCATACACTGTGTGCACAATTATTAGGCAAGTATTTTAATCATTTCAATATTTTTACGCAGATTTTTCTCCTCCAAGCTGTATAAACTTGAATACTTGGATTAAACAGATCAGGTGTATTGAGGGAAGGTGAGACCATTTATCAAGGTGTGCAGAAGTATTAGGAAGCTTGTTTTACTAAGGCAAAATGGGCCAAAAAAGCTTAAACTGACTTTGAAAATTATTAAAGTCTTACAGAGGGATGCAGCTCTTTTAACATAGCTATGATATCAGGGCATGATCACAGAACCATCAAAAGTTTTGTTGCAAATAGTGAACAAAAAGAGACGCACATTAACTCTAAAAAGATTTAAGAAGAATCAAACAAAGTGACCAGGAAGCCATTATCATCCAGTGTCATATTTCAGAACTGCAACCTCCTTGGAGTGACCAGAAGTACAAGGTGTTCAGTGCTCAGAGACACAGCCGAGATACGTTAGACTGAACCCCGACCACCACTGAGCAAGACACAGAAGTACAAGGTGTTCAGGGCTCCAAGCCAAGGTAAGGAAGACTGAAACCCATCCACAAGACACAGAAGTGGAAACGCCAAGACCGGGACAAAAATATCTGAAGACGGATTATTCAAAGGTTTTATGGATTGATGAGATGAGAGTGACTCTTGACGGACCAGATGGATGAGCACAGTAATGGGCAGAGTCCTCCACTTCGACCCAGATGCCAGCAAGGTAGAGGTGGGGTACAGATATGTGCTGGTATTATTAAAGATGAGCTAGTTGGACCTTTTGGGTTGAAGAAGGACTCAAAAATCAATTTCCAAACCTACTACCAGTTTTTAGAAGGCCCTTTGTTCAAGAGGTGGTACAGGAATTAGTCTGCATCCTTAAAGAAAACCATCAAAGTCTCCACTGCTTGGCAAGACAGTAAAGGCCTTAAAGATGAAAGAATAATGACATGGTCCCTTCACCACCTGACTTAAACCCTACTTAGAACTTCTGGGCCCTTCTTAAACAGAGTTAGGCTATGTGCCCACGATGCAGAAATGAAGCAGAAAATTTCTGCAGCATTTCTGCATCTCCCTGGCAGAAAAAACGCATGCAGATTGTGCATGCGTTTTTCCTGCAGAATACATGCGGATTGACATGCGTTTCCGCATGCGATAGCATCACTTGGAAAGTGCTTGACAACTAGGTCACACTGTATAAATCCATGCAAACAGCATGGATTTATACAGTGTGAACCGTAAAAATTAAAACAAATAAAGCTATACTCACCCCCGATGCCCGGCGTGGCTGCAGCGCTCGTTCCTGTCTGGTTCCCGGCTGCCAGCATATCGTGAGACAGAGCGGTGAAGGGCCTGCGGTCACATGACTGTGACGTCACCGCAGGTCCTTCAGCGATGCCGGCATTCAGAGAGAAGCCTTCGGAAAGGCGAGTATAAACTTTATTTGTTATTTTATTCTTTTTTTACAGGTACAATGGTACCCAGGTCTGGATGAGAGTCTCCTCTCCTCCAGAACTGGGTACCATCCGCACATAGAGACGCATAGAAGCCGCTTGTACAAATGTACAGTCGCGGTTTCTATGCGTCTCAATGCAAGTCAATGGCGGGAGTTCCGCTGCGCTTCCGCAAAATTAAATTACATGCTGCGGATTTTTGTACGCAGCATAAACGCTGCAGAAAAATCCGCAGCATGTGCATAGAACATGCGGAATCCCCTTGGGGACCATGGGGTGCGGATTACCTAGCGTTTCACAAGCGTTTATGCTGCGGAAATTCCGCAGCATAATCCTTGAAAAACGCTACGTGGGCACACAGCCTTGAGGTGAAGGAAAACAGTATCCCTCTCCAAACTATGTCTGGAAGACTGTGGTTAGGGCTATTCACGGATGGAAGGATTATGACTGTTATTGAAAGGAAGGGAGCTATATTGGTCACTGAAATGTTTGGAAAATGTCAGAAATGTATTTTTTGTACATTTTGAGTTGTTTGGTTATTATTCTCACTTTAGCACATGAAATAAACAAATGAGATGGGAAAATTTATGTTTTCCATTTAGTTGCATAATAATTCTGCACACTAATAGTTGCCCAATAATTCTGCACACAGATATTCTCCTAAGAAAGACAAAACCTCAATTTTACTTTCTTAAGTATTCAGGTTTATTAAACTTCTGGATTGACCAACAGCACTGTAGTTGTTCAATAATAAAATTAATCATCAAAAATACAAATTGCCTTATGATTGTGCACATGGTGTAGGTGTACAAACAGAAGGAAGGGAAAAAAATATATAGTGCTCAGAAAAAGTAAATTGACCAGTGGCACGATATTAAACTTTTCCCGGTCAACGGTCATCTAAATGCATAAGCAGGTCAAAGTAAACGATGTGCACTGAGCGATCTATACCATGGTTAACTAGTCTGCCTTGGTTCTCAGTCATGCAAGTCCTTTTTACACTGGACAAACACCGCCTAGAACAATGATTTTTTTTCTGCAGTGCAAAAGATCATTTCACCAGATGAACAAGCATTTTGCTCAATCATCAAATGATTGGCAGGCTGTTTACTTGGCGAGTTAATCATGAAACGAGAGTTTTCAACAATGCTCGCTCACAATTATGTTGCAGTGTAAATGTAGCATTACTGCACTGTATTGGGTAGGAGATATACATCAATTTACTCCCTTCCTAGATCGATCGATCATCACCCTCAAGGTCAGATAGGCTTGACATCAATGTTGAGGATGTTTGCATTTTTATGGATCGTTGGTGCTCCACCAGTACATTATACTTCAATGGTATATTTATTAGAATCACAATAAAAGTCCTTGTAATGCATTTTGGGGGGTGGCAAGGATCTAGCGAGGCTTCTGGCTGCCAGGACAATGCTAACGGCACTTCATTTCCAATATTTTAAATGCTGCCATCACAATTGTTAGAGGCATTTAACAGTTAAACTGCTGCAATTGGAGCTTGCTTCAATGGCAGCGGATAGATTCGGGTTGCGCCATTTAAAGGGTTTAAACTGCTCTGCTCAGAGCTAGTTCTGATTGCAGCAGTTAGACTTGGTTGGCTGTTATGAAGGGGGTGGTGGAACCACTGTGCCGTGATACGAGGAGAGCCCACAGGTGCATAACTAGGTACCTGAACAGGTCCGACCTCGGTTGCACGGTGGCTGACGACACCGCGATCTGAGGAGGGATGAGGAAGGCGGAACCAGTTGCTACTCCGGGACTGACCTCGGGTGGATGGCAGCTGACCCCCAAGGAACAGGAGGCAGGAGCGGCTAAAAATGGTAGACTGTGTAAAGAACTTGGCACTTAGAATGGTAGACAGGCACGACACAGGTAGGCTGGTGCTGGTGGGCACGGATTATAGAAAGGCAGGGTGGCATGGCAGATGAATGAGCAGGCTGGCACAGCTGACAAACAGGCCCGGTGGCACAGAAAATGGACAAGCAGGCTGGCACGACTGACAGACAGGCAAAGTGGCACGGCAGACGGATGAGCAGGCTGGCATGGAGACGGACAGGCAGGTATACAGGATACAAGCACTGAGACCTGAGAACTAGCAAGTGTGTTTTAGAAAACATACAAACAACATTGCTCAGGCACCTCCATATTGGAGGAGGTGCCATAAATAGGTGTCACTCAGCTATTGGCAACTTAGGACGGAGCACACGGCCCCTTTAAGAAGGAGGGAGCGCATACGCCCTAAGCATAGTGCCTGGGGACCTGCGCGCAGTGCGCGCACCCTAGGCAGCAGCATACGCCAAGAAAGTGTGGGACGGGGGCCGCAGCGGTGAGTAAGCTGGCATGCCTGCCGGAGAGAGGGGCAGCGTGCAGGGATGCTGGCGCTGCAGGGGCAGCTGTACAATACAACCCGCACCTATGCTTTATAGAGCAGACTTAGGTTCTGAGCCGTCTCCATAAATACAATGCACACAAGGCAGAATTGCACCCCCAGGCACAGTGGAGCAAGGCACTGGCCTGGATAAGCCAGGAGTAGAGATGAGCAAACCCAAACTTAAAATTTCGGTGTTGGAACCGGACAGTTAATGTCCGTTGCTAAACACTGAACACTGACTTCTCCCGGAAGTCTCTTTCAACGTCCGGAGTTCCAAAGGACGTCCGGGAGGAGACAGCTGTGATGCAAGTTCTAACATACGAGGAGGCAGGACGAGAAAATTTTTCAGCTCAAACGTTCGGGTCCCCATTGTTTTCAATGGGGTTGGGGTTCTGTTTCAAGTTCGGATGAAGTTCTGGTACCCGAACAGGACTTTGGCATAAGTTCCAGGTTTGGTACCAGAACCTGAACTTCCACGGGTCCGCTCATCTCTAAGCCAGGCACTTGCACTCTCCCTGCTCTCACTTGTAACAACTGAACCCAGAGTATTCACTCTCGAACTGGTTCCATTAGTCTCAGAAGTCATGAACTTTTTAGAATAACAACTGTATGTGTTTTTTTAAATACTAAAATGCATGGGAAATTAATCATAACCGATGATAATCCATTGATGGATCAGTATTTTAGCACTGCGCACGGCCAAAGCACTAGGGGAGTTTAGAGACCTCTAGTAAAAATGGATCAGCTGAAAACAGAACAAAATGGATGCAAAACCGAAACAAAAGTGTCGTTTTTGTTTTTTTTAAAGATGTCTCTAATAAAAAATGGGAACTTCGGTTTCCATTTTGCATTCGATTGTAATGGATCCATCTCATTTTAATTCTATATTGGATGACAAAATTGGACATATGAACAGAGCCTACGTTTCTGCTCAGTGAGGTCTTGTGTACAGTTTGCTGAAGGTTAATATTCTGTCCAATAGGCATTGTCTAAGTACACAAAATATCTGTAATAAATTATACAATCCTATTCTGTTTCTCTAATATCTACTATGCATTTACTGATGTGATGAAGAGAAGGTAAGGGCACACTAAGTATTTGGTACAGAAATTTCTGCACCAATTCTGCATCTATTGGCAAGAAAAATGCAGCGGCAAAAACATGCATTTTTTACTTGTGTTTTTAGTGCACATTTTTCCCCACTCATTAGTATGGATGAAATCTGTAGCAAAAACACTTAGGCTATGTTCACACATCATGGTTTATTTAGCGTTCATTTTCTGCAGCAGAACCTGATCTCTTGCCAGGAGGTTGTTCAGGATTTTTGTTCCTGTTTTCTTGCTTCTTTGCTATTTTTTGGTGCATTTTTGGTGCGTTTTTTCAGCGTTTTTCTCACTGTCCTTTTGTCTCTGTTAGGCATGTACATAAAGTTCAGTGAAAAAAAAATTATTCTGGTTTAGGCTATGTGCCCATGATGCAGAAATGCTCCGGATTTTTTCCTGAGCGCTTCTGCATCTCCCTGGCAGAAAAAACGCATGCGGATTGTACATGCATTTTTTCAGCCAGGGACAAGCGTATGTCCCGCGTTTTTCACATGCGATTTCGCATGCGGGTTCTCAATCGCTTTTCCAAGCGATTTTAGCATCACTTGGAAAAGTGCTTGACAACTTGGTCACACTATAAATCCATGCAACCGGCATGGATTTATATAGTGTGACCAAGTTAATAGTTAAAAAGAATGGTAAAAAATAAACATTATACTCACCTTCTTATGGCCCCCAGTCTCCTTCTCCGATGCGTCCGGTGTGTTGGGCGGCTCGCGGTGGTCTAAAAAGACCTTCCATGACGTCATTTAGTTATGTGACAGGTCACGCGACCACTGACGTCAGCGGTCGCGTGACCTGTCACATGACTAAATGACGTCATGGAAGGTCCTTTTAGACCATCGCGAGCCGTCGGGGAGCCAGGACGCACTGCTAAGGAGCCCGGGGGTGCCCGGAAGGTGAGTATAATGTTTATTTTTTATTTTAAATTCTTTTTTTTACAGGTACTATGGTACCCGAGTCTGGTGGAGAGTCTCCTCTTCTCCAAACCCGGGAACCATCCGCACATTGAGTCGCTTAATATCCGTGTGTGTAAATGTGCTGACGCGGATATTAAGCGTTTCAATGCAAGTCAATGGCGGCAATTACGCTGCGTGTCCGCAAAATTAATGGACATGCTGCGTATTTTTCCGCAATCATAATCCGCAGCGGAAATTTCCGCAGCATGTGCACAGCACATGCGGATTATCATTGGGGACCATGGGGCACGTATTACCAAGCGTTTTTTAAGCGTTTTCGCTGCGGAAATTCCGAGGCAAAAACGCTTGAAAAACGCATAGTGGGCACGCAGCCTAAAAGAATTGACATACTGCAGATTTAATTCTGCACCAAATCTGCAAGTCACAAATAACCAAGTGTGCATGACACTTCAGGATTCTCATTCACTCTGCTGGCATCAGGAAACCCTTCCTTGTTTTGTGACAAATCAGCAATGAAAAAACGCAGTAAGAACGCAACGTGTGCACACAGCCTAAATATTAGACCGGCTTTTTCCTGTGTAGTTTTTATGGAGTGCTAAGGAATTCCTCTTTGCAGTCGGCAGATGTCTCTGTTAAAAACACATTAAAGAATAACGTAAACATTGGCGCTTACAAAATGTGTCATTCTAAACTGGTGATGGAATGAGCAATATTTTTATAGTATATTTTGCACATTAATGAAGTGATAAAAGAGGGAGAACTTTTAGCATAACTGAATACAGTGTTTGTGCTCCCCCACCCCATCACTTTAGCTCTGTACTGCCCCTACATTGCAAAATGTAAGGGGGTGATCTGCCAGACATCAGCAGACCTGGGCTCCTCACTTTCCACATTCCACTGGCAGATTCCTCTTTTGTTATGAGCTACCTGTCTTTCTAGAATTTGTATAGTAATTAGCTGCATTTACATAGTTGTTTAACCCTTTAATGAGCTGGTGATTTTTTTTATCCATCTTTAGCTTCCTTTTCGTTTTTTTCCTCCACTTCTTTCAAGAGGCGTAACTTTTTCTTCCTCTGACAATAATATTGTTGATATCATTCACTTTACCATAAAATGTACTGAGAAATTGTATGGTTGGAAATAATGAAAAGAAAGTAATTTCAACTTGTTTTCTAAGTTTTGTTCTTTTTGCACTAAAAAAATAACCTGGCAACATGATCCTCCAGGTCAGAACGATAACGGTGATACCAAAGTTCTGATAGACAGACAGAGAGAGACACATTCTAGAAATTAAAAAAAAAAATCAGAACATTGTAAAGAAAACATTTTTTGTCTTACCAGTTTCTCAAACCCATAACTTCTTTATTTGGAGATAATGAGGGCTCGTGTTTTGTGTGTGCTGAGCTGATGTTTTTATTAATACCATTTTGGGGAAGACATGACATTTTGATTGCATTTTATAGGGGGAATTGAGAGTGAGACTCAAACATTTGTGGAGTCCGACAAAGCTTGATGTGAATTACTGTGCATTACTATCATTATGTGAACTTTTATGTGATACCACGGTCTCCCTGTTTACCTGTATGTACCTTAACCCCTATCTGACGTTTGACTTAACAGTACGTCATGGTGACCTGAGCCGATTGGACCAATGACGTACTATTAGGTCATATGGCGATCGTGCCCGCACACAAGCGGTGCGGGGCGATCGCCGCTGGGTGTCAGCTGATTGTCACAGCTGACACCCGGTACTATGTGCACGGAGCGATCCTGCACTGCTCCCTGCACATTACCCCCTCAATGCTGCGATCGAAGTCGATCGCAGCATTGCGGGGGCAAGGTGAGGTGATCACCAATACTCACCTCTCCTGCCGGTGTCCAAACTGTCAGCCGCGGCTCCCGGATTTTGCCATGATGATCAGACAACATCCGGGTCACCAGACAGCAGGAAGATACTTTGGTCATGTGCAGTGCATGACCAAAGTATCTTCTCCCTCTGCAGCAGTGACAGCCTGTATAGCACAGGGAGCTGCTGCTGCTCTCTATGCTATACAGGTGATCTGAAAATAAAATGTGAAAGTCCCACAGTGGAAGAAGGTGTAAAAGTAAAAAAGGAATCAGAATGTGAAAAAAAAGGAAAAAAAAGAAAAAAAATATTCAACGTGTGAACGTAGCCTAATGGCACTGGCTATTTTGGCTTGTACATTTTGAGTATCAATCCTAAATACTGTGATTGCACATAATATAACTTTGTATTGATTTGTAGTATTAACACAAGGGAGTTTTGTTATTCTCACTTACCCACCTTTAGTATTTTATATGTTTGAAATTTGTATGTCTATTTTTATGCTTTTAATTATTTTGTTATCCAATAAAAAAAATATATGTATTGATTTTGAGACTTACACATTTCTATATACAGTCATGACCGAAAGTGTTGGCACCCCTGAAATTGTTCCAAAAAATGAAGTATTTTTCCCAGAAAATGATTGCAATTACATGTTTTGTTATACACATGTTTATTTCCTTTGTGTGTATTGGAACAACACAAAAAACAGAGGAAAAAAAGGCAAATTGGACATAATTTCTCACAAAACCCCAAAATTGGCCTGGACAAAATTGTTGTCACCTTTCCAAAATTGTGGGTAAAGAACTTTATTTCAAGCATGTGATGCTCATTCAAACTCACCTATGGCAAGTAACAGGTGTGGGCATTATGAAAATCACACCTGAAACCAGATAAAAAGGGGAGAAGTTGACTTAATCTTTGCATTGTATGTCTTACACTAAGCACTGAGAACAGAAAGAGTAGTAAGAGAACTGTGATTTATGTGACAAAAAATACAAAAAGCTACACCATTTTAGAAACTGCACCCCTCAAAGTGCTTAAAGTAAGCCCCAAATTTTGTATTTTCACAGGGGTAACAGGAGAAAATATGCAGTACAATTTGTTGTGCAGTTTCTCCTCATTACGTCAATACCCCATATGTGGTGGAAAACTACTGTTTGGGAGCACGGCAGGACTTGTAAGGGAAGCAGCACCATTTGACTTTTGGGAGTGCAAAATTGGCTGCAATAGAAAGCGGACACCATGTCGCATTTGTAGAACCCATGATGTGCCTAAACCGTGTAAACCCCCCCCCATATCACCCCATTTTGGAAGCTACACCCCTCAAGGAATTTATATAGAGGTATGGCGAGCAAATTGAATCCGCAGGTGCTTCACAAAATTTTATTAAGTTGAGCTGTGAAAATAAAAAAAAATTAAATTTTTCCAATAAAAATGTTGCTTTAGCCCCAAATTGTTCTTTTTCACAAGGTTAACAGGAGAAAATGAACCGCATAATTTGTTGTGCAATTTCTCCAGAGTACACCGATGACCCATAAGTGGGGGGAAAACAACTGTTTCGGCACATGGTAGGTCTCAGAAGGGAAGTAGCACTATTTGACTTTTCCAGTGCAGATTTCACAGGAATAGACTTCAGGCGCCATGTCACATTTGAAGAGACACTATGGCGCCAAAACAGCAGAAACCACCCACATGTGACCCCATTTTGGGCAGGACACCTTTTTGAGGAATTCATCTAGGGTTGTAGTGAGCATTTTAAAACCAAAGATGATTCACAGAATTGTATAAAATTGGGCTCCGGAAGAAAAATAATTTTTTCTACTAAAATGTTGTTTTAGCCCCAAGTTTTTAATTTTCATATTATGAGGAAATAGGCCACAGGATTTGTTATGCAATTTCTTCAGAGTACGCCAATATCTTATATCTGATCAGAAACAATTTTTCAGGCACAGTGCAAAGCTCAGAAGGGAAGGAGTGCCATATTGAAATGGAGATTTTGCTGGAATGGTTTGCGGGTGTCATGTCACAATTGCAGAGCCGCTGAGGTGCCAGAACTGTAGAACACTGTATAAGTGACCCCATTTTACAAACTGCAACCATCAGTAAATAAAGTGATGCAGTGTGGATATTGACACCACAGGTGTGTCACAGAATTTTATACTATTCTGTGGTGAAGAACTAATAATTACATTTTTAGCACTAAAATTCTGTTTTAGCCCCAGATATTTTATTTTCAAGAGGGGAAATTGGTAAAAAGGCCCCATAATTTTTTTACGCAAATTTCTCCTGAACATAGCAATACCCTATATAAAGCTGTATAGTACTTTTTGGCCACACACCAGGGCTCGGGAGGGAAGGAGAGCTATTTGACTTTTGTGGCGAAGATTTTTCTAGCATAGTTTGCGGACTCCATTTGCAGAACCCCTGGTGTGCCTAAACAGTGGAAGACCCCCTCAAGTGACCCCTTACAGGAATTTATATCCTTATGGGAATTCATCTATGGGTGTAGTGATGATTTTTACACTATGGGCGTTTTCCAGAAAAGAACATGCAGTGGAAGTTGCAGAGTGAAAATTGCAAAGATGCCATTGTAGTGCCCATACATTCTAGTACCCCAATACATTGCGCCCAGCTTGTGCTTTTGGAGCCACGCACCCATAAATTAAGTGGGCTCTCCTCATTGCGTTAACGTCAAACATTTGGTTCTTAACTCCGGATTAGGCACATTGTGGGGCTCAGAAGGGAGGAGAGCATTTGGAATTAGGAGTGCAGATTTCGCTAGATTTCTTTTGGTGGGAGCCATGTTGCATTTCCAGAGCCTTTGTTCTACCAGTAATGTGGACACCCCCTATATTTCTGTTAACAGGTGAGGGACTCGAGTTGGACATGTTTTTTTGTGGGCTTGTTTGAAGATTTTATTGGTGGCACTTTGGGGTAGAGAACATTTGGAATCTATTTACATTTATACTCTACGCTGAGTACTTACACCAGGGTTTCCATCTATATATCTGAAACACGTGATTCAGATGAAACCCCCAACTGATCCATTCAATAAAGAAGCAAGAGGAGTTACTCCGGATTCCATTCAGCCTCTGTTTAGCGGTGTCCGGCTTTTCAGAGGTGCACAAAACTTTGGCCGATCACGCTTTTATGCACACCTAAAAGGACGGACACCACTGGATCATAGGCTAGACAGCGTCCAAAGTGCTTCCATTGGCCTCATTATAGGGAATCTTCAACCAGGGTTCCGTCTGAATCACGTATTACAGAGATTTACATGGAAAACCCGGTGTAAGCACTCAGCAAAGAGCGCAGGATAAATGTGTGCCGAGCCATACTGCGATCTTTCGGAGGCAGAATAAACAAATTAACAGCAGGTCAAAAATAGTTTTTTATTTTTTACGTCATTCCCCATGTGGTATAAGTGATAAAATGGCTTCATTCTTCGGGTTAGTGTAATTACAGCAATAACAGATTTTTTTTTTATATTTGGCTGCTGTCACTCACTAAAAAATTTTTTTTTACAAAAACAGTTTTTGCATTGCCATATTTCAAGAGCTATAATTTTTCTGTATCTCTGCTGACAGTTATGTGAGGACTTGTTTTTGTGGGATAAGTTGATGCTTTTATTGGTATTCTTTTCGGGCACAGCATTATTTTATTGCTTTCTATTCCAATTTTTGGGAGGCAGAATGTACAGAAAACAGCAATTCAGGAATTGTTTATTGTTTGTTTTTTAAATGCCGTTCACCATGTGGTAAAAGTGATGACAGCTTTATTCTTCGGGTCAGTACGATTACAGTGATATCACATTTATATCATTTTTTCATCTTTTGCACAATCAAAACTATTTTATAAAAAAAGAATTGTTTTTGCATGGCTGTATTCTGAGAGCTATGACTTTTATTTCTCCGCTGATGGAACTGTATGGCGGCTTGTTATTTGTGGGGCAAGATGACATCTTGGTACATAGAGCAGAGAAAAGAGAACAATTAGGCAAAATGAGCAATTGTAAGTACACAGTGATATATAATATGATGACTGCAATATAGTAAGAGGATAAAAACATTGATGGGAGGAGGTGGAGGAGGAGTGCTTCTTTAATGTGGATAAAGGGAGTCTGGCAATCCAACCTAAGCACGGCATCTTGTATGGGCCATAGCCCTAGAAAAAAGTTCCCACAATGAGTATTTGGTGAGTCTTTAATGTTGCAGATTTTCAGAATTTCTGCACCGATTAGGTAAATTAGGCTACTGGTGTTTTTTATTGTGTTTTTGAGTACACTTTTTTAAATGCGTTTTTATTTCATTTTTGACGCTGCAGTTTTTGTCTCTTGTCGGTATGTCATGTTTAAAATAAAGCTGCTTTGTTTTTGATGCTTCCTGGTATTTGGCTCTGGTAAAACTTTATTAATGAAGTCATGTGTAGATTACAAACATTTTTAGTGGGTTTCTTTTTTATCTGTGGATTTTCCTCAACTCACTTAAGTCTATGGGTAAAATCTACAAGCAAAAAGCATATCTATCACAAGAGAAATTGACATTTTGCAGATTTCAAAATCGCACCGCAGGTCAAAAAAATAAAGAGCGATGGGCATTAATTACTCAGCTAAAATATACAGAAACAAAAATGCATCAAAAACTTATTGTTTTAATTTGTTGCCTGAAATCCTTTCTTATGGATATATTTGCTAAGGAGTTGCTCAGTGTACCTTTGGCAACCCATATATTACTTGCCTAAACAGATTCAACAGGTTAGACATGCAATGTTTTGTCCAGGTTAGGTCTTTTATGCAAAAAAAAAAAAAAGGATCAGTTTAATCATTGTTTGGTCAGTGTCAGTTTTTACCATCAATTTTCCTACGGTGCTGGCCAAAAGTATTGGCACCCCTGCAATTCTGTCAGATAATACTCAGTTTCTTCCTGAAAATGATTGCAATCACAAATTCTTTGGTATTATTATCTTCATTTAATTTGTCTTCAATGAAAAAACACAAAAAGAATTGGCCTAAAGCCAAATTGGATATAATTCCACACCAAACCTAAAAAGGGGGTGGACAAAAGTATTGGCACCATTTGAAAAATCATGTGATGCTTCTCTAATTCGTGTAATTAACAGCACCTGTAACTTACCTGTGGCACCTAACAGGTGTTGGCAATAACTAAATCACACTTGCAGCCAGTTAACATGGATTAAAGTTGACTCAACCTCTGTCCTGTGTCCTTGTGTGTACCACATTGAGCATGGAGAAAAGAAAGAAGACCAAAGAACTGTCTGAGGACTTGAGAAACCAAATTGTGAGGAAGCATGAGCAATCTCAAGGCTACAAGTCCATCTCCAAAGACCTAAATGTTCCTGTGTCTTCCGTGCGCAGTGTCATCAAGAAGTTTAAAGCCCATGGCACTGTGGCTAACCTCCCTAGATGTGGACAGAAAAGAAAAATTGACGAGAGATTTCAACACAAGATTGTGCGGATGGTGGATAAAGAACCTCGACTAACATCCAAACAAGTTCAAGCTGCCCTGCAGTCCGAGGGTACAACAGTGTCAACCCGTACTATCCGTCGGCGTCTGAATGAAAAGGGACTGTATGGTAGGATACCCAGGAAGACCCCACTTCTTACCCCAAGACATAAAAAAGCCAGGCTGGAGTTTGCCAAAACTTACCTGAGAAAGCCTAAAACGTTTTGGAATAATGTTCTCTGGTCAGATGAGAAAAAAGTAGAGCTTTTTGGGAAAAAGCATCAACATAGAGTGTACAGGAAAAAAAAGAGGCATTCAAAGAAAAGAACACGGTCCCTACAGTCAAACATGGCGGAAGTTCCCTGATGTTTTGGGGTTGCTTTGCTGCCTCTGGCACTGGACTGCTTGACCGTGTGCATGGCATTATGAAGTCTGAAGACTACCAACAAATTTTGCAGCATAATGTAGGGCCCAGTGTGAGAAAGCTGGGTCTCCCTCAGAGGTCATGGGTCTTCCAGCAGGACAATGACCCAAAACACACTTCCAAAAGCACTATAAAATGGTTTGAGAGAAAGCACTGTAGAGTTCTAAGGTGGCCAGCAATGAGTCCAGACCTTAATCCCATAGAACACCTGTGGAGAGATCTCAAAATGGCAGTTTGGAGAAGGCACCCTTCAAATATCAGGGACCTGGAGCAGTTTGCCAAAGAAGAATGGTCTACAAATTCCAGCAGAGCATTGTAAGAAACTCATTGATGGTTACAGGAAGCGGTTGTTCGCAGTTATTTTGGCTAAAGGTTGTGCAACCAAGTATTAGGCTGAGGGTGCCAATACTTTTGTCTGGCCCATTTTTGGAGTTTTGTGTGAAATGATCAATGATTTGATTTTTGCTTCATTCTCTTTTGTGTTTTTTCCTTGCAAGCAAATTAAATGAAGATAATAAGACCAAAGAATTTGTGATTGCAATCATTTTCTGGAAGAAACTGAGTATTATCTGACAGAATTGCATGGGTGCCAATACTTTTGGCCACCACTGTATATGAAAAAATAAATAAACTGCAAAGCTTTTTCTGTCTACCACATTATTAGTCAAGGACTGCATACAGAGCGATTTTCTCAGATATATAGACTTGAATGGGCAATTTTGATAGGTGACTTGGATCAAAAACAGACGTCTTCGTAATTTTTTGTGAACCTGTCGGTCTGCAAAAAAACAAACAAAACAGGGACATGCATATGGACAGCCCCATAGAAAGTAATGGGTACGTTTTCTACTCATGAAAAATACATATAGAACACACATGTGAAAAACGTCTGAATGAGGCCTGATATACGTTTGCCTTTTTGGCACTAAATATATGGCTCCCTTACGTGGACTTATGACTAGTGTTGAGCCACCCCCGTAGTGTTCGAGTTCGGTTCGGTTCGTCGAACACCCGTGTGTTCGCCGAACTGTTCGTCGAACACCTTCGAACACCGTTAAAACCAATGGCAGGCAAACAAAAACACATAGAAACACATAGAAAACACCTTCAAAGGTGTCCAAAAGCTGACAAACTGCGCAGAAGACACAACTAACACATGGAAAAGTGACAAGTACATATAGTCATGCGAAAAGAAAAGAGGTGGAGGAGTAAAAGGAGGGGGAGACACAGATATAGGCATGTCATGCCCTTCTAAAATCCAAAAAGTGAGAAGCCGACACGTTCAGTCCGCTCCTGCCCGTGCCACCTCCGTGTCGCCGGGTTTGTGCCAGAGCCGCGGTGAACCCTGACGGCCAGCCCCCCTCTCCCAATACTGGTGCCTGTCCGCTGGTGGGTCGAGCGAGCCCCCCTGTGGTGGAGGCAGCTCTAAGCTTTTTAATTTAAATTGTCTCTCTAATTTGAATAAATACACTTTAAATCCATTTACAAGGATCTATTGGAGGGCAAGTCTCATGCCAGCAGCCGCATAATTCCAGCTCCAGTAGCGTCCACTAAAGCTGCTGCAGTTAAAAAGCTTTTATAAGGATCGAGCTCGGCTGTCCTCCGCAAGGCATCCTACTGCCAGTCCGAGCCCCTATGCCTTGGGGTGCCTCCTGATGCTCTTCACTGAGTATCCCGTGGTCCCGAAGCATTTCCTTTGAAAAAATGAAGTGTCCAAACTACAGGTGGTGTAGCTTGCTTAACAGCCGGGATAATCCGCTGACTAGCAGACCCTGCTACTAGGCACAAAGTATTTCCTGGGCTAGATGCAGTTAAAAATTTGTAATTAGATACTCTCATTGGATGCTGAGAAAGCATTCCATAGAGTCTCCTGGCACGCCATATATGATTCTCTTAAAAAGCTTGGGGTAGGGGTCTAGGGGACCCTTTTATAGCCAAAATCACGGCCCTGTATCGCAATACGTCACCTAGGCTGAAGATAAATGGAACTGTAGCACCCTGAGGGCTCGGTTGCTACAGAGGTATTGCACCTCACCCAGAGGTGTGATATCTCACTCTCAGGTAAGGATGTAGTGTGGATCAGGACCCGACACCTGCATGCATTACACCACATTGCCGTGGGGCAGGGCGACCAATATGCCCCTGAGATGGGCACGACAGTCCCTGTCCCTGGCTGGAGTGGGGGGAGGGAACACTGAGGAAGGGGAACCCTGTAGTGCTGGAGCAGGGAGGAAGCAGTTCCTGGGTGCATTGAGAAGGGAGTATAAAAGGTGGGCACCATCTTAGTTCAGTGCAGAGAAGTCTGAGCAGAAGTGGCAGGGAGCAGGGGCTCTGCATGAGCTCTGCTCCGGAGGCGGGCCTAGTAACAGAGGCCCAGGCCTGGAAGAGGGAGAAGGAAGGAAGAGGAGCGGAGAAGGCTCCAGGAACGAGGAACGAAGGGATCTCAGGGGTGCGGACGGGTGATTCGCCACCGCACGCCCGAATCCACCTGCGTGGAGGGGTTAGGCCAAAGGGGGAGACCGGTCCCCGAAACTAGTGGAGGCAGGAAACGACCCTCAGCTAGAAACAGGAGGCTGTGACATTTTATGTGGCGCAGCCCCTCGCTACACCCGCTAGGAAGGCACCACATAGGGTCAGGGAAACTGGCACCAAGTTTACCAAGAGGAGGCCCGAGGCAGCCGGACAGAAGGGTTGGTAAGAAAGGCCAGACAAAGGACACACAAAGGGGGTCCTGTGAAGCACTCCAAAGTTATCTGGGAGTTGTCTGAGCCCCTCAACTGGTGAGCACAGTACGACGTGGGCAGCCGTTACCTGCAGACGTGGTCTGGATAATAAGAACTGTGAGTAAAGGCCCTGGACTGCATCACTGACTCCGTGTTATTACTGCTGCTGCCCTGCACCATCACCCCCATCCTCCGCATACACTGCCCTGAGGCTATACTCCTCCCGTGGGGAGTTATGCTACGCTCTGCTGCACCCACAACACCAGCCTCGGCGGTCTGCCCTGGAGCGGCGGTTCACTCTGACCGCAATCCACGGGTGGCGTAGTCGGACATTTAAACATCAAAACCACATAAATAGTTCCGCCACTGGTTTGACCGCCCTGAGCCACGGAACCGGGTTGCCGCCACGGAGACTACAACCACCAGCATCCACCAAAAAGGGTCCGGCTCCGGGTGTCCCAAGGCCCAGGGGGCGCGTCAGAACATTTTCATCACCTTTCACAATCACCAATGGGACAAGGCAGGGATGTTCTCTGTCCCCTCTCTTATACATCCTAGTGACGGAGCACCTGCTCTCATCAATTCGCCAAAACCCCAATATTAGGTGGATTGAGGTGGGAGGCACCGAGTACAAGTGCTCTCTATTTGCTGATGATGTCCTAGTATATATCACTCAATCACATATATCCATCCATGCTGTTATGGCTGAAATAGATCACTTTGTTACATGGTCAAATTTTAAAATCAATGCAGCGAAGTCTGAGGCCCTCGATGTCTCCCTCCCCAAATCCATATAGGATTCCATCCAGTCCAACTTTCCCTTTGCCTGGCCCTCACAGGGTATCAAATACTTAGGAATTCCTATTCATAGAGACCTCTCCCATCTATGTTATCTTAATTTTGGGCCCTTTATTGAACAACTCCATACAGACCACGGTTGGCAAGTTAGAACTGTAAGATTCACTACGTGAACCACTGGTGTTTTGTGGAAAAGCACATGTACACTGTGTTCCAAATTATTATGCAAAAAGTGTTTAGGAGTGATAAGGGAAGAATTTGTTTGTTTGTCAGTTAAACTCATTGATGGTGATGTGTGTCAGGGCTCTTTATATCACTGTAAGCAATTGCAGACACCTGTGCTAATTAGTTTGGCAGGTGTGTCCAATGAAAGGCAAGACTACTTAAGAAGGCTGTCTCACATTATTAAGCAGCCTACATTTTCTGCCAAAATGGGAAAGAAAAAGGATGTGTCGGCTGCTGAGAAGCAACAAATTGTGGAGTGTTTAGGTCAAGGCATGACTACAATCAACATTGTGCGATGATCAGGATGAAGTGTCTTGGCAATCAAGAAGTATGTAGCTGATTCACAGTACACACGTGTGCGTGCTGATAAGGGCAAATTGAGGACTCTTTCCTACAGGCAATTACGTCAGGTTGAAAGAGCAGCGGCAAAAAAGCCTTGTCATAGCAGCAGACAAGTTTTTGAAGCTGCTTGTGCCTCCAATGTCCCCCGAACAACAAGATGCAGGGTCCTTCAGAGGTTTGCAGCTGTGCATACGCCATCCTGTCGACCTCCTCTATCCACTTCACACAAGCAGAAACGGCTCCAGTGGGCCAAACATTACATGAAGACTGATTTCAAAACTGTTTTGTTCACGGATGAGTGCCGTGCAGCGCTCGATGGTCCAGATGGATGGAGTGGAGGATGGCTGGTTGATGGACACCCCACGCAAACACGGCTACAGCGCCAACAAGGAGGAGGTGGAGTAATGTTTTGGGCTGGAATCATGGGGAGAGAGATTGTCGGCCCCTTTAGGATCCCTGAAGGCGCTAAAGATGAACTCCATAATGTATGTGGATTTTCTCAAACAGCACTTCCTGCCATGGTTCAAGAAGAAGAACCGTGTATTTCACAGCAAGATCATTTTTCTGCATGATAATGCACCATCTCATGCTGCACATAAAACATCTGCATCTCTTGCTGATATGGGCATAAAAGGGGACAAACTTATGGTGTGACCCCCATGCTCCCCTGACCTCTACCCCATTCAGAACCTTTGGAGCATCATTAAAAGGAGTGTCTATGATGGCGGGAGGCAGTTCACATCTAAGCAACAGCTCTGGGAGGGTATTCTGTCCTCATGCAAAACAATTGAAGCAGAAACCATCCAAAACCTGACAAATTCAATGGACGAGAGAGTTCAGAAGCTCCTTTCGAACAAGGGGTCCTATGTGAAAATGTAACATCACCTAGAATAAAGTTTTGAGTTGAAAACTGTTTGATTTCAGTTTCTAACAACCTGCTAATGCTTATAATTTCAAAAATGACTATTTTTTTGGTCTTTATTAAAATGAAAAGGTTGATCGAAAAGTTTGGGGGATCTAAGAGTGTGGTAACCCAGTAGTCATGATTACTTCGAATTCTGACAATATGAGGGTCATGCTGCAGGTAGTGCAGCAAGAAGGCACTTATGTGTCTTGCGCATCTCGGAGCCCCAAAATTATTTTCTGGGCTAGATGCAGCTAAAAATTATTATTAATTTTAAATCTGGTGAAGCTTTAGTATAGATGGCCTAATAGAATCAGTGCTGCACACTGCTACAAAGCCCAAATTATTTTCCAGCCAAGATACAGATAAACATGATTAGTAATTTGAAAGCTTAAAACGGTTGGTAGGGTGATTTTAACCAATCATCAAGCTTTTACTCTCCCCAGGATGACACAGGGGTAGAAAAGTCGTTTCGGATCCATGATTTGTTCATCTTTATGAACGGGAGTCTGTCCACATTATCAGTGGAGAGCCGCGTGCGCTTATCTGTCAGCACACCACCAGCAGCGCTGAACACACGTTCAGACAGAACGCTGGCTGCGGGGCATGACAAGATCTCCAAGGCGTAAGTGGCTAGCTCCGGCCATTTATCCAGATTGGAAGCCCAAAAAGAGCAAGGGTCCAGTGACACAGTCGTGGCTTCAATGTTTACTTGGAGATACTCCTGTACCATCGTCTCTAGGCGTTGACTATGTGTCAGACTTCTTGTCTCCTGTGGCCTTGCAAAGGATGGGCTAAAAAAGTGGTGAAATGATTCCGCAAAATTGATGTTACCAGCAGATACTGTGGTTCTGTTACGGTTTGAGTGCTGAACACTTGACGGTCCCACGGTTGGCAAGTTGGAACTGTGAGATTCACTACGTGCACCACTGGTATTTTGTGGAAAAGCACATGTAAGATTCTGCAACAGTCTCTGCTGATACTCCTGCATGCGTGCATCCCTTTCTATGGCAGGAATAATTTCGGCAAATTTACTTTTGTACCGGGGATCTAACAGTGTGGCAACCCAGTAGTCAGGATTATTTCTAATTCTCACAATTCGAGGGTCATGTTGCAGGTAGTGCAGCAAGAAGGCACTCATGTGTGTTGCGCATCCAGGAGCACCAAGTCCCTGTTGTGTTGGTGGCGAGGTAACAATCATGCTTCCTTCCTCTGTCCTCTCCCCCCAACCTCGCACAACAGAAATGTGATCAAGGTCTCCCTCATCTGATGAGTCTTCCATCAGTTCGTCCTCCACTTCTTCCTGGGCTCCTGCACCTTCCTCACTAGTTTGGCTGCTACCATGCGCCCTGGTAAAACCATCTCCCCCACCCTCACATGCCTGCCGCCTTGGTGCTGCCGACCGTCTGGACCTTGCAGATGTTAGCCCTTCCGCATACAACTCCTCCTCCTCTACTTCCTCCACCTCCTCTTGTGCCACCACCTGACTCCGAATTCTGTTTAACATGTGCTCCAGCATGTAAATCACCGGAATAGTCATGTTGATAATGGCATCGTCAGCACTAAACATCTTCGTCGCCATTTCAAAACTGTGCAGAAGGGTGCATAGGTCCCTGATCTGAGACCACTCCTCCAGCGTGATTTGCCCCACCTCTGGATCTCGTTGGCCCAGGCTATACGTCAGAACGTATTGCACCAGGGCTTGTCGGTGCTGCCACAGTCGCTGCAACATGTGCAGAGTTGAATTCCACCGGGTAGGCACATCGCATTTTAGCCGGTGAAGTGGCAGGCCCAACGACTTCTGTAGAGATGTAAGTCGCTGAGCTGCGGGATGCGAACGGCGAAAGTGAGCACACAGCGACCGTGCCCTCTGCAGAAGGCCATCTAGTCTGAGATAGTGGGCTAAAAATTGCTGGACAACCAGGTTCAACACGTGAGCCATACAAGGCACGTGTGTGACATTGCCCCGGCGAAGGGCCGCACCCAGGTTTGCAGCATTGTCGCACACGGCCTTCCCTGGTTTCAGGTCCAGTGGAGACAACCATTCATGAAATTGGTTCTCCAGAGCTGACCACAACTCCTCAGCTGTGTGACTCACATTTCCCAGACATTTCAATGTAAAAACCGCCTGATGACGTTGAGCTCTACTGCCAGCATAGTAAGGAGGAGTGCAGGATCCCTTCTGCGCAGTTAGAAAGCTTGTGGCATGACCAGACAGGCTTTGGGTGCAGGTGGAAGACCGAGAGGAGGTTGAGGAGGCAGAAGCAGTGGAGGAACTTTGACATAAAGAGGATTGACGCACAACTCGTGGGGACGGCAACACTTGGACAGCAGCCCCTTGTCCTGCTGTTACCATAGTTACCCAGTGCCCAGTCAGCGACATGTAACGCCCCTGTCCATGCCTACTCGTCCAAGTGTCTGTGGTGAAATGCACCCTGTCACACACAGAGTTTCGCAAAGAAGCGGTGATGTTGTGTGCGACATGCTGGTGGAGCGCAGGCACACCTTTCTTTGAGAAGTAGTGCCGACTGGGCATCTGGTACTGGGGCACTGCGACGGACAAAAGGTCTCGAAAATCCTCTGTGTCCACCAGGCGGAAAGGCAGCATTTCTGTAGCCAAGAACTTGCAGATGGTGAAATTCAACCTCTTAGCTTTCTCATGGCTAGGAGGAAATGGTCTTTTACTTGTCCACATCTGAGGGACCGAGGGCTGGCTATTGTGCTTAGACGGGGTTGATAAGGGTGTCCCCGGCAAACTGCCGGTCTGTGAGGAAGATGCAGGCGGACATGTTAGGTTGCCTTGATCCAAAGGTGGTGCTATCGATGTCGGACAGCGCTCAACACCAGCTGGTGTTACCACCTCCAAAGAAAATGATGACCTGCCAGTCACGCTGGCTGTTGCGGGTAAAGAGGTGGCAGGTCTGCGCCCCAAAACAGGTGTGACTGCTGTCCCCCCAGTCACAGAGGATGAAGAGGCCGCGGATGCACAAGATATGGCAGACGGTGGTTGGCCCGGCCGGCTAGGCCGCATTGTAGCACACTGAGCTTCCCACTGCAACTTATGCTTCATGTCCATGTGCCGGTTCATGCATGAAGTACTCAAACTATGTATTTTTTGGCCTCTACTTAGCTTTTGCTGACAAATGTTACAGATAACACGAGTTGGGTCATCTTTATCGATCTGAAAAAATGCCCAGGCTATGCAAGGCTTAGCACCCATGCGACCTGAAGAGCCACCACGACTTGTGGTGAGAGGCAGAGTTGTGTTTGAGGATGCAGTTGTTGACGTGCTTCCAGTACTACGTCTCTGTCCAGGAAGGCGCAACCTGACCTCGTCGTCACTAGCATCTTCTTCCACCTCCTCTGCTGACCTCATCTCTTGGCTGACTGTGGGTTGACAGTAAGTGGGATCTCCAACCTCATCATCATCACCCTGTGCGTTATCACACCCGTCGTCCTCAGAGCCAACCTGTTCCTGCCCTGACAAAAAACTAAAGTTGTCGCTCCAATCAGGTATTTGAGTCTTATCATCGTCTTCCTCATTGTCTCCACCAACAGGAGTTACAGTTTGGGAATGAGGGTCTACATTATGGTCAGAACCTTCTGCGTCTGGTCCTGGATCCGACTCATAAAGATTCTGGGCATCAGTGCAGATCATTTCCTCGTCTGGATTCACAGAAGCACTGGAGTCGACCTCTGATTCCCAGGCTATAGTATGAGTAAACAGCTCTGCAGACTCAACCATCTGTTCTACCTCATACTCAGACGGGCAGCTGGAGATTTGGGAGCTGTGAGGAAGCAAGTGCGATTGGGGTGACACCTTTGAGGACTGGAGTATTTGTGATGTTGAAGTTGATGTGGAGGAGAGCCCACTTAAAGGAGCACTTGATATCCGTTGAAGCACCTGCTGTTTTTGTGCCTCATCTGGAATTTGTAGCGATTGGCGTGGCCGTAAGAAAGGGATCTTATCACATTGTCCGCTAAAAGAAGTAGACATTTTAGTTTGGCTGGAAGATGGTCTTTCTTCTGCAGATGTTACTGTTGCTTTAACACCTACCCCACGGACACAACCTTTTTTCCCCTTCCCAACATGCCTATTCCCCTTTCCACCAGCAGCAGGCCTTTTTCCACTCATTTTGGTGGTTAACTAATTAACAACTCTGGAGTTGTTTGCACAAAAAAACAATGGATGGGAACCGAGCAGAGCTGAGTGGCCAAACTGTGGTATTAGGCCAAAACTATTGGCTGGGTTAGATGCAGAAAAAAATTATATTCAATTTGCAACCTGATGGAGGTCAGTATAGATGGACTAATAGAGAAAGTCCCACACACTGCTAGAAGGCCAAATATTTTTTCAGAGCTAGATGCAGATAAAAATTATTTTTAATTTGCAACCTGATGGAGGTCAGTATAGATGGACTAATACAACAAGTCCCACACACAGCTAGAAGGCCAAATATTTTTTCAGAGGTAGATGCAGAAAAAAATATATTCAGTTTGCAACCTGATGGAGGTCTGTATAGATGGATTAATAGAACAAGTCCCACACACAGCTAGAAGCCCAATATTTTTTCAGAGGTAGATGCAGAAAAAAATATATTCAGTTTGCAAGCTGATGGAGGTCAGTATAGATGGACTAATACAACAAGTCCCACACACAGCTAGAAGCCCAATATTTTTTCAGAGGTAGATGCAGAAAAAAATATATTCAGTTTGCAACCTGATGGAGGTCTGTATAGATGGATTAATAGAACAAGTCCCACACACAGCTAGAAGCCCAATATTTTTTCAGAGGTAGATGCAGAAAAAAATATATTCAGTTTGCAGCCTGATGGAGGTCAGTATAGATGGACTAATACAACAAGTCCCACACACAGCTAGAAGCCCAATATTTTTTCAGAGGTAGATGCAGAAAAAAATATATTCAGTTTGCAACCTGATGGAGGTCAGTATAGATGGACTAATACAACAAATCCCACACACAGCTAGAAGCCCAATATTTTTTCAGAGGTAGATGCAGAAAAAAATATATTCAGTTTGCAACCTGATGGAGGTCTGTATAGATGGACTAATACAACAAGTCCCACACACAGCTAGAAGCCCAATATTTTTTCAGAGCTAGATGCAGAAAAAAATTATATTCAATTTGCAACCTGATGGAGGTCAGTATAGATGGACTAATAGAATGATGCTATGCCCAAAAGATTTTACTTCACTAGGTGCAGTAAAAAAATTGGTATTCTATACACAGGTGGTATATCTTGCAACACAGATAGGCTACTCCACTGACTAACACACTCTGCAATAGGCCAAAAAGGATTAGCTTTGCTAGATTCAGCCAAATGCTGTGAAAAAAACTTGCACAGCACTGGCGCAGACCTGCCTGGCAAAAACTGATAGGAACTGATGTAACCTAGTCCTGAAAAGGACTGCAATTACAATTAGTCTTTACTCCCACAATCTATCTATTTAAGAGCACAGACCTGCCTGATAAAAGTCGTAGGAAATGCTTAAAAGGACTGCAATCACAACTATTCCCTACTCCCAAGCTATCTGTAGATTTGTGTGAAAATTGGCTTGAAATTAACAAGGTATAGCGCACACAGCAACAGCGGTGCCGTCTAACACGCAGCTGCAGCAGTGAGAAAATGGTGGCGACGGGGAAAATGGCTTGGTCTTATAGGGCAAGGACATGTGACATACACTGCCAATGACACATGCCCTTGCTTGTGTGAAAAAAAGCACTTCGCTCCGTGTGTGCGCTGCTGATAGGCTGACAGATTGCACCTCCCCACTGCAAATGCGGGAAAGAGAAAAAAAAATGGAGATCTTCATTGTTCCTGCAGAGATCCATCCCCTGCCCCTCCCCCCACCCCGCTGTACACTCAAACTGCGTATTAGGCTATGTGCCCACATTGCATTTATGAAGCAGAAAATTTCTGCTTCATTTCTGCAAGTCCTCTCCCGGAAAAACGCATGCGGAATTCCGCACGCATTTATCGCGCATTTTTCGCGCGTTTATCACGCGTTTTCCACATGCGGAATTGCCTTGCATTTTTTATGCATTGGACAAAGGCAATTCTGCTTGCGGAAACGCAAAATTAAATGACATGCTGCGGATTTTTGAACGCAGCATAAACGCTGCGGAAAAATCCGCAGCATGGGCATTGCCATTGCGGAATGCCATTGGGGACCATGGGGTGTGGATATACATGCGTTTTTCAAGCGTTTACGCTGCGGAAATTCCGCAGCATATACGATTGAAAAATGCTACGTGGGCACACAGCCTTAACATTAATTTTCATCATTACTGAGAAAAAATCCAGTTATGATTTTGGTGCACGAACAGTTATCGAACATAGCCTCGAACAGCCGAATTTTTCTCAAATTGTTCGCGTTCGCCGAACGGCTCGAACACCGCCCAAAACAGCTCGAATTTGAGATTGGCGAACAGTTCGAGTAGAACAACGCTCATCTCTACTTATGACAGCTGCGTGAATGGAGCCTAAACATTCCCAAACCCACCTGAAAATGCGCTAAAATAAAATGCTCAAAAGCATGAACAAGCATCTCCATCAAAAAACAACTTACACATATGTACAGGCTTTTAAACATCTTTTAACTAGAGGTGAGTGAAAGTTTGGGGTTGGAACCGGACAGTTAGTGTTCAGTGTTAAAAGCCGAACACGGACTTCTCCCGGAAGTCCGTGGCAATGTTCGTAGTTCCGGGGCAAAAGAGAGATAGATTTTCCAGCTCAAAAGTCTGGATCCCCATTGCATTGTATTTAATGGGGTTCGGGTTCAGCTTCAAGTTTGGGTACAGTTCTGGTACCCGAACTTTGGAATAAAGAAGTGACCTGGCCATTGTCTTCGGAGCATAAGCCAACAGAAAACTCTATTCTGTACAACACAAGGCAATATGATGGCCAAAGAAAAGACAAAAAAGTACTTAGTAAACAACTAAAAAAAGAAGCAAGCAGAGAGACAGTAGTAATGTATCACATACATCTATATTGTACCTCCAACAACTCCAATCATACATAATAGAATATGGATCTGTAATCCAGCAGCATTCTCTAGGCCTGAGTCTTCTGGGGGAATAAATCTTTTTGACATTTGAACTATTTTCCAGCAATAAACATTACTTCCTCTAAGGCCTAATTCACACATCAGTATTTTGCATCAGGATTTGAGCTTGCAGAGAAAAGCTATAATTGAAAGATTGACACCTGTTCTGTGTTTTGGAGACGCTCCTGATTTTATCTGACAAATACTGATCCAAAATACTGAGGTGTGAATAAAGCCCGAGTAACTGAATTACTGAGGGCACCATTATAATAAGATGTGCATTTTGTGTTTCCATTAATCCATTCGCTTAGTACAAAGATCTAGTGTCTATGAAAAGCTTTCGATATCCAATCATATCGTATGTACTGAAAGTTCTAATTTTTCATTAAATAAAGCAGGAAAATTATTGATCTGAACTGGCCATTTATTATGTCCATTACGCTCAGTCCTGCAGTGATTATGGAAAGTAATAGTAAAGCCAAGAGCTTATAAAAAACATGTGTTCCAGATACCTACTTAACACAGATAATACTATAAATATTCAACTTCATTTAAAGGTGTTGTCTATTATTAGAATATTGATGATAACATTGTAGCAAGTAACATTGCAAATAGCTTTGATTAAAATAGAAATTTCCTACTGATTTTAATTTTTCAGCTCCTACATAACCTCATGGTTACAGCCTAAAACAAACCCCATATAGTCTGATCCGTGAGTCATAATAGGTTAGTAATAAACACTAGTAAATACTGATAATGTCATATATTACATTTAGCTACATAAAGCGCTTCACGCTACATGACGTATGTATCGGTAATGAGTGAGCGTTACTTTGTGTCCCTTGATGGAAATATCACACGTACAACCATTGTAACAACAAGATCAGTGACAGAACAGCAGCTGATACACATAGCTAGACCCCTGCTGAAGCCTTGCGAAACAGATTATTACCTGCAGTTTAACCACTGAGATGCCATGGATAATAGCCACAGCATGATTTATAGAGAACCTGTCACCAAGTAAGAAGTGGCCAAATTTTCCTCTAATTTGATTTCTGTTTTTCCTTTTTTGCCATACAACTCCAGAGATGTGGGCTTTTTCCTTTAGTGCTAAATTCTATGGTCTTTACTAATGAAGCGTGGCTCACAGGATCCTCTAGGGTGTTTCTTTAGACTGCTCTGCATTATTACACTGTGAGCCAAGCCCACCCCCCTTAGTGGAAACCATAAAAAATATCACTAAATAAAAAATCCCATATTTCAGGAAAACAAAATGGTGGATTTAAAAAAAGAAACAAAAAAAAAAAACTTGAATATTCAGGGGAGCAAAAGGAATAAAATAAGAGCAAGAACTGACTCCCTTTTGACCTGGTCAAAGATCTTCTTTAAATGGTAAACCCTTGAATAAAATTTTGAGATTGCAGGTTTTTCCATTTCACACCTCTCCTCATGCCCTAAAAACTCATCCCACAAAAAAAAACAAAAAAAAAAACAAGCCCTTACAGGCATGTGTCGAACGAAAAATTAAACCATTGTGGCTATAGGAATACTAGCATAAAAAAAAAAAACTTGCTGTACCTGTATGGCCAAAACTTATATGTCCGAAAAGAGATAGGCTGTGTTCACACATGGCATTATTTCTCCTTGCTGAATTTTTCTCTGCATAATAAAAGCTGTACCAGCAAAAGTTACGAGATTTCAAAAACTTCATACACAGCTTCTTTTTTTTTCCTGACAATTTGAGAACCGTAGTGCTTTTGAAAATCCACAGCATGTCAATTCTTTCAGCGTTATTGCAGCCCTTTTTTTCACCTATAGGAAGCAGTAAAAAAAGCAAAAAATGGCAGCAGAACATGAGGTTTTTGCAGTTTTTTGCTGGAAAAAAAAACAAACTTTAAAATGTAATCTACCTGAAAATTGCAGCAAACAAACAGCAATTTGCTGTGATTTATATGCAGCGTTTTTAATGCTAAGAGTGAAGGATTTTGCTGCAGAAAAAAAAAAAAAAAGCCACGTGTGAACATAGCCTTACAGCCGCTTTGCTGACCCCTGGTTGTGATAGTAAGTGGATGGAAAGTGCTGGGTACAAGTTTTGTGATGATGTATGTTATAACAAATAATGTTGCAAAACTGTACATAGCCTTAGTATAAATTGTACAAGTAACAAAATGGGAGACTCTTGTAAACCTGATTCTATACAGTACTGCTTTCTCCATTGCAGTCTGCAAGTCATGGCTCCATCCAAGGGCAAGTACAGATCTATAGTGTAATTGTGCTACTTGTCCCTTTATTATGCTACAGAAATACATCTGCTTGATTAGTAAACATCCCACATGTAAAATACCGTATTTGCATATTAATATATCCAGCATAGACGAGAGGAGAAAATAGATATATGTGAACCATAAGTATAGCCATGGAAACACATTGAAAACATTCACCACTCACATTGCAGGCTGCAATCAGAAAACAAGAGGAACAATTCATTATAGAAATTAGGTTTATATGACAAAGCTAAAATAGTTTGAGTGCAAATTAATTATCCTTAAATTTGACAGAAATTGGTATTTTTAAAAATACTGCATTTTTTTTATAATTTGAAAATAAATAATAAAAAAAACACGTAGCACAGGACTGGATAGTAGCGGACTGGATAGTAGCGGACTGTGTGCACCAAAAAGCGCACAGTGGAATCAGCACCTCCCTTCCTATTGCTAAAGACCCACTGGCGGAATGAATGGACCAGCCCAATTAACTGTATGTTCACACAAAGTACTGTTCATATACTTTTTTGGCTATCTCGCAGTGAAGAAAGTACTTTTCATTGTCCAATTACACAGATTTTAAAACACGTATAGAAGTGCTACATCCATTCACTCATTAATGTATGTTCCTTATTTGAAAATGCTCTCTACTTTTTCCAAATCTTTTAGCGCAGCAGCATAATAATAATAATAATAATTTTTATAGCGCCAACATATTCCGCAGCACTTTACAATTTTAGGGGGGACTTATACAGACAATACAGAATAAGCATATCTCATATCGAAAGGAGTGAGGGCCCTGCTCGCAAGCTTACAGTCTATGAGGAAATGGGGGACACACAAAAGGTAAAATGTACATATATTGTATAATGCAGCCTTGATATACTAAATAGGATAAATAATACATGGACTGGTCGCCAGCCAGTATGTGTACAGTCCTGACCGAGGCTATTATGTGCATGGATGGTATGAACCTGAAATTGAAGATTTTAATATGGGCCAAAACTGGGACAGTTAGATAGTGTGTTGAGGCGATACGCCAGTCTAAAGAAATGTGTTTTTAGGGTTCGCTTGAAACTGTGGGTATTGGGAATTAATCGAACTGTCCTGGGTACTGCATTCCAAATAATTGGCGCAGCACGTGAGAAATCTTGGAGACGGGAGTGGGAAGTTTGGATTATGGAGGATTTTAGTTTTAAGTCATTGGCAGAATGGAGGGCACGGGTAGGGTGGTAGACTGAGACAAGGGAGGAGATGTAGGGGGGTATTGAAGCATGGAGCGCTTTGTGGGTAAGTGTGATAAGTTTATATTGAACTCTACATTGGATGGGCAACCAATGCAATGAATGGCACAGGGAAGAGGCATCGGTGTAGTGGTTGGTGAGGTATATGATCCTGGCTGCTGCGTTAAGGACGGATTGGAGAGGGGAGAGTTTAGTAAGAGGGAGACCGATAAGTAGAGAGTTGCAGTAGTCCAGACGAAAATGAATAAGAGCTACAGTAAGAGTTTTTGCCGAGTCAAAGGTAAGAAAAGTCCTGATTCTTGAGATGTTTTTGAGGTGTAGATGACATGAGCGAGTGATTTGATGTGAGGAGTGAAAGAAAGATCATACAGTATATATTTTTTTCCTAGTTTTAAGCTATCCTCATTTATTGGCCATCACACAGGACCCGTAGTTCTGCCTAGTAGATTTTAGAACCCACTTCCAACTAACCACTTTTGCGCTACTGTATTTTATTACTATATCTATTTTTTTATAATTCACTAAGAGCAAAAATCAGCAAAGTGAACGGTAGAGGGCCAGAGAAATCATTTTAAAAAATAATTACAATACCTCATCACTCAGCTATCTCCACGCCTCCGCAGCCCATCATCTGGTTGTCCATGCCTCTTCTTTACCTCCATTTTCTCGTTGTGCAGATTTTCTTCTGCTTCTTCATGCCAAGCCAGAATTTCCAACACAACTAGGCCTCTGAAGCACATGTCATGACACCACACCGCGCACCAATCAAATAACAGCATGGCGTGCAGTAGCATCTGAGGCCTCGTTGTGCTGGGGTGAAGAGGCCAAAGAGAATCCACACAATGGGTGTAGAGGTAAAGCAGAGGACTGGACGACGGGTTATGATGATGGAGGGAAAGGTGAGTGGTGTGGGGGGTTTTTTGTCCATCCTACATTTATTATGCTCTGGGGTCCGAAAAAAAAACAAAGCATAATAAGGAACATTCAAATGGCAGAAGATAACTTTCCTGTGAATTGAATTGCCCTGTAAAATCTGAGTGATTTCCTGAATTTGACTCTCATCAGATCCACCCATCTCTGGTAATATCTACTATAATATTATTATCAACAAAAATAACCACAAGCATAAAAGACTTTAGTCCTAAAATTTCAGCTTAAGTATAAATTTGAAGAGTAAACATTTTAATTTTGTAAATCAATAGTTCACATGAAAATAATCAGCTTTGTAATATATCTTATCAAAGAAATCTGCTCTCTCTCTTCCAGGACTGATCAGTCATTCTCAAAATTCTCAATTCACAATTCAATTCAATACACAGTAATAGCTCCGCTTTACATCACCTGTCTCATCTATTGCATTATTTCTGTGTCCTATTGTGTATAAATATTTTGTGTTATACTATGCCTGATGAAGAGACTGGAGTAGTCTTGAAAGCTTGCAACTTGTTACCATCTTTTCAGTTAGCCATTAAAAGGTATCAACCACTGAGGACTCTCAAATCTAAATATTTTTCTATCTACTGGCTAACAAGGTACAAAAATATACCTTTTCCCTGTATCAATTCACAGGTAAAATCTGTATTTAGTGAGGACAGATTGTTAGGCTATGTGCCCATGATGCAGAAATGCTGCATATTTTTTCCGCTTCTCCCTGGCAGGAAAAACGCATGCGGATTTTACATGCGTTTTTCCCGCCAGGTAGAAGCGTTTGTCAAGCGTTTTTGCATGCATTTCTGCATGCAGGTTATCAAGCGCTTTTCCAAGCGATTTTAGCATCACTTGGAAAAGTGCTTGACAACTTGGTCACACAATATAAATCCATGCAACCAAGTAATAGTTAAAAAAAAGAATAAGAATGGTGAAAAATAAAAAATAAAGATTATACTTACCTTCCGATGGCCCCCGGTCTCCTTCTCCGATGTGTCCGGTCTCCCCGGTGTCTCGCGGTGGTGTGAAGGACCTGCGATGACGTCATTGGGTCACGCGACCGTCGAAGTCAGCGGTCGCGTGACCGGTCACATGACTCAATGACGTCATGTCAGGTCCTCACACCACCGTGAGCCGCCCAACACACAGCACGCATCGCTATGGAGACCGGGGGCCATCGGAAGGTAAGTATAATCTTTATTTTTTATTTTAAATTCTTTTTTTTTACAGTTTCTATGGTACCAAGGTCTGGATGAGAGTCTCCTCTTCTCCAGGCCTGGGTACCATCCGCACATTGAATCGCTTCATATCCACATGTGCACATGTAGTGATGCGGATATCAAGCATTTCAATGCAAGTCAATGGCGGCAATTACGCTGCGTGTCCGCAAAATGAATGGACATGCTGCGTATTTTTCCGCAATGATAATCCGCAGAGGAAATTGCACAGCACATGCGGATTATCATTGGGGACCATGGGGCACGTATTACCAAGCGTTTTTTTAAGCGTTTTCGCTGCGGAAATTCAGCGGCAAAAAAACTTGAAAAACACATAGTGGGCACGCAGCCTTACATTACTGACATAGAATCTTATCAGCACCAACTGTCATCTCCTAAGTAGAAGGGAGACGGGAGGATCTCTGCCTCTAGCTCCTCCTTCCCCCTTAGCTCCTCCCAACTACATAATATTCAGGAAGCGTAGTCTAGTATATACAGGAGAAGCAGAGCCTAAAGTCCCCATACACATTAGAAACTGTCAGACTTCCCCCATACAAAGGAATGTTAGGCTTCCTGTGTTTTCTATAAAAGTCCCTGCCAGAGGCCTCTGGAGGAGGATTAACTTCCCAACAAACAAAAGTATTTTCCATTGAAATTCAACAGGCGAGATCCTTGTCTCCTCTGACATCACCTGTCAGGGGAGAGTCGGCCCAGGACCCCATATACTTGAAGCAGTCTCTGGGGTCAGTCTACTTTGGGGCCTTTAGGTGCTTGAACACATAAAAATAAATTATCGAGACAAAGTGTTAAAGAAATTGTCCACTACTTTCTATGAACCCCCCAATGTATACCCCGGGGCGCATTAGTGTTTTTGGAAATACCTTGCGCTACCTTTTCTACCTCTGAGCGGCGCTATCGCTGGCCACTCAGAGGCATCACGTGACCCATCACTGATGCCATGTCAAGTGAGGCGTGACATCAGTGACACACTCCCCGCAGTGGATGTTGGGCTGTGGGCGGGGTTACCCCGTGCGTCACACCCAGCATCCACCGCGCGCTTTCCCAGAGAATAAGGAGAGGGAGAGCGCACGGTGGATGCCGGGTGTGACGAGCGGAGTAACCCCGCCCACAACCTAGTAGCCACCGGTGGAACGCGGAAGAGGGACCCTCGGCTGCAAACTGGACTTGTCGTGACGTCAGCGAATGTCAGAGCCGGCTGCAGCCGAGGGTCACGGGATGCCTGTGAGCGGCCAGTGATAGCGCTGCTCACAGGCAGAAAAGGCACCACAAGGTATTTAGAGAAACACTTATGGGCCCTGGGGGAATACATTGGGGGATCATATAAAGTAGTGGACAACCCCTTTAATCGACAATATAGGAGGTTGTCTACATTTGAACGGCATTTATATGTAATAATATTTGCATACTTTTTGCAATGTTGCTTTTGAGATTGCCTATCTCTTCTTTCTTTTGTGATAATGATTATCATGACTACATGCATGTTTACACATGGAGATGAACCATCAAAAACACCTATGATTTTAAGGTCATCATATAAGATTCGTTCAATAACAAACCAGGAAATTTTTAATCACCATGCAATTACTGCACAATATTGAGTAAAAGGCCATTTACAAGGCTTAACATAGCCCTGTCACATAATTAGGGCTGTTTGTCCCTGTAACTTGGGCTGGTATGGCAAGAAACATTTCTACTCTATAAAAATAAAAATGTATTCGTGATCTGTGAAACACTGTAATTAAAAAAAAATATAAAAACCTAATAAACTGTGAAAAAATAATTCTAACTCCTCTCTGCTACTATGTCCAAAGCTCTAGTCTTGACTGACAGTTCCCTTGACAAGGTCATGTTAGATATCAAACAATATTACACAACAGCATCCATTTTTCTTTTATTTCACTACTGGTCACAAACTAAAGCTTAATAATTCTATTAAAAAGAAAAAAACAATTTAAAAAGGAGCGTGTCACCCCTCTTGGCCGTGGCTTTTTTTTCTATTGAAATTATATATATATATATATAAAGCCCTAATATATGTTTATTTTATTTTTTACGTGAACTTGAGATTGTACCTGCTCCATAGAGTGGGAATGGGTTAGAAATGTATATACACTGCTAAAAAAAATAAAGGGAATACTTAAACAACAGAATATAACTCCAAGTAAATCAAACTTCTGTGAAATCAAACTGTCCACTTAGGAAGCAACACTGATTGACAATCAATTTCACATGCTGTTGTGCAAATGGAATAGACAATAGATTGAAATTATTGGCAATTATCAAGACACCCTCAAAAAAGGAGTGGTTCTGCAGGTGGGGACCACAGACCACATCTCAGTACCAATGCTGATGTTTTGGTCACTTTTGAATGTTGGTTGTGCTTTCACACTCGTGGTAGCATGAGACGGACTCTACAACCCACAGAAGTTGCTCAATGCGAGCTGTGGCAAGAAGGTTTGCTGTGTCTGTCAGCGTAGTGTCCAGAGGCTGGAGGCGCTACCAGGAGACAGGCCAGTACACCAGCAGACGTGGAGGGGGCCGTAGGAGGACAACAACCCAGCAGCAGGACCGCTACCCCCGCCTTTGTGCAAGGAGGAACAGGAGGAGCACTGCCAGAGCCCTGCAAAATGACCTCCAGCAGGCCACAAATGTGCATGTGTCTGCACAAATAGTTAGAAACCGACTTCATGAGGGTAGTATGAGAGCCCGACGTCCACAGATGGGGTTGTGCTCACAGCCCAACACCGTGCAGGACGCTTGGCATTTGTTACAGAACAGCAGTATTGGCAAAGTCGCCACTGGCGCCCTGTGCTCTTCACAGATGAAAGCAGGTTCACACTGAGCACATGTGACAGACGTGACAGAGTCTGGAGACGCCGTGGAGAGCGATCTGCTGCCTGCAACATCCTTCAACATGACCAGTTTTGCAGTGGGTCAGTAATGATGTGGGGTGGCATTTCTTTGGAGGGCCGCACAGCCCTCCATGTGCTCGCCAGAGGTAGCCTGACTGCCATTAGGTACAGAGATGAGATCTTCAGACCCCTTGTGAGACCATATGCTGGTGCGGTTGGCTCTGGGTTCCTCCTAATGCAGGACACTGCCAGACCTCATGTGGCTGGAGTGTGTCAGCAGTTCCTGCAAGATGAAGGCATTGAAGCTATGGATTGGCCCGCCCGTTTCCCAGACCTGAATCCGATTGAGCACATCTGGGACATCATGTCTCGCTCCATCCACCAACGTCACGTTGCACCACAGACTGTCCAGGAGTTGGCGGATGCTTTAGTCCAGGTCTGGGAGGAGATCCCACAGGAGACCATCCGCATCCTCATCAGGAGCATGCCCAGGCATTGTAGGGAGGTCATACAGGCACGTGGAGGCCACCCACAATACTGAGCCTCATTTTGACTTGTTTTAAGGACATTACATCAAAGTTGGATCAGCCTGTAGTGTGTTTTTCCACTTTAATTTTGGGGGTGACTCCAAATCCAGGCCTTCATTGGTTAATAAACTTGATTTCCATTGATGATTTTTGTGTGATTTTGTTGTCAGCACATTCAACTTTGTACAGAACAAAGTATTCAATGAGAATATTTCATTCATTCAGATCTAGGATGTGTTATTTGAGTGTTCCCTTTATTTTTTTGAGCAGTGTATCTATTCACATGTAAAGAGCCATGGAATAAATGGGGCTATAATAATAATAATAATAATAGTGGTTTAACAAGCAACAAAAAATGGGATGTCTGGTCATTAAGCATAAAAATGGATGAAGGATTACAATGGATGTTGTTAATTTTAAATGGAAAATAACAGCCAGCCATTTTTTTAATGTTTTTCTTCACCATTTACGTTAAGTAAATATTGGTGAAATAACTAATTATTTTGGAGTGGCCATCTCCTTTGTCATCAACGGACTAACTATGCGTGTGCATCCTATCACGACGCTGTCACTAATAATAAAACTAGACGTCACATGATAGAATGTCCATGCACAGAGGAGTTAAGTTTCCATGGTAACCTCAGAGCAAGTACAATATTTACATTACTGCAGCACTTAAAAATGAGAAGGGAAAGCAAACCAAGGTATTCACTATAAATCTGTAAAGGCACACTTCATATTTTGAAAGGTAAGAAGGCAGCTGTCAGCTTTGCCATCATCCTCTTAAGTGCACAATTGCATAGCATATATGATTCCTTTGTAATCCTTTGCACACTATAAACAGTTAAATCTCCATTATTCAACCATTTTACAATGGCCTGCCTGATAGATCTGTATGAACACTGATACACGGCTAGAGAGCGTTACATACTAAGACTAGCGCAAAGCTCTGTATTATAAATTAGTAATAGTCGCACTTTCAACAACAGAATTCCCCTTTTAAGTTAAGCAGCAATGCAAGTGTGGATAGGCCATTAATTCAGAATGAAACAGAAGTGATACCTTTTCATGTAAATGTACACAATAATGTAAGGACACCTCGTGAAAAGGTTTTTATTTCACACATGGTGTCATTGCCAAACTTTTAAATATATATGTTTATATATTTAAAAGTTTGGCAATATATTTATATATATATATATATATTACATTATACATATTAGTATACACACGCAGTTTCACTAAGGGCAGGTGCACGCGACCATATTCTCTCCATCCGAAAAAAAACCGGTACGATTATTCTGATCAGACTCTTATCAGCGTGGAATCAGTTTTTCTTGGAAGTGGAGAAAAAAAAAAAAGTTTCCCCACCTTCTCCATTTTATCACAGTCTGTGAAAATCAGACCGCACTCGGACCCACAGACCCATAGCCTTACATTGCCCATTTTGATCAGACACTCGGATCGAAATCTGACATGTGCACAGCCCCATCGACTATCGTGGGTACGAGTGCTATCTGTGAAAACCACAAATAGCACTCATCCGATATAATTGGTCATGTGTATGAACCCTAAAGATGATATACAAAGATCGTTTGTTCAACCATCAACCTATCGACTTGTGAATGATTTTTATGCCGACACAATCAAACACATTCTGGCCACTAAAGTAGTACCGTGCAACCGAAGTTTGCTCTACACTACTGCAACAAGCAAGTTGCAAATAATCAAACTCGTTAGATAACTTGCTTGTCATGGTAGTGTAGGTGTCACAATGTTGCAGAGGCACCAAGCAAATGTCTGTCACGTCCAAAGTTATCCCATAGCTCCAGTCTTAATCAAATTGGCCATACATATTCAACAATACCTAGCAAAGAACCAATCATTCAGAGAAAGTTCTGGGAATGTTTTGCTGAAGGAGAGAACACCAGATAACGCTTGTTCCATTTATGAAAATTACAAGTGCGTGGGGGGGGGGGGGTTACGTTAAATAGACTTATATTATGATATTTATTGCAAAGCAGTGTTAAGGTTTTTATTTCACCACTTTTATTTTGTTCTCTTTTCATGGCTGTCTACTATTAAGTATTACTATTACTGTCAGCTTCAGAATTTACCCTTGGCCTGTTCATACTTGCAGTGCGTGATCTACATTACAAAAGCTGAGGAACTTCAGTTACTATTTAGGGAGGGCTCACGTTACATCATGCTCACAGTTGAGCCTTGTGTTGGGGGAAGGGCAGGAGTTTCCGTCTGAATAGCTAAAAAACTACATTCAGACATGCCCCGGATGTATCCAGTCACTCAAATGGGGAAAACTGAGTTTACAATATAATATTTTGGATTGTTTTTCCCGTGGGGTCTTCTTTTTTGCTGAACACATTAGCACAGACTACCACACTATTGTATCCAAAAAAATAAAAATAAAAAGTGGTCACATATACAACACAAAATAAAACAAAGTTTTATATTTCAGAATACTCAGACAACATAATGTGATGTGAACATTCCCTTAAGGGTCGCATTTTTGTTGCGCATCTACCATGAAAAATACAGTATCCCAGTAAAGTGAATGAGATTTCTGAAGTCTCATGCACATGTTGCTTATATTTTTCCTTGCTGATTTGAAGCAGTTTGAAATCAGTATGTTAAATTCTTTTAGGCTGTGTGCCCTTGATGAGTTTTTGATGCTGCGTCAAAAATGCAGCATCTTACAGTACAAGCAAAGTGGATGGGATTTATAGAAATATCATGCCCCATGTGCTTTTATTTTACCCAGCGTAAACTGACCTGCAGTTTGTGTTTCATAACATCAACATGTCAATTTCTCTTGCGGGTACACCGAGTTTTATGTGCAGATTTTTCCAATAGACTTGCATTAGATGCAGAAAATCCGCAGGTAAAAACCGCATATGCGTTTTTAGTACGTTTACACGGCAGAAACGCATCAAAAACACATGACTGTATAAGTAAACAAATACTTAACATATGCACATAGCCTAAAGTCGAATTACCAGAGTCTTCTATACAATGATTTTTGACAGTTTAAAAAATGTAAAATAAAAAAATTAAAATAAAAGTTCTTCATCATTTTTCATATTAAACTATTCTACAGCCAAATTGGTTCAGAGATTAAAACAACTGAACTTAACTAATTTTGTGGTTCTCAAAACTAATCTTATTAGTGATGAGCGCAGGTGCTCGTTACTAGAGTTTGCCTACTGTGCTCGGGTATTCACAGAGTATAGCAGGAGCTCGAGTGAGATGTTCGACTCCCCGAGGCCGCATGTTTTGCAGCTGTTAGACAGCCACAAAACATGTGGGGATTGACTGACAAATGCGGGCAATTTCTGCATGTTTTGTGGCTAACAGCCGCAAAACATGCGGCCTCGGGGACTCGAACATCTCACTTGAGCACCTGAGATACTCAGTGCATACCCGAGCACATTAGGCAAACTCTAGTAACGAGCACTTGCGTTCATCACTAAATATGATGCTTAAATTTGCTGATTGGCTCTAACTTTCAAGATCCAGAGGAGGGTGTAATTACTTATGACACCTTCCATGCAGGCTTATAGAAAAATTGGTTCTTTATTATTTCATCATCATTATTGCATTGTTAGTAGCTAGTGTATTACATCATCTATTTAGTCCATTGAGCCTTCAGTATTCTATCATCATAGGGTGACCAATCAAACAATGCCAATTCAGCTCCGACGATGTAATCGTAATTATAGTTGCCTCATCTACTTTTATAAATGCTTTCTGTGTAGAGTATACAGGTTTAGGATTTCCTAGCTAAGTTTCTTGGCATACTGACATGTTTCTATATGTTTTTTCAGATATGCCTCGTCCTTGATTGAGCAAAGCAGATAAGACACTTTTGTGTCACAAAGGTAAAACTTTGCATATGTAGCAAAAACTGACTATTATTAGGAAAGCCTACAACCTGTATTTTGGCTTCAGAATAGTAGATCACCCCTGATGAAGATATTGCGAAATGCACATTGGGTTGTTGGTGAGTGAGCAGTGACTATATTACTCTATATTCATGGATTGCTTATATGCTTAAAGTCGAGGGATAGTACCCAATTATGTATGTAGGTTTAATCCACAAATATATTAATTTATGATTATGTTGATTATATACTCACTTTGAGTGTACTGTACACAGTCATTTCTTATTATATATATATATATATATATATATATATATATATATATATATATATATATATATATATATATATATATAACACATCGGGTATTCTAGAATATTTATGCGGCCGACCGGGCGCGACTAATCAGCGAAGCAGTGTTTAAATGGGTTGTGCACTACTTTAAATTAACCCCCCAATGTATCCCCCCGGGGCCCCTAATGAATTTTGTAATTGCGTCATGTTGTCAATACTGCTTGTGACAACATCGCTGACCACGCACAGCCAGCACGTGATTCCCCCGGCTGCAGCCAGGGGTCTCCTGTTCCGTGTACCACAGTGAATGACGGGCTGTGGGCGGGGTTATCATCCATCGTGTCACACCCAGCATCCACCGCGCGCTCTGTCAATGAATGCGTGTGCAGTGGATGCCGGGTGTGACGGGATGGGGGATAACCCCGCCACCAGCCCATCACTCACCGTGGAACGTGAAACAGGAGACCCCTTGGCTGCAGCCGCAAATAGTCGTGACATAAGCGAAAGCAAGAGCCAGCTGCAGCCAGGGTCACATGCTGCCTGTGCGTGGTGACCCGAGTATAAGCCGAGACCCCTAATTTTACAACAAAAAACTGGGAAAATTTATTGACTTGAGTATAAGCCTAGGGTGGGAAATGCAGCAGCTACTGTTAAATGTCCATATCCTGGTATGTATGGCTCCCTCATCCCCTAATTGTGGTTTGTAAGGCTCCATCAATCCCCTAATCCTGGTTTGTATGTCCCCCTTATCTTGGCTTGTACGGCCCCCTCATCCTGGCTTGTATGGCCTCCTCATCCTGGCTTGTATGGCCCCCTCATCCTGGTTTTGTACGGCAGTGTTTTGTGGTGTCTCCTGTTGCCGACGTTTTCTGTGAGATTCCGCATTCTGGGCTTGTGTGGCAGCAGTTTGTTGTGGTGTCTGTTGCTCTCGATGTTGTCGTTTCCTTGCTTCTTCTGCTGCTTTTCTGTCATCCTCAGTGGCGTATTTTCGCTTACGACCCATTGGAAGACAGGAAGCGTAAATCGTGATAATGTGCAGTAAAGAAGTATCTGTTCAGCGTGCTGTGACTGGCAGAACGTGTTCAGTAAACGTGACAGAAGTACGCCACACTGTGACTGACAGAACGTGTTCAGTAAACGTGACAGAAGTACGTCACACTGTGACTGACAGAACGTGTTCACTGAACGTGACAGAACTATCTATAGAGTAGATAGAGATATATATATATATATATACATACATACATACACACATATATTTGATGTATTATTTATATGATCAGAGATTTATTGAGCACTATGTCACTTTATATTAATTAGCGTATATATAGCATTGGGCTATCTCTGTTGCTCAATCACCTTTCTGTGCATCATTACACCTGTTGTTGGATTCTTATAATTAATAATATTTGTTTTTGTCTTTTATTCAATAAAATTTACATCTTTTTAAACAGTGTGGATGTATTTTGGTACGGGCATTTTTTCTTCGTTGGATGTATTTATAGGTAATAATGCCCTCTAGAACACCCTATATATATATATCAGGGATTCGTTGTAGTTTTTTTGCAAAGAATAGTAGATCAGGACAATAGTTGGGCTTCACACATAGGCTGCAATAGATGTGCATCAGATCTTACCCAGTGGTTGTATGAGAAGAGGCAATCTATGCCTTTTGCAGTTCCAATGATCTGGGGAGAGCCAACTGATCACACCATCAATTGTTATTTCTGCATGGTGCCCCCAATTTGAAAAGGAATTTCAAGGAAGTAGTGGACTATACAGTATCCAAACATTCCTTCTGTAATACGCCCAGTTCATCATACAGAAGAACTGTCGGATCCAAAAGCACCAGAAACCTTTTGCAGTTGAGTCAAGTGAGGACGAAGAGGGTTCCTGGTGTCATAACGCATCTTCCTATCACAACCCAGACTTTGTGCCAGCAACCTCAACTGAACCACACCTTATAACACAAAGTGAACTGAACAATCTTGTTCCAGATTTGGATCTGCCCAAGAGTAAGATTGAGCTCTCAGGTTCCAGGCTACAGCAGTGGAATCTCCTTGCGGCCAATGTTTGGATTTCTTTGTTCCGCAACCGTGATAAAGATTTGTCCAACACTTCTTCATGGAGGGCGAGCTTGTGGTATGCAACAACATCAACAGTTTAATGGAAGCTCTGAAGAGGAGTCATAATCCAGATGAATGGAGGCTCTCCATCAATTCGTTCAAAACATGTCTAAAAGCCGTCTTGCTGGATAATGGCAATGGGCTGCCTTCAATTCCAGTTGGTTATGCAGTCTACATGAAAGAAATCTATGACAACATGAAACAGCTGTTGAGGTGCCTGAACTATGACCAACATTTGTGGCCCCCCTGTGGTGACTTAAAGGTGGTTGCCCTCTTACTTGGTCTCCAGGGTGGATACACAAAGTACTGCTGCTTTCTGTGTGAGATAGTCATGCAAGAGATTAGCACTGCAATAAAAGAGGCTGGCCTATCCAAATTCACTTCAGCCAGGGAGTAAAGATGTCCTGCATCCAGCACTTGTTGACCCACATGATTTTGTTACCACCACTGCATATCAAGTTGGGCCTAATGAAGAACTTTGTAAAGGCAATGGATAAAAATGCAAAAGCATTCAAGTATCTTATTGATAAATTTCCAAGGTTGAGTGAAGCAAAGATGAAAGGATGAGTCTTTATTGAACCTCAGATTCGTAAGTTTCTTCAAGATGAGGAGTTTCGGTTTCTTGCAAGGCAAGGAAAAGGCTGCATGGGTAACATTCACTTTAGCGGCAATTCATTTTTTAGGAAACTCAAGAGCAGATAACTATGAAGAGTTGGTTGAATATATCCTCAAAACATAAGGATCTTGACTGTAATATGTCCTGAAAGAATCATTTAGTACATGCGCATCTAGACTTTTTTCTACCAAAGTGTGGAGCAGTGAGCGACGAGCACGGTGAGAGATTTCACCAAGATATTGTGGCTATGGAGAAAAGGTATCCAGGAAAATGGAATCCATCAATGCTTGCAGATTACTGTTGAACAATTGTGAGATGATCAGATGCAGAAGTACAAGAGAAAGGAAAAAAAAAGTTGTCACAGAATGAGGAGCAAATTTTGAAGTGCAATTTCTGTAATTGTTTATAATTCGCAATAGTGTTTAGACATGTTTTACCTATAGGATTTGTTGCCAAGTTTCTTCTATATAAAGATCAGAAAATTGTCTTAACAAAATATTCTGCATCTTTATATTTGCAAAAATAATGTTTCAAAGTACTGAAACTTTTATGCATTATCTATAGCAGCACTCTTTGATATCATAAAAAACGAGAGCCAGCTAAAAATTTTCATTGTCAGATTTGAATTCAGGTCAAAATCATTGAGTAATGGCTAATTTCATAACTGAACCTGACAACTTGTAAAAATATGTAGAACAGTGTAATCAATGTTAGAAAAAATGAGACGGAATTACAGCTACTCTGCTCGTGTCCATAACGTTTACAACATTATACTTCTGATTAACCCCTTTACCCCCGAGGGTGGTTTGCACGTTAATGACCGGGGCCAATTTTTACAATTCTGACCACTGTCATTTTATGAGGTAATTACTCTGGAACGCTTCAACGGATCCCCCTGATTCTGAGATTGTTTTTTCGTGACATATTGTACTTCATGATTGTGGTAAAATCTCCACGATATCACTTGCGTTTATTTGTGAAAAAAAAAAGGAAATTTGGCGAAAATTTTGAAAATTTTGCAATTTTCAAAATTTGAATTTTTATGCCCTTAAAATCAGAGAGATATGACACACAAAATAGTTAATAAATAACATTTCCCACATGTCTACTTTACATCAGCACAATTTTGGAACCAAAATTTTTTTTTGTTAGGGAGCTATAAGGGTTAAAAGTTGACCAGCGATTTCTCATTTTTCCAACAAAATTTACAAAACCATTTTTTTTTTTAGGGACCACATCACATTTGAAGTCAATGAGAGGTCTTTATGACAGAAAATACCCAAAAGTGACACCATTCTAAAAACTGCACCCCTCAAGGTGCTCAAAACCACATTCAAGAACTTTATTAACCCTTCAGGTTCTTCACAGGAATTTTTGGAATGTGGAAGAAAAAAATGAACATTTAACTTTTTTCACAAAAATGTTACTTTAGACCCAATTTTTTTTATTTTCGCAGGGGTAACAAGAAAAAATGGACCCCAAAATGTGTTGTGCAATTTCCCCTGGGCACGCATATACCCCATATGTGGGGAAAAACCACTGTTTGGGCGCACGGCAGGGCTCGGAAGGGAAGGAGCGCCATTTGACTTTTTGATTGTAAAATTTGCTTGAATAATTAGCGGACGCCATGTTGCGTTTGGAGAGCGCCTGATGTGCCTAAACAGTGGAAACCCCCCACAAGTGACCCCATTTTGGAAACTAGACCCCCCAAGGCACCTATCTAGATGCATAGTGAGAACTTGGAACCCCTAGGTGCTTCACAAATTGATTCGTAAAAATGAAAAAGTATTTTTTTTTCCACTTTTTCATTTTTACGATTCAATTTGTGAAGCAAATGAGGGTTCCAAGTGCTCACTATGCATCTAGATAGGTGCCTTGGGGGGTCTAGTTTCCAAAATGGGGTCACTTGTGGGGGAGCTCCAATGTTTAGGCACACAGGGGCTCTCCAAACGCAACATGGTGTCCGCTAACAATTTGAGCAGATTTTCCATTTAATTTGTTAGCGGACACCATGTCGCGTTTGGAGAGCCCCTGATGTGCCTAAACAGTGGAGCTCCCTCAAAAGTGACCCCATTTTGGAAACTATACACCTCAAGGATTTTATTAAGGGGTATAGTGAACATTTTGAACCCAGAGGTACGACACAGAATTTGATAACATTAGGTCATCATATTGAATAAGTTGTCATTACTCTTGAGCGCAAGTGCTCGCTACTTGAGTTTGCATCAAGTACTCAGGTATGCACCATAGAATCATAGAATCATAGAATGGTAGAGTTGGAAGGGACCTCCTGGGTCATCTGGTCCAACCCCCTACTCAAGGCAGGATTCACTAGATCATCTCAGACAGATGTCTGTCCAGCCTCTGTTTGAAGACGTCCATTGAAGGGGAACTCACCACCTCTCGTGGCAGCCTGTTCCACTCATTAATCACCCTAACTGTCAAAAAGTTTTTTCTAATATCTAATCTGTGTCTCCTCCCATTTAGTTTCATCCCATTGCTTCTAGTCTTTCCTTGTGCAAATGAGAATAAAGATGATCCTTCTACAATGTGACAGCCCTTGACATATTTGTAGACAGCTATTAAGTCTCCTCTCAGTCTTCTTTTTTGCAAGCTAAACATTCCCAAATCCTGCAACCGTTCCTCATAGGACATGGTTTGCAGACCAGTCACCATTCTGGTCGCTCTTCTCTGAACTTGCTCCAGTTTGTCTATGTCTTTTTTAAAATGTGGTGCCCAAAACTGTACACAGTATTCCAGATGAGGTCTGACCAAAGAGGAGTAAAGACCGATAATGACTTCACGTGGTCTAGACTGTATGCTTCTGTTAATACATCCCAGAATTGTATTTGCCTTTTTTGCTGCTGCATCACACTGTTGACTCATGTTCAGTCTATGATCTATTAGTATACCTAAGTCTTTTTCACATGTACTGTTGCTTAGCTCTATTCCTCCCATTCTGTATATGCTTTTTTCATTTTTATTGCCCAGATGTAGTACTTTGCATTTTTCCCTGTTAAAAACCATTCTGTTGGTTGCTGCCCACTGCTCCAGTTTATTTAGGTCTTTTTGAATCCTCTCTCTCTCTTCTCTAGTATTAGCTATCCCTCCTAGCTTTGTGTCATCAGCAAATTTAATCAGTTTACCCTCAATTCCTTCATCTAAATCATTGATAAAGATGTTGAACAATACAGGTCCCAGGACGGAGCCCTGTGGTACCCCACTTGAGACATTCATCCAGCTGGATGTGAAGCCATTTACAACCACCCTTTGAGTCCGATCACTAAGCCAGTTATGAATCCACCTAACAGTTGCCTGGTCCATTGCATACTTGGTCATTTTTTCAATAAGGATGATGTGAGATACTTTGTCAAATGCTTTGCTGAAGTCAAGATATACTATATCTACAGCATTTCCCTGATCCACCCAGTCAGTGATTCTGTCATAGAAGGAAATTAAGTTAGTCTGACATGACTTGTTAGTTACAAACCCATGCTGACTCTGGTTAATCACTTCATTCTTATCCATGTACTTACATACATGTTGTTTAATAATTTGTTCAAAGATCTTTCCTGGTATAGAAGTCAGACTCACCGGCCTATAGTTCCCTGGGTCCACCTTCTTCCCCTTTTTGAAGATAGGAACAACATTTGCTCTTCTCCAGTCTTCTGGGACTTCTCCTGTTCTCCAAGAATTTTCAAAGATTATGGAGAGTGGTTCTAAAATTTCTTCTACGATCTCCTTCAGTACTCTGGGGTGTAATTCATCTGGACCTGGTGACTTGAACTCATTTATGTTAGCTAAATATTCCCTCACAATCTTTCTGTTTACAGATAACTTGGATTCCTCTATTCCTTTAAAAGGACAGTGAAGATCAGTTGATGTTACATTTTCTTTCTGAGAGAAAACAGATGCAAAATAGGAATTAAAAAGTTCGGCCTTCTCAACATCCTCTCTTACCATTTCTCCATTTTCATCCTGTAAAAATCCTATAGCATCTTTGACTTTTCTTTTACTTTTGACATACCCCCAAAATCCTTTTTTATTGCTTTTGACATCTCTTGCAAGCCTTAATTCATTGTCAGCTTTAGCTAACCTGATACGTGCCCTGCAGGATCTGCAGACTGCATTATAATCTTCTTTAGATATGCCTCCCTCTTTCCATTTAATAAACATTTCTTTCTTTCTTTTTAGCATGTGTTTAAGTTTTGTGTTCATCCATCCTGGTTTCCTTAAATGCTTCCCATTCTTCCTACTTTTCGGGATTGTTAACGATTGTGCTTTGAGAATCTCATTTTTAAAAATTTCCCATCCTTCCTGGACATTTTTGTCCTTAAGGACATCCAGCCATTGGATCCCTCCTATTCTCTTTCTGAGTCTCTTAAAATCTGCCTTTCTAAAATCTAACCTTGAAGTTTGAGTCTTCACATGTCTTCCTCCTCTAGTTATCCAAAATTCTATAATAGCATGATCGCTGCCTCCTAGGGTCCCAGCCACCTTTACCTCCTCAACCATTTCCTCCCTGTTTATAAGGATTAGATCCAAAGTAGCAGTTCCCCTTGTTTTCTCCCCTACCTTTTGGAAGATAAAGTTGTCAGCAAGAGAGGATAAGAATTTGCTTGACCTGTTAGTTTTACTTGAGAGAGATTCCCAACAAATGTCTGGATAGTTGAAATCTCCCATGACCACTACGTCATATTTTTTGGAGAACTTGGTCATTTGATACATAAAGAGTTCATCCATATCTTCAGCTTGCCCAGGTGGCCTGTAGTAAATGCCTACAATGGTGTCCTTTCCGTTGTTCTCTCCTTGTATTCTTACCCAAACAGTTTCCACAGAACTCCCAGTCTCTGAAGCTTCAATCTCTGTGCAGATATACGCTTTTCTAACATACAATGCAACACCTCCTCCTCGTTTATCAAGTCTGTTTCTTGCAAATAAGTTGTATCCTTTTAGCCTTTTATTCCAATCATGTGTATCGTCCCACCAAGTTTCAGTGATTCCAATGACATCATATTCCTTTTCCTGCATTAGTAGTTCCAATTCTCCTTGTTTGTTGCCCATGCTTTGTGCATTTGTATAAAAACATTTTAGTTTGTGATTGGTTTCTCTTCCTCCCATATTTTTATTATTTAAATTGTTTTGTCTTTGTTCTTCTTTTCCACTTCCAGTAGCAGAGATCTCAATAGTATTTGTCAGTTGTATGGCTTTTTCTGGCCTTTTGCTTCCCTTCCCACATTGTTCTAGTTTAAAGCTCTTCTGATGAGTGTAGCAAGGCGACTTCCAAATACATGTTTTCCAGTCTTCGTAAGGTGCACCCCATCTCTAGCAAGTAGTCCATCGTATAGGTAATTCATTCCGTGATCCAGAAATCCAAATCCTTGTTGACGGCACCATCGACGTAGCCAGTTGTTCACCTGTAGAATCTTATTCCACCTCATTGTTCCATAGCCATCCACTGGGAGGATGGATGAGAAGACCACCTGCGCTCCCAATTCTTTCACTTTCTTGCCTAAGTCTTCAAAGTCACTGCAGATGGTTTCCAGGTCCTTTCTTGCGGTGTCATTTGTCCCCACATGTATTAGCAGGAATGGGTAGTGATCTGTAGGTCTGAAGAGTCTTGATATCCTGTCAGACACATCTTTAATTTTTGCTCCTGGAAGACAGCACATTTCTCTTGAGGTTATGTCTGGTCTGCAGATAGCGGCCTCTGTTCCTCTTAACAGGGAATCCCCCATGACCACCACTCTTCGTTTTTTCTTCACAACATTCTTCTTTCTCCATCCAGGAGGATTCTGAGGACTTACAAGGTTATTCATTGCTGGCAAAGTCTTATTTTGCTGTATTTCTTCATGGTTCTCCTGCGTGAGAGCCTGGTACTGGTTCCTGAGCAGTATGGGTGCTGACTGCCTCTCGATCCTCCTGCTTCTGTGGGTCACATGCTTCCATTCCTCTGTTTCGTCAGGTGCAGTTCGAATTTCTTCTCTTTCTGAATCATGAAGAGATAATTCTGCTCTGTCTAAGAACTCTTCACCTTCCTTAATGATTTTCAAGGTAGTTAACCTCTCTTCTAGATTTCGCAACTTTTCCTCCAACAGGGACACAAGCTTGCATTTCTGGCATGTGAAGTTTGGCTTTTCCACTGGCAAGTCTGTGAACATGTAGCAGGATATGCAGCTCACCAAATGGCTCCTGGACTCTTCCATGTTCTTACTGTTAATGTTCTGAAAACAGTGAAAAAAGCTTAAAAAAAAAGCTTCAAAATGCGCGCGCCAGTAGGCGCGCGGTTTACCGATGTCCTCTTTTCAGCTCCAACAGCCAAAAGCCAGTGTTCTTTGAGCTCGCAGAGACTCTTCACTTACCCCAAAATGCAGTGGGAATATGCAAATTATCTCCTCAGGACTCCTCCCCTGGTTTACCGATGTCCTCTTTTCAGCTCCAACAGCCAAAAGCCAGTGTTCTTTGAGCTCGCGGAGACTCTTCACTTACCCCAAAATGCAGTGGGAATATGGAAATTATCTCCTCAGGACTCCTCCCCTGTATCGCGGGTGCTCAAGTGAAATGCTCGAGTCCCCGCCCGCATGTTTCACTGTTATTAGACACCCCAAAAAAAACATGCGGGGATCGCTCGTGCATGGCAGGCAATCCCCGCGAGGTTTTTTTGTCCGTGAAGCATATGGGGCGGAGACTCGAGCACCCGCGATACTCAGTGCATACCAGAGCACCTGATGCAAACTCAAGTAGCGAGCACTTGCGTTCAACACTAGTTGCCATATCATCATCTTTTTTTTTTTTTAACTTTTGAAAAAAAAAAAAAACCCAACCCTAACATTAGCACAACCCCAACCCCAGCCCTAGCGTTTATTTTTACGCCGTTCCTCGTGCGGTATAAGTGATGAGATTACTTTATTCTTCGGGTCAGTGCGATTACAGCGATACCAGAATCATATCGGGTTTTTATGATTGACAGCTGTCACACACTAAAAGACACATATTTTGTAAAATCTAGTTTTTGCATCGCTTTATTCTGAGAGCTATAACTTTGATTTTTCGGATGATGGAGCTGTATTGCGGCTTGTTTTTTGCGGGACGAGATGACGTTTTCAGCTATACCATTTTTATTTATATTCATCTTTTTGAACGCGTGTTATTCCATTTTTTGTTTGGCGGTATGATGATAAAGCATTGTTTTTTGCTTCGTTTTTTATTTATTTATTTTTACCGTGTTCACTGAAGGGGTTAACTAGTGGAACAGTTTTCTAGGTCAGGTCGTTACGGACGCAGCGATACCAAATATGTGTTCTTTTATTGTTTGTTGTTTTTTTTTTTTCATAATAATATTTATTGATGGGTACATTATATTTTTATTTTTACAAAAAAAATTATTTTTTTTTTCACTTTCTGGGAGTTTTTACACATTTTACTTTGTCCCACTGTGGGACCTTCACTTTTTTTATTCTGATCGCCTGCATAGCATAGGGATGGAGCACCATCCCTGTGCCATGCAGGCAGTCAGCGCTGCAGTGATAAGATTGTTTTGTCATGCACTGCGCATGTCCAAACAATCTTACTGCTGTCTGGTGACCCGGATGTTGTCATGACATCGGGTCGTCATGGCAACACCCGGGAAGCCGCGGCAGACAGCGCTGGAGGCCGGAAGAGGAGGTGAGTATACCGATCAACTCCTCTTAGCCACCGCAATGCTGCGATCGACTTCGATCGCAGCATTGCGGAGGTTAATGTGCCAGGAGCGGTGCGGGACTGCTCCCTGCACATAGTACCGGGTGTCAGCTGTGACAATCAGCTGACACCCGGCGGCGATCGCGCCCGCACAGCCTGTGTGTGCGCGCGATCGTGATGACGTACTAATACGGGTCTGGCTCTTAAGTCCCAGGGCACAGACGAGTATTAGTACGTCTAATGTTGTTAAGGGGTTAAAGGGGTTGTCGATCTTTGGGGACTTTTTTTTCACATTACTTAAATCAATGATAAAAATATTTTTTGTCATTAAAAATTTTGCACTGTTTGCCTTCTGTAGCCTCTGTGTTACAATATCTACTGCGGACTGTACAGTGGCTTGCTAAAGTATTCACCCCATTGGTTTTTTACCTATTTTGTTACATTACAACCTGTGTCTAAATATTTTTGTAATCTGATTTGAGATGCATCAGCACTAAATAGTCTAAGTTGGTGAAGTGAAGTGAGAAAAATAAAAGGCATGAATTAAATTTATTGGATCAAATAACTAAAAATTGGCACATGCATATGTATTCACCCCGCTTGCGATGAAGCCCCTAAAAATTTAAGGTGCAAGCAATTACCTTCATAAGTCAAATGCTTAGTGAAAGAAAGTCCACCTTTTTGCAATCTACGTGTCACATGTCTGTCAGTATATACATTTTAAGTTTTCTGAAAGGCTTCAGAGGCTGCAACACCATTAAGTAAGAGGCACCACTAACCAAACAACACGATGAAGACCAAGGAGATCTCCAAACAAGTCAGGAACAAAGTTACTGAGAAGTAAAAGTCAGGGTTGGGTTATAAAAAAAAATCCCATTTTCTGATTATTCTTCTGGAGCACCATCAAATCCATTTCATCAAACGGAAAGAACATGGTGCCACAACAAACCCGCCAAGAGAGGGCTTTAAATTATTGTCCCCATGGGTCTGCAACATCTTGAAATGTTGTCACAATAACATTGGGGAGGTTTAACAAAACTAATGCAAGAAAAAAACAAATGGACTAAGTCTGTAGCAACCAGTCAGATTCACCTCTTATTCTGGTAGTTGTGTGGACAGGTTTGTGAAGTGTAGTACTGAACAGCACATTGACCAGAGGAAGATACTGGACTGCTATAGTATGACAGGAAACATTGCTGCAATCGCACCAACCCGAAAAATAAAGTCGTCTAATCACTTATACCGCACGAGTAACAGTGTAAAAAAATAAACTCTGGGGTTAGGGTTGTGCTAGGGTTAATGTTATGGTTGGGATTTTTTCAAAAGTAAAGAAACAAAATGATGATCAAATTCTGTGTCGTACCTCTGGGTTCAAAATGTTCACTATACCCCTTGATAATATTCTTGAGGGGTCTAGTTTCCAAAATGGGGTCACTTGTGGGGGGTTTCAACTGTTTAGGCACATCAGGAGCTCTCCAAACGTGACATGGCATCCGCTCTCAATTCCAGCCAATTTTGCATTCAAAAAGTCACACAGTGCTCCTTCCCTTCCGAACCCTGCCGTGCTCCCAAACAGTGTTTTTTTCCACACATATGGGGTACTGCGTACTCAGAAGAAATTGCACAACAGTTTTTGGGGTCCATTTTCTCCTCTTACCCCTGAGAAAATATAAAAAAAATTTGGGCTAAAAAGATAATTTTTGTGGAAAAAGTTAGTTTTATTTTTATGGCTCTACGTTCTAAACTTCTGTGAAGCACCTGAGGATTCAAGTTGCTCACCACACATCTACATAAGTTCCCTGAGGGGTTTCGTTTTCAAAATGGTGTCATTTGTGGGGGGTTTCCACTGTTTAGGCACATCAGGGGCTCTCCAAACGCAACATGGCGTCCGCTAATTATTCAAGCTAATTTTACATTCAAAAAGTCAAATGGCGCTCCTTCCCTTCCGAGCCCTGCCATGAGCCCAAACAGTGGTTTCCCCCCACATATGGGGTATCGGCGTGCTCAGAAGAAATTGCACAACAAATTTTGTGGTCCTTTTTTACCTGTTACCCTTGCGAAAAAAAAAAAAAAAATGGGTACAAAGTAACATTTTTGTGAAAAAAAAAAAATGTTCATTGTTTTCTTCCACATTCCAAAAATTCCTGTGAAGCACCCTAAGGTTTAATAAACTACTTGAATGTGGTTATGAGCACCTTAAGGGGTGCAGTTTTTAGAATTGTGTCACTTTTGGGTATTTTCTGTCCTAAAGGCCCCTCAAAGTCACTTCAAAAGTGATATGGTCCCTAAAATAATGGTTTTGTAAATTCTATTGGAAAAATGAGAAATCACTGGTCAACTTTTAACCCTTATAACTTTCTAACAAAAAAAAAATTTGGTTCCAAAATTGTGCTGATGCAAAATACACATGTTGGAAATGTTATTTATGAACTATTATGTGTAACATATCTCTCTGATTTAATGGCATGAAAAATTAAAAATTTGAAAATTGCGAAATTTTCACAATTTTCGCCAAATTTCTAATTTTTTTCACAAATAAATGCAAGTCATATCGACTAAATTTTACCACTATCATGAAGTACAATATGTCACGAAAAAAACAAATCTCAGAATCAGTGGGATCCGTTGAAGCATTCCAGAGTTATTACCTCATAAAGTGACAGTGGTCAGAAATTAAAAAATTGGCCTGGTCATTAACGTGCAAACAACCTTCGGGGATAAAGGGGTTAAAAAAAAGCAAAAAAACGGAATTGCTGTTTTGTTTATATTTCTTCCCATAAAGTTAATAAAAGTTCATTACTAAGTTATATGTAAACTAAATTGATTCCACTTACAAATATAGCTCACCCCCCAAAAAATCATGCTCTCATGAGATATGGCTCTTAGAACACTACAAGAGAAAAGCTACAGTTGAAATCAGAAGTTTACATACAATATATAAAAAAAAAAAAAACAAAAAAAAAAAACACATATGCATGTTTTTCTCAATATCTGACATGAAATCAGAATAAATTTATCCCGTTTTAGGTCAATTAGGATTACCATAATTTTTAATATTTGCTAAATGCCAGAATAATGAGAGAGAGGTGTAAGAAGCTTGTAGATGGTTATAGGAAGCAATTTCAGTTATTTATTCTAAAGGGTGTGCAACCAAATATTAAGTTGGGAGTGACTACAATTTTTTCTGGACCATTCTTGGGGTGGTGTGAGAAATTACATCCAATTTGCATTTTTTTTCAGGATTTCTTTTGTGTTGTTCCAATACACGCAAAGGAAATAAACATGTGTATAACAAGAAGTGTAATTGCAATAATATTCTGGAAGAAATACTTACATTTTCTGGAACAATTTCAAGGGTGTGAACACTTTCGGGCCATGACTAATGGTGCACAAATGGGTTAAAATAACAAGAAGTCATTAGATTTTATTTACCAAGTTACTTAAAAATTTCCTAAACCGAACCTAGAAATAATTTGACTACACAAAACACTATACAGTAGGGAAAATAAGTATTTGATGCACTGCCGATTTTGCAAGTTTTCCCACCTACAAAGAATGTAGAGGTCTGTAGTTTTTATCGTAGGTACACTTCACCTGTGAGAGACAGAATCTAACAATAAAAAACAGAAAACCACATTGCATGATTTTTAAATAATTAAATTGCATTTTTTGCATGAAATACTCTCTCATTACCTTATTAATTGCACCTGTTTGAGTGTGTGGTCAAGTGTCTTTTATACAGGTAACGAGTTCAATCAGTCACACTCCAAACTCTCGACCATGGCCAAGACCACAGAGCTGTCTAAGGACACCAGGGACAAAATTGTAGACCTGCACAAGGTTGAGATGGGCTACAGGACAATATGCAAGCAGCTTGGTGAGAAGGCAACAACTGTTGGTACAATTATTAGAAAATGGAAGAAACACAAAATGACTGTGTCTTCCTCGCTCTGGGTCTCCATGCAAGATCTCGCCCTGTGGGGTAAAGAGGATTCTCAGAAAGGTCAGGGATGAGCCCAGAACTACATGGGAGGACCTGGTCAATGACCTGAAGAAAGTTGGGACTACAGACTCAGACATTACCGTTAGGAACACACTACACCATCATGGATTAAAATCTTGCAGGGCACACAAGGTCCCCCTGCTCACACCAGCACATGTCCAGGCCCATTTGAAGTTCGCCAATGACCATCTGGATGATCCAGAGGAGGCATAGGAGAAGGTTATGTGGTCACATAAGACCAAAATAGAACTTTTTGGTATCAACTCCACTCGCCGTGTTTGGAGGAAGAAGTGGATGAGTACAACCATGGTGGGGGAACAACATACTTTGGGGTGCTTTTCTGCAAAGTAAGTGTATTGAAGATGGGTCGTGGCTGGGACTTCTAGCATGACAATTACCTGAAACACACAGATAGGGCAACTAAGGAGTGGCTCTGTAAGAAGCATTTCAAGGCCCTGGAGTGGCCTAGCCAGTTTCCAGGCCTGAACCCAATAGAAAATCTTTGGAGGAAGCTGAAACTCAATGTTGCCCAGCGACAGCCCCAAAACCGGAAAGATCTGGAGAAGATCTGTATGGAGGAGTGGGCCAAAGTCCCTTCTGCAGTGTGTGCCAACTTGGTCAAGAACTACAGGAAACATCTGACTTTTGCAAACATAGGTTTCTGTGTCAAATATTAAGTTCTGTTTTCTATTGTATCAAATACTTATTTCATGCAATCAAATGTATGATTTTTACATGATTAATTTGCAATGTGATTTTCTGGATTTTATTTTCAGATTCTGTCTCTCCCAGTTGAAGTGTACCTACGATAAAAATTACAGACCTCTCCATTCTTTGTAGGTGGGAAAACTAGCAAAATCGGCAGTGTATGAAATACTTTTTTACCAGCGGCATATACACATTGTACACTACAACTACAAGCATGAATTTAAAAATTTTTAGTATTAAATTGTAACTACACTAAACTTTCAGATTAATAAACAGATCCACAAGCATATATAAAACACAAAAGTAATAAAATACAAAAACTGAAGGATGTATGTTAGCCAGTAGAACATTTTTTTTTATTTTTTTTAACAATTTAGACCTCATGTCTCTGTATTCCAGCTGCGTTATGAAAACTTTACCTCTACTTGTCTCAGATTTCACATGGAGGCACTGAAAAGGTTTTTAGTTCTTTCGAATTCCACCCAAATTTGTGGAACGTTCCATCGAATCTGTAAGTACAGAAGAATTCTTCACCCAGAAGCATTGCAATCTTTATGCTGTCTCTGCCTGCAATCTGAATCCATGCAACTTGCCTTTGGGACATATGTTCAATACTTTGGAACCATTTATAGACGAGTCACATTTGATTAAAAAAAAAATTCAGAACTATTACTAGTTTAGTGTTACCTCTATTGTTCAGCCAAGATATGCTGAACTATTTCTTTGAACAGTTAATCATGATTTCTGCTTTAGATCCCTTGATGGAAAATTTGATGCAGATTTATTTCCTTTTCTAGTTAAAAATGTAATTTATTTTTAATTAGAAAAAGCGATAATACTAAGTATTTGAGATGTAGAGAACGCCAAATATTGCTAGTCATGTAGATTATCGCCGCAAAAACTTAAGATTACTAAAGCAGTTATCGGGAAAATGATAGCAATGATATATTCTTAGAAATTTGAATACAAGTTAATTTAACTTTTGGTAGACTGTGTATAAATTTTTCAAACTAAAAGTGGTAAAATAAAACATTATTCATTTTTCACTTCTACTAATGGAGCAAATTGACTAATGTAATTTTGTCGGGGCAAGTCTGGGTCTTATGCAATTTAGTAAAAGATGAGACACTGAAAATTATTCAAATACTACAGCCAGAAAAGCGGCATTTATCCTGGAACATTTGTAAACGTAAAAAGTTATTTGAAGTAGTAATTAAAGTTTGGTAAATGTGATTCACTCCGACAGTCAATAATACCAGCTAGTGACTCCCGACACTTCAATACTAGAACAACAATTTAGATGCTAAACATTTGCCCACGTTTGATGTATTTGTGCTTATATTTTGCTGCATTTTAAATACCTAAACAGCTTTGTGACATTCATTAACCATTTGTAAAAGTAGAGCAAGGCTGTGTTCCCAAGATGAGTTTTTGACGCTGAGTATTTTCACTGCATCAAAAACGCAGCATCTCACAGTTCCAGCAAAGTGGATGGGATTTATATAAATCTCCTGCCCACTGTCTTTCTTTTTACTCAGTGTAACCTGACCTGCAGTGCGTGTTTCAAATCCGCAACATGTCAATTTCTCTTGCGGGTACACTGAGTTTTATGTGCAGAATTTTCCCATAGACTTCCGCTGCGGAAATGCATGTAATCCGCACATGACAATAACAAAAACGTTTTGTCAAAGCCAAAGTATCGAAAGCAAAGCAGATTTATTTAAAACATGACATAAAAACAAAAGATGAAAAGAAAGGTGTCAAAAACACGATAAAAACAGGATGAAAAAAAAAACTCAACTAAATTACATAATATGTGCAGAAATTCTGCAACATCAAAAACTCAACAAAAGCTCAATCATGGGAACATAGCCTAGTTCACATGTTCAGTATCTGGTCAGTATTTTACACCAGTATTTGTAAGCCAAAACCAGGAGTGAGTGAAAAATTCAGAAGTGGTGACGTGTTTCTATTATATTATTTCACTCCTGATTTTGGCTTACAAATACTGATACTGAACATGTGAACGTGGCCTTAAAGTGAGCAGTGCAGATCACTGGTATACAGTGATTTTGGTGTCAACGATGTCTGAACGGTTTTACATAAAGTTTCTGGTGCGAATTACGAATGTAACTCTGGTTTTGCCAGATTGGCTCTCGTTTCTGAGATATTTAATAGCTAATTACAGTAGAATTCTGGCTTCCAAAACTCGCTTTTATAGCATTGTAAGCAGACAAATCAAAATACAAAATAATTATATGGGATATTTCATTACCTAAGACACTGCTAGAGTCAAAAGACCAAAATCTATTGCATTTGTTATCACACACAAGTCGCATTGGGGGAATGCATTATTTTCATGGATGAATCGTCTCAAAAATTAGAACCAATTCAGCAAAAGTAATGGGATTTTTGAATTCTGCGCCCTCAAAATACCCTAAATCAATTAAAAAAAAACTTTGGCACCTGAACCTTTTTTTTTTTTTTTTTTTTTTTTTTTTTTTTTTTTAAGACCTGTGTTATTGCTTGGCAAAGAATTGACACATTTATAAAATGTAGCTTTGTTTAGACTTACAGACTTTTTTTCCTCTTAGTTTCTTTATTGTCACATTCCAGAGACCATAACATTGTTTATCTTGGCAATGTAGCCCAATGAGTGCTTGTTTTCTTTTGTGGGATTAGTTGTGTTTGCATTTAGGGGTACAAATAACTTATGAACTCTTTATGAGAAAGAAAATCCTGTAACTTTATCATTGGTTCTAACATTTTTAAATTTTACACATTCAACTTTATTCTGAGGCTCCCTATGATTATCACCGAATTTAGAGTATTATTAATTTTGCACAATAAACGGTTTAAATAAAATCATATTTAGGTGTCGTCATGTTCTGACATAGCTGTGTGATGACTTATTTTTTTCTGTGACAAGCTATAGCTTTCATTAGTTACTTTTTGTGGTATATATGACTTTTTGATTATTACACATTTTAGGAGGTGGAGGGGGGGGCAGCAATTGTTTTGTTTCCTTTGCAACACTGTCCACTATTCTGTATATTTGGCAAGTTAATTTTATTATGGGGGGTTATAAGATCACGACAATACCAAATTTATGCAGGTTTTGGGGGGTTTTTTTTACGTTTAACTGCTTTTGCACAGAATAGTCACTTTGAGACATACAAATTTTATTATTTTTCCAGAAAATACCGAGAGGCTTTTCTTTGCAGGACAAAGTGCATTTTACTGATGTAATTTTAGGGTATATATGATTTTATGTTCACTTTTTATTCCAGTTCTTGGTAGGAGAGATGAACAAAAACATCTGGGAGTTGCCTTTCATTTTTTAGACTTCACTGAGTAGTATAATTCACGTTAACTTTTTTGTGTGTGTGTGTGTGTGTGTGTGTGTGTGTGTGTGTGTGTGTCAATATGATGATATGGTCAATCGATATACTTTTTAAAAATAATATATATATGTATATTTTGTGCCAATATTTTGTTTTCAGAGCTGTGTGAGGCATTGCTTTTTGCATAACAAGCTATAGTTTTAGAAAATGATCAAAATCTCAAATGGTTCTAAATTATTTTTTTGTGAAGCAGGATGACTAAAAACAGCAATTCTGGGTTAATTTTTCTTTGTTCACTGTGGAGGATAATTATATAGCTAAAATTATAAGGCATAACAGACATGACAATACAAAATCTGCCCCCAGGGATTAGTGTTCTCACTGATCCTAGCAGAAGCCTGACTAATTTTATCAGCCGGGTTCTTTCAGCTGAATGCACAGGTACCGAAGGAATACCCATGCAATCACCATTATGTATATATCCATCAACAATATTACCATCTTTGGAAGCTATCATCAATCCATAGCGTAAGTGATAACTGACTGATCAGTAATGGTCCAACCCCCACCATTCCTAAAACAGGACTCAGAAATGCCTCCTCTGAACGGTGGCTTGGATTGCGCACCATCTCTCCATTCATTTTCTGACAGTCCCAACTTCAAAAGATGGGAAGAACCCTCTTAAGGTAGAAGTACTCATGACGGATATATTCGTCTTATGGCGTTGAGTTTAATACATTTTAAAAGACAACAAAATTGCATCCTACTCCACACAAGACACTGGTGGGACTTTTAGCCAGTGCGAAACTTGATGTTCGATGTGACAGGTTTATCAAAAAAGATGCATTCACCAATAGGTTACAAAATAGGTCAATTAGGTAGTCCGGCCTTAATTTATAAATTGGTTAAAATAGACACTTGAAAAAAGTGGGGCATATAAAAATCTTTACTATAATAATATTTTAATTAAAATCTATATTTAAAAAAAGCATTTATTTTGCCTTTTTTGTTCCCGATGCATTCACATTCGGCAAGTATTTTTCATCAACTAACTTAGCACTGTGACATTTATAAATTTGTACCATGCAGTCATCTAATTTTGCGCAGATTACAAAGTTCCGCTGCTTAATAAAATTGCTTACATTTCACAGAATAACCGATCAGAGACTCTATTTACCTGATTCAACAGTAAAGTTGCTAATTTTCAGAAGTGATGGTCCGTAGAATATAATAGGAGAAATACCTTTTGCCTAATTTAGAATTATATGTGTAACACAACAGAGGGCTCAAATCAAAGTGATTTTGCCATCACTGCTCGAAACGTCTCAAAATTGCGCAAAAATGTTGCAACTTTTGGTGTTTTTACAGAAACCCTAGCTATCTTCAACTTTTAGAAATGTGGCCATGGCCAAGCACGTCTAACAAATTCATAACTTACATCCCAAATATGGAGAGCGAGGCAGCACGTTCAGACAAATGAACCTTTCATTCACCCAGGAGACATTTCAGCTCTAATGAGCTTTTCTCAATCATGAGAAATGCTAGAGAAAAGCTCACTGGAGTTTAAGTGTCGCATGGGTGAATAAAAGGTTAATTTTACTGTGTGTGTTGCCTCAATTGTTGATCGTAGGTGACTGTTGAATAAAGTCCAAAGAGGTGTGCACCCCCTTCCTTTATTTTGCACCCATTTCTTTATTTTGCCAGCGCTGCAGCTTTCTTTTAGCTAATTTAGGCCCCTAATGTGGAGTACGACAAATGTTCTGGCCGTGGTGCACGGATATTGAAATATGTGCCAAAATTACTAAATAAGTGAAGGACTCCTAATGAATATGGCAAATCTTGCTCCAGCACTCACTTTCTTTAAGGCTGGAGTGCAGGGGCTGCACAGTGGCTCAGTGGTTAGTACTGTAGTCTTGCAGCACTGGGTTCTGGGTTCAAATCCCACCAAGGACAACATCTGCAAGGAGTTTGTATGTTCTCCCTGTGTTTGCGTGGGTTTCCTCCGGGTTCCCTGGTTTCCTCCCACACTCCAAAGACATACTGATAGGGAATCTAGATTGTGAGCCCCAATGGGACAGCGACAATAATGTATGTAAAGTGCTGCAGAATATGTTAGCGCTATATAAAAATAAAAAGATTATTATTAAAATGCCAGTAGTGAATCAAGCCCTCTATGTGCTTTATTTCAAATTGGTAATTAACAGCTTCCCATATCTCTACCTTAAAATTGAGGTAAAAAATCACTAAAGACGCAAGCAAGACTTAAAAAAAAATATATATATATATATATAAAAAAAAGTGAACATTTTGAGGAAGCTTTATTAATAAAACGCGCCACAATTCTGTCTGAAGTTAGGCCACAATTCTGGTGCCTGTGCCATAATTATTGGTTTTACACAATTTTTGTGTATCAGACGCATTTATGAAGTGTCTAAAAAATAAAAAAAAAAGTTAAATGTTTTTTTGATGGAAACAAACTTCTCAAAATAAGGTTGTATTCAGGAATCTGTTTAATACGAGGAAAAAAACTGTCCATTTTTAACCAGCATGCTAAATCCAGTTTTCATCTATTTTAAATCCATGTGTCCATTTTTAACATCAGTTTAACATTTTTTTTTCATATTAAAAAAAAAAAAAAATTAATGTTAAAGTAAAAAATGGACAGCACTCACTTACTGATGGCATCTATCTTTTTCACTGACCCATTGAATGGACGAGTTTGATTCGTGACTCAGATCAAAAATGGACGTCTTCATTTTTTTTTTTTTTTTTTTTTTGCAATCAATCTTGAAAAACAAAAAAACACCAGACATGTGAACAGCCCCATGGACTATCATAGGTATGTGTTCTATCCAAAACATTCATGGAACACGAAGGTGAAAAATGGATATCCTACGGGTGGTGTAAAGTGTGTCTAAAAATGCACCATATTTATCACCTAGCTTAAACCACTGTGATAAATTTGTTGTTCGTGGCTCAAGAGTTTACAGCGACCAAAAATATTTTGAATTGCATTACTGCTATTAATCCTATATACACTTGATCACTGCGAGAGCCACTCTGCCAATGACAATGCAACCTGTACATATGAGAAGCTACATTAACACTTACCTCTTCTGATCCTAGGCTGTGTTCCCACAATGAGTTTTTGACGCTGCATATTTTCAATGTGGATTGGACTAGAAATTTCAAGCCCTGGTTTTTTTTGTTTTGTTTTTTTTTTAAAGCATTATAAATAGGTATGAGCGGACCCATGGAAGTGCAGGTTCTGGTACCCAACCCCAAATTTAATCCAAAGTTCGGTTCGGGTACCAGAACTCTTTCTCCTCCCGGAACTCTGAACATTACAACGAACTTCCGGGAGAAGTCAGTGTTCGGAGCTTAGCACCAGACTGTCAGGTACGAACCCCAAACTTTTAAGTTCGGGTTTGTTCATCTCTAATCATAAACTGACCTGCGGTGTGTGTTTCAAATCCACAACATGTTGATTTCTCAAGGAGTAGGCTGAAATTTATGTGCAAATGTTCCACATAGAATTGCATTAGAAGCAGAAAATCCACAGCTAAAAATGCATACATGTTTTTAGTGCATTTCCACTGCAAAAACACATTAAAACTTGCTTGTAATCCAATATGACTATCAGTGTTTTATCAAAGCCAAATACCAGACAGTATCAAAGCAAAGCAACTTTAAACTGTGACATACCAACAAGGCAAAAATCGCAATGCCAAAAACGTCATAAAAAAGGATGTGAAAAAAAGAAAAAAAGTGCAGGTAACAATTTACTTGATAGGTGCAGAAATACTGCAACATCAAAAACTCAAATACTCATCGTGAGAACGTAGCCAAGGGATCGAATTATGCCCTAATTAAAAAAAAAAAAAAAGCCTTGAAAAGTTAGGACTTCATAACTAAAACAAAAGCAGACAAGCTAACATACAAAGCAAAAAAAAAAACATTTATAAGCAAAAGGAAATAAATGTGTAGATAAATAATTTAAACAAACTGTTTGCTACCAAATTATGCTATATATATTTAGATGATATTATTTATGGACTACTTTGCACTGAGCTTTGTTGCATCTTTAGCGATGTTTCTTTACTGCATATAAATTGAAGTACCCGGTTTTACTTACTTTGTATGTCAATACATAAACTAAAAATATTGAATGTAAGTAAAGGATATAATTTTAAAACTAAATAAGTGACCATTGAAAATAAACTTCAATGTTGTTCGAGACTAAAAACATGATAATCTTTTAATAGACAAACTAGAAACAAAAAAAAAAAAAAAAAAATTGTATTTGCACAATAGGTTGGCAAAAATAACCAGATGAACATATACAGCCATTCACAATAATTCACTTTTAATATCCATGAAAAATTAGCAATGTAAGCATATCAATTTCTTGGCAAATCATGCTCTCTATTTACAATTGAACAAAAAAAAAAAAAGTCAGTCATTAGATTACCCGATTTTGTGTGAAAAAGAAAAAAAATTATGTGAAACACAATTAGAATGCTTTGTCTTTTTCAAGGCTTTTTGTCCATGTAGTAAATATACAATTTTTTGCAAAGTAAAGAAAAAAAAGTGTACATGGGACATGATAAGACAATGCTGTAAGAATGTACACAGTACACACCTGACTGAATATGTACCACAACTGCAAATTTCGAACATTTATACATGGCTTTGTAAACAAGTTGTGCACCGTTAGATCTACAAACAGCGGATTTAGTCAATCACGTACTTAAAGTCGCTCCTCATTTCCAGTTACTCAATACTACATATGCCAAAAAAGACTGAAAAAAATCTGATTGTTTACTGTACAATTCACGCAGCATACATTTTTTAAAAGGTCATTAAAAAAATATGAGAAAAAAAAATTACTAAAAAAAAAAAAAAGGAATAAAGTTCTTAATCAGAAATAGAGGGGGGAAAAAAAGGAATATTTGAAATACATATTTGTACAGCAACATACTGAACTGGATTTTCGAGTTGGAAATATTGAGTATAGGACACATGAATGCTCTTTATAGGAAAAGAAAGAAACTGCAATAGTAGTTTTTAAAGTCAAAACGTAAAACTGCTAAAACAATTTGTTCCAATCTTTTGTAGCTTCCATTAGATGTCTTTGGCCATGTCCAACCCATTCGTCTTGATTGTCAAATATCCGACCACAAAACCAGCAGTTGAATTTAGCTTGAAGATTGCTCGGAGGGGTATTTTTCACAATTTTGTAATTGTTCTTGCTAGTTTTTTTTAAGGTTAATTTGAGCACAAATCTCTCCTTTACGGGGCTCACAGGTTTTCCCCGCCGATGACGCCTTCCAGTTAATCCATCAACAGAACTCAACAGTTCAGATTCCAACAGAGCTTCAAGTGTTCTTTTAGACAGTGACACTTTCAGAACATGTCCATTGAATTTGGAAATGGTTCTCATTAGGTTAACAACTTCAGGAACATCGGCATCTGGATGGTTCAAAACAACGACTGGCTGATCTCTTCGTGGATACTTTACAGGTTGATTAGCATTCAAAGGATAAAGTCTTAATGTCCTTACAATTTCCTTAGAAATTGTTGGTAAAGGATCCTCAGGAATACTCTCGACGTCGACTTCACTTGCATACGACTTCGCCTTGCATTTTCTATGCAGCATTTGCTTGCGGGGCACATCCACCAACACATCAACCACTCTTTTCTTCGTCTTAAATTCAGTGTCTGCTTCGTAGCTGCCAGAGTCTGAAGTTTTACGTTTACACACCTTGTTTTTAGAGCTTAAATTATTCATGTTACTTTGTTTATATCTCAATTTAGATAATTTTGAACTTCCAGAAGAAGAAGGTTGTGAAACTGAATTATCATCACTTGCGGAATGAAAAGGTTCATCTGCTTGAGCAGTGCTCGAACTGGATCTCAGACAAAGCCTGTTTTCTATTGGTTTACCCTGCAAAGAATTAGAATTGTTGACTTTGTTTGCAGGTGTTTTACCACCATATTCATTGAGCGCACTAAGGTCTTCCTCTTTAATAGATGCTGATGGAGGTACATTGATTTCATTTCTACTCTTTAAGAAAGCGGGCAGCTGCCCATCATCGGGTTTCTTTGGTAGGAGTTTCTGGCCAATTCGGTTGAACTGAACAGGTTTCTGGGTATTTGTAGACAAATTTTTTGGTAAAACATAATTTAGAAGTACTGCTTGTTTTCCATCAGGCAAAATGGCATACACTGGCTGTTTCTGGAGCGAGTCAGGTTGTTTATTAGCTTCCAAACCATGGGCTTGTGTTCTTGAAGCATCAGAATTTAAACAATATTGAAGGACATTCAGGTTTATTGGAAGCTTGCCTCCCACTGCTGGTCCAGAAACAATGTTCGTGGGAATATTATTTGAGGAAGCACTTGCTATTGGTTTAAAGCCGTGAGGTACAGTAGGGCGCTGCAATCTGGGAAGTGCCATTTTGCCTAAGTTGTTCACTGTACCAATCATCTGCTGTTGGTTTCCATTGGACACATTTCGTATAGTACCAAAAGGTCCATTAGCGATAGTTAGTACCATTCCAGGTTTTGTGTTGACCATGACTGGAGTATTAAATCTGTTGCCGGTAGAAAATGTTGCAGCACTGGATGCATTCGTCTGACTTGAAATGATTTTCAAACCGGATTGATTAGTTGGTACAATCGGCAGCACAAATCTATTTGAACCAGAAGGATACAAAACAGGGTTTGCTTGCGGCATTCCAGAAAGTTGTGAATTATGATACAGCTGGAAAGGTACTGGACCACTTGCAGGCTTTGCCATGCAGATCATTTTGTCTTTTGCCAGTTGCTGGTTAACTATTGCATCAGAGTGCGTTTTCAGAAGCTCACTCACTCTTGTGGGTTGAGGAGGTCTAACACTGGATCCGGGAGATACTGGTTCCTGTTTTAAGAATACAGATGAAGGTGTATTACCATTTTGTTGACGGTTGTCAAATTTTGGAATAGGGCTCGACAATGGTTGTAAAGGACTCGACAATGGTTGTACAGGGCTTGACAATGGTTGCTTTGGAAAGGCAAACGCATTACCGACGGGATGTGGGCTTTGGGAGGTCACCATGCCAATTTTATCATTTAACCTTTTATTGTCCTGCAGCATGTTGTGCAGGTAAGTATTTTTAACAACAGGTTTTGGATCCGATGGTCGATTTTGTAAAGAGAATACTGATGTAATCCTTGGCATGAATGATACATTTTCAGGCTTATTAGTCTCTGTTGCTCTTGGCATTCTATCATTCATTTGAGCATTTCTTACTGGAAAGTCATTTTTAGAAATATAGTTGGGACTTGTACCGGGGAAAATCCCAAGACCACCTGGTGCAGAAGCACGCAACATTGGGTTAAAGTTTTTGCCAACGTAAAAACTCTTAGAAGTTTTTGGCCCGCCAACTTCATTATTTTGTTGGGGCCTGACCAAGAAGCCAGTAGTTGGGTCTATACTTAGACGAGCTGCTCCAGCGGATGGATGAATTCTATCACTAGAAGATTCATACGTGTGATCAGTGTCGAAAAACTGCTGCTCGTTAATGTTGTACTCTGCAGGTTCCTCTTTAATTTTCTGTCCAAATTCAGAAGCAGAGGATGAATTGGCTTTATTAACAATATTCACATTTTTATGTATTGGTTCATGATATTGCTGTCTGCTAGCTGTAGGAGTCAGCTTAGACATTGATTCATTTTTCCTTGCCATTAGAGAACCAAGAGCAGTTGTTAAGTTTCGCAATGACCCTGGTTGTTTCTCTACTGGAGCCACAGGTGAAGAAGCCGGAATGGAAGGTGGTTTATACGATGGCATTGAACGATTATCTTTAGTGTTAGAAGATGCTCCATATGATCCGTGCATAGGGCCCTGAGGGAAATGTGGCAAACTGTTTGATGACTGAGGTGACGGCTGTGTAGTATTTGCAGCCTGCTTATTTGTTGGCAGTAATTTAATAACAAGGTTTTGCTTCCCATTGACCATCTTGTAGCCCACAAAAGTTGCGGTATAATTTGCCGGGACTGTAATTTTGTTGTTTTTCACCATCAGTACAGTGGGACCATGAACGGCATTTTGCAAAAGACCCATGTTTCCTTGAGTAATTGAATCTTCTTTATTACACTGTATTGTGGTAACATTAGGATTTCCATCATTTACAGTTTGCGCAGATTCAGTGTTATATCTGGGAAGGTTTGGATGTTGGTTTTTATCTGCAAATTTATGCTGAAACCTACTAGTGTTATCATTGCCGTCTCCGACCTTTTCCAGGACAGGGTTGCTGCCATCATGCCTCCAGGGTGAATTATCCTGACTTTCAGGCGGATATCTTTTCATGACAAGCTTTAGTCCGGGATTTGCCTGGGCCATATGTGCCTTGGAACTGTCCTGTCCAAGATCGTCTTTTGTATGAATATGCTCTCTGTGCCTCGCTAGGATGTGTTTTACTATAAAATCTTTCCGCATTGCGCTGTAACTGCAGTACTGACAGCTAAATGGCAGGATGGTACTGTGTCCCTGAAGATGTCTCTGAAACTCAATTTTTGAGTAGCTGATGTGATTGCACTTTTGACATGCAAACTCTATTCCGTTGTGTCTGTGAATGTGTTGAACAAACGTTCCAACATCTCTGGTAGAAAATCTGCATTTTGAACAGTTGAAGTGGCCATTAACACAGTGCATAACTGTGAAATGTTTCGTTAAGCCCAGCAAGGTATATAAAAAGTTATTGTTACATATTTCACATTTTACTAGAGCACTCCGATGAGTTTTTCTATGTTGTTTAAATTCCTGAAAATCGTTTGCGGTGAAGCTACACATCTCGCAGGGATAGAGTGGCAGCTCTCCATTGTGACAGATCAGAAAGTGTTTTTGAAGATCGTTGGGACTGTATCGAATTCCATTTTTGCATTTCTGGCAAAAAAAGTGAAGAACCTTTGCGGCTATATTGGCAGAATCATCGTCTAGGTTTGGTTCTGTTTTAATTTCAGTGTTTTCTTCGTCGAGGTCATTTAGGTTTCCTTTAGCAAATGATTTCCTGGCTGTCTGTTTCTTGCATGGCGACTGGGACGCCATTTCGGCCATGTCGCTTAAAGCACCTTCTTCTTGTGAAAGGTTTTCCCCCATTCCATGCATGATCCTTTCATTTACAGAAAACGACGAGGACAGAGTGCTTTGCTCGCCAGAAGCAAAAGCGTCCCTACTGAAGTCCCATGGAGCATCTCTTGAAGATGCAGATCCTTCATTGTCCATAAAAAAGTCTTTATTGGGTGATCTCATTATAAGAGATGATCCTTTTAGAAATGTGATTCAAAATTGTCATTCAATTGACCTTTGTAAAAAAAAAAAATTAAAAAAAAAATTAAATATTAAAACATAACAGTAACATACTATAAAACTATAATTTACCATCAGATGCAGTAATAATAATTGTATAAGTTAATTATCTACAAAATGAAACAAAAAAAACAGGCTAAACAGTTAACATAAAAGTAAAATAATTGAAAAGTTAATGTAAGTAATGTTTGGAAATAAATTTGGAGAAAAAAAATCAATTTATTAAACCCCTTTGATAAAACATAACTTACCTAAGAAAGCATCATGTTCTTTAGAAATCCAGAGTTATATTTCTGAGTAAGAACCGAGAACCTAAAACAGGGAAAGAAATGAAAAACTATCAAAACTTGAAGATCAATTATGTGACAAAGTTTAATCAAACAACTTTTATCAATTTACGGTTTATTTTTAACAACTTCTATCATTTTACAATATTCATGGTTTATTTTTACCCATACTGAGATATGTCTCCCTATTAATATATTTCTAGAACATGTTTTACTATTACAGCCCAAAAGAAATAAGCTTTTATCCATTAACACTTAAGCAGAAATTTTAATAAAGCAATGACATAACATTTACATAAATTTCTCCCCACTCCAGCAAAGTGTATCAGTCGAGGAGTATATTGTAATGCAATGACATTAAGGTAATGTTTTAATTTATTCGCTTCTTAAAATAAGAAGAAAAAAAATAACTTAATTACAGAGCAAAATATTCAGGTATAAAATAATGCAGACCAGATCTGTGACGTAGAAAATGCTAAAATATATATACAACCTAAAACATCTTTTAATTTGTGATTTTTTTTAAAATATAAATTAAACTTTTCAAATCATTCCTACAGGGAAGCAAAGACACAAGCTAGCAAAGAAAAAAGGACAAGGCTTTCTGTAAAAATAATAAAACACAAATGAATCACAAGATGATTCTTTTACATTTCAAAACCTGATGGGGAGAAACATTAACACTTAAAACATCTTTAAAAGAAGGTTGTCCCCACCTTGCATTTCTTATTAAATTAACTGGGAACTTCAAAAGCTTGCATTGATCATTTAAAGCTCAGACCATAAAAGCCCATATAAAAATAGCCATTCTAGGATATAAATATTACACGAGTAGACGACCAACTCAACTTTATTTAAAACAGACAAAAAATACATTATGGATAACACCAACTAAAGCAAGGCAGCAAAATGGGTCAGAAATGATCTTACAATTGACTTCTAAAATAACAATATTAAAAAGAAGTTAAAAGCATTTATCACAGAATGGCCTGAGAGTCTAGATTGCATAGTGCAAAATTATACACCAGCCAAGGAAGCACTTGGATCAACATCAACGAGTAGATGCAAATTTTTGCAGTGAGCAATGTTTATGCCCCGGCAAAGCCACTGACAGCCAAGCAACACCCAGTACTGATGTGTAAAGAAAAAAAAAATCTTACATGTAATTGCAAACTAGAGGACAAGCCAGTCTATGCTGGATAACAGTACAAGGCTGGTAAAAAAAAAATTGAATAATTAAATTATGAAAAATAAACATAAAAAAATTAATAAATAAAATAAAGGTAAGATATTTCTACTAAAAAAAAAAAAAGTCTTACATGAAATTGCAAACTAGAAAACAAACCAGTCTAAGCTGGATAACCGCATAGGGCTAGTAAAGGAAAAAAATGAATACTTCAGTTATGAAATATAAAAAAAACAAAAAATGAAATATTTCTACCAAAAATGTTTTTTTACATGCAAACTAGAAGACTAACTGGTCTATACTGGTGAACGGTATAAGACTATAAATAATATTTTTTTATTTCTATAGAGCCAACATATTCTGAGGGGACTTGTACAGACAATAAGTCATTACAACATAACAATAATCACATAAATCAACAGATACCAAGAGGAGTGAGGGCCCTGCTCGCAGGCTTACAATCTAGGAGGAAGGTTAGTACTAGGTTTAAAAAAAAAAAATGAACACATCAATTATTAAAAATAAATTATTTCTTCTAGGAGAAAAAAAAATTCCAAATAAAAGAGAAGACTCATCTTGTAAATTCCAGCACAAGTCATGTAATAGGGCACTTACATATAAGTGAGGAATATACAATGACTAGCACAAGGCTGGGAGTTACCCGGATGAGGTCACCACGGGCAAAGTGATTTTTCAAATAAAATAAAAAAAAAAACAACACAAAAACACAATTGCAATGTTCATTTTTTGGGTCTTAACACTTTACATCCTAAAAAAAATAAATAAAATTCTTTACATTTTTAAGCCTTTACTCACAAGCTTTTACCAGGAGTAATCTAAAAAAAAAAAAAAAAAAGCGGGCACGCTCGAGCTCCGTCTCAGATTCACTTAGGTTCAATTTAAAGAGGACCCTCCCTCAGCAGATTTCACTGCATACAATGTCAAATAAGTATCTTAAACCTGATGAGGCAGTTGTGCTCACTGTGAAAGTCCATGTCAAAACAGCTGTGTAATCCTGACATTAAGATGATCGTTCTAGAGCTGCCAAAGTGAATACCAGGCAATATACAAGGATTATACACACAAATTCTCAAATTAAGTACACCAGCCTCATCAGGTCTAAGATCTATGGATGCAGCCTATATTGTGAAACCTGACAAGATCCACTTTATGTTATATTAATCGAAATCCATGTTATATTATAAACGCAACTCATCTCGGTGTACTATTCCAATATATTTTAATATATTTTTAGTTTTGATAAATTCATGCGATATGTATTGGAATGTCTAACATTTTATAAATATACATTTAGTGGATTGATAGGTTGTCGCTTGATTGCACTATTTTTATTTCCATTAAAAGGTAAAGTCAAAACGGGGGGGGGGGGTCTTGGGGGAATAATTTTAGAAATTTAACTTAAATGTGGCATTATAAATATATATCACTTATGTTACCTTATAATTATATATATATTATTATATTACGTAACATTTAAGTAGAATTTCTAAAATTAACTTTTTTTCCCCCTTTGATTTTACCATTAATAGAAATAAAAAAAAATGGTGCAATGAGGCGACAACATATCAATCCAATGAAATGTCGCAAATCACACAGACGTATCATTTCACTAACTTAACCCCAATTGAAATTCAATCTGATCTGCTATTTCAACAAAAATAAATGGCAACTATAAATATCCACAACCTGCTTGTTCAGGGTCTGCGATGCCATCCAATTACCCTACTAAAAAAAAACAACTCTATTTTGACCCCATCCCCTGCATAACAATCAATACATACACGTTCTTCTGAATTTGTAACTTTTTGATTGCAGGTAATGATGGTACTATAAGAGTGGTACTATAAGAGTCATTTTCGGTAAAATGCTGAAGGTGGCCGTGCGATGCAATTCTGATTGGATCTGGTACAATACACCCTGCAATTTTGCAGTGCAATTTGCTGGTAGGAAGGAGAATCCTACAGTTACTACACTAACTGGTTAAATTTTTTCAATGTAAACGCTGCAAAGTAGGACGACTACGCACAAGAAAATGCCTGCTCATTAGTGCTCTGTACTCTTACACTAAACCCTGCCAGCCCTGCACTAAGTGCACTTTGAACAGACTGTGATGCAAAAAGAAGCAATTGTTGACTCTCTTGCTCGCAGTCATTTATCCTAAGCAGGTTGTATTCGGACTTATACTCCCTCCTTCACTTACAGCAGAGCTTATAGCCACGAGAGAGGGGGGCACTCAAACATGTCCCCCAATAGCTTCTTCTCCAAAGACCTATAATGGCCACCCTCAAATGTCTATGGACGCTTAACCTACTTGCTTCCCTAAAACGACCCCTGCACCCTGATTTGCAAAAAAAAAAAATGCATTAAAATTTGGGGTAAACAAACTTTTTCTAAAATCTTAAAAAAAAAATAATGCATTCTTTCAATTTTTGCAAGAAATTGAAAAAAATCTTTATATGTATAGTGGGTGACTTCCCTCCAGCTAAAAGAAAAAACACACCCCAGTCTGCTAAAATGTCGGGGGATGATAACCAACGAAGATTCCCCAAATACCCCAAAATTGCAGGTGACGCTCCCTTTCCCAAAACTGCTAATCATGGAGGGTGAAGGGGGGAGCCTGATAAATAAACATATACCCCAATATTGCAAGTTATTTTTCCTATCCCCCCCCAAAAAAATAAAAGCCTTTTCGTTTTAGGGGTGCCTTGGCCACTGTGTTCCTGCCTTTCAACACACCCCAATATACTGTTCTAGGTAGGAGACTCAAGAGGGAAGCTCGAGAGCTCTTAGGACAAGATGAGCGGCAATGGCATCCTTATTACTCAATCGATAACCTCCAATTTCCAGGCACCAATCACCCAACAAAAGTGACTATTTTTTTTTACAAAAGCGGGGGCAAAACGAGCAGAAAAACCTGGCAATTTAAAAATCAGCAACATCCATTATAGTAAATGGGCATCCTGCACACACCCGATATCAAAAACACAATGGACGTGGCTTTTATCTACAGGGGAGGGGGGACTGAAAAATAGGGCAATTTCAAAGCAAAGGAAACCAATGGTGTCATTAAAATACCCGGTACCAAAACAACCTGACGAATGTGACTTATCATAATGGGGGGACACTTGGATCAGAAAAACAGGTTATACTCAATGGGTGCCCTTCGATTGCCCGGTACCAAAAAACATGACGAATGTGACGTAACATAATTGGGAGAACTTAGATCAGACAAACAAAATTCATTTTGAAGCAACGGATGCCAATGACGTCCATTATACTCAATGGGTGGCCTTTAATTGACAGATACCAAAGAAAAAAAAAAACATGATGAATGTAGCTTTTATCATAAAGGAGGGCTCTCGGGGCAGAAAAAATGGGGCAATTAAACTCAACAGGGGGGGCAATAATTTCACGATACCAGAAAAACACAATGAATGTGATTTATAATGGGGGGCACTTGAATCAGAAAAACAGGTTATATTCAATGGGTGCCCTTCAATTGCCCGATACCAAAAAACATGACAAATGTGACGTAACATGACGAATGTGAAAGATCATAATGGGGGGCATTTGGATCAGAAAAACAGGTTCATTTTGAAGCAATGGATGCCAATGACGTCCATTATACTCAATGGGTGCCCTTCAATTGACCGATACCAAAAACAAACAAATGTAGCTTTTAGCATAAAGGAGGGCACTCGGGGAACAAAAATGGGGCAATTTCAAAATGGTAGAAATCAGTTATACTCAATGGTGGACCAACAAATGCCCAGGATCAAAATACACAATGAATGCGACTTATAATGGGGGGCACTTGGGAATGTAAAAATTGGGCCATTTCATAGCAATAATGCCAATTATACCCAATGGGTGACCTTCACGTGCCCGATACCAGAACTACAATGGATCATAAGGGGCGCTGGGGGGCAACCTTAAAGCATTGGCACTGCAACCACCCAGGATGTGATCTAATGAAGGGGGTGAGGGGTCACGACTCGGAAGACCCCCCCCCCCCTACACCCCAATTTGCCCTAACGAAGTATCAGAGCATTCATGCAGCGATTTAGGTTTAGCAAATGGATAAAGCTGATAATATTATAGAGCAATGGAAAAACTAAATAGGATAGTGAAGTGCAAGTGTGAAGGCTGATGTCCCAGCTTTGCTGAGGCAGGAGCATGGCTGCAGTGCTGCAGGGGGCACAGCCATTGCACAAGGCTCAGGTCTGCAGGCAGCAGGCACAGTGCTGGGGAGCAGCCGGGTGCTGGTGCAGGGCTGGCGGCCATGGTGCGGCACACAGGAGGCTCACACAAGGGGGAGAAGCCGCGGGGAGCAGGCACGGCGGAGGGACACGGCCACCCCTCATGTGACTGCTCTCACATAAAGGAGTGCGGCCATTTCGTGGGGCGTCATCCGTGCCGGCGCTGCCCGGGGTCCCCTCTCCCGCCTCCCCTCTCCCGTCCCCGGGGGTCCCCGTTCTCCGCCGTCGCTAAGTTTCCCAACTTTCACTAACTTTACCAGGCACTATTTAAGCGGTCCCCCCCGCCCGACATTGCCCCCTCCGCCCACGTTCACTGTTACAAAGTCAACCGAACTTTCCTCCTCACCCAGTGCAAGCAAAAAAAATCCCAGCCCGCTCCCGGGAGAAGCGCCGTCTGCAATGCCCGCGCCAAGGCGCTAAATAAAAATTACCTCGTTTTTTTCCCCCTCTTCATATGCTGCCCGAGTCACCGTTGGCGGCCATGACACTTACATCCGGGGATTGTCCTGGTTTCGGTAGACCTAAAATGGACTCCCAAGCAGAGACGGCGGAGGGATCCGTGCTCCACCTCATCTGTGTGATGAGGCCCGCTCTCCCCTAGAATCATTGTTGCATAGAACCAATGTGTGTTCTGTGTCAGATTCTCCATGTCATATCCACGATCACAGACACGCAGGGATTCATCTTTCACTGGCTGCAGGAGCTTCTCTGCTGCCTACAGCCATTGTTTTGTGCTGTATCATCGACATTGAATCAATGCACATGGCACACAACAGTGTACAGTGCTGGGACTATTTGTCATCAAGTGCTTCTTCCTATGTATGCAAAGCCCCCTGAGGAGAAGCCCCCTGATCACAGGAGGCAAAATGGAATAATAAAATGCAACTCATGTCACATAACTCTGTTATTCTCCTCCTGTAACTGAACACTGTATATTCTTATCACAAGCCGCACTGGCTTCATAGTTTATGGCAAATGAACTTTGTGCGTGTTGGCTGACATTTTGAATCCATGAGTTGACACTTTCATTAATTAGATAATTACGATGTATATTTTTTTTTTAATTAAGATTTTTTATTTTTAATTATTTATTTTACTACATCAACCGTGTTTGTAGCGATTTATAAGTCATGAGTTAAAGGCGAAGCAAGACGCTTTGGTAGATGAGATAATTACCTACGACCCTAAAATGAAGAGGACATTTTGGCAGGAGTTGTTACTGAAAGTTTATCCATCAACAAAAGAGAAAAAGGTGGAAAATAGAAAGGAAAACGTCGTAGGGTTGTAATGGACTGTTAGTCTGAACATTAGACTGAATAGAATATTCATTATTTTTCTATATGGGCACACATAGAAAGGCGGATAGATAGATAGGTGTTAGATATATAGATGGATAGATGTATAAATAGATATATGGATAGATGAATATATCTGTCCATATATCCATCCATCTATCTAGGAATATATCTTATCTATCCGTCCATCCATCTATCTATCTAGGAATATATCTATCCATAGATAGACATATGGATAGATAGACATATGGATAGATAGACAAATGGATAGATAGACAAATGGATAGATAGACATATGGATAGATAGACAAATGGATAGATAGACATATGGATAGATAGACAAATGGATAGATAGACATATGGATAGATAGACATATGGATAGATAGACAAATGGATAGATAGACAGACAGATGGATAGATAGACATAGATAGAGATAATAGATAGATGGATAGAGACAATAGATAGATAGATGAATAGAGACAATAGATAGATAGAGACAATAGATAGATAAAAAAAAACAGAAGCGGCACCAGCAGGTAGTCAGGGGGCCGAGCCCGACAGGTAAAGACCAAGTCTTCAATATAATAAAGAAAATGGAGTCAGCACACCAATTTGGAAAAGTTAAAAAGGTGCTATTTAATAGCCCATAATAGCTTGAAAAAGGCTCTCGGTCAGAACCGAAACATTGCCATTATGGGCTATTAAATAGCACTTTTTTAACCTTTTCAAATTGGTGTGCTGACTCCATTTTCTTTATTAGGCTACAGCCCCACTATCAGTATTCGGTCAGTATTTTTCCTCAGTATTTGTAAGCCAAAATCAGGAGTGGGTCAAAAATGCAGAATTGGTGCCCTTGTTCCTATGATACCCTTTCTCTGATTGTTCCTCTCCTGATTTTGACTTACAAATACTGAGGAAAAATACTGACCAAATACTGATAGTGGAGCTGTAGCCTTAGATAGATGGATAGCTAGATTGAGTGAAACCTCCTCTAAAACCACCTCTTTGAGAAGACCACTCCTTATCCATGACAGATTTCCTTTTACAGATTTTCGCTACATATTAAGTATAAGCCTCATCTTTTTTGGAGAAGACCATCCATAAAAAGACCACTTTTTAATGCAATTTTCAGTACTTATTAAGGGCTTTTACAATCTGTGTATATATTATAGTAAAGCCCTCTATCTGTGTATTTGTCTGTCCATACTCTATCCATGTGCATATACATACATGGATATATAGATAGACAGATAGATAGACAGATGTGGTCCCTCTGTGGGTGGTCTTTTTCCATAGAAATTATATATATTATACTCACATTATATATATTTACATAACAATTTTTATGGCTTTTTTTGCACTTATACACATAATAATAATAATAACACAACACAGGTCTGCAAGGGTAAAATTGTTTGAAAAGTAAGAGGTGATTTTTATATACTTCTTTCGAACGCTGAACTCAGTAAAAATATTGAAAAAATTCCATCACATACAGTTTTTTCACAAACACTGACTCCACAGGCTTTTTCTTGCACCATACTTTGACTCTTGTGTGACCTTTGCTGGATGATTTTTGGGTCATTAGATTGGTTAGAAATTAATGGACGCTGTGCTGTGATTGGCTACTGTGGGCAAAGAAGAGTTTCTTAACCCAGCTTCCAAAGAGTGTTGTGGTGTCCATAGTATCCAGTCATAGCATATCTTTCATTTGACCTCAGCAATTTAAGAAATGAAAGCTGCTCTGTGATTGGTTGTTATGGGCAGTAAAGACAGATTTTTGTTTAGTCACAGTTCATAAGAGTGTGGTGGTACGCTTGCCACGATTCCTTTCAGTATTTAGTGTTTGTGGTGGATTAACCTTCTGCTTCTAGCAACGTGATCAAAATGGCTACAAGGGGGTGTCGTAATTCACCGTCAACTTTTGCTACATTTACAGTTATTTTGTAGTGTAGGAGCATTACGGACTTCGTTAGAAAAGTGTATTATGCATACTTTGGTGTAAAACTAGGTGATCAGGACAAGTCGTGGGCTCCACATGTAGTTCTGTTTGTGTAGAAGAACTACGGAAGTGGTCTAAAGGGAAGAAAGAGAGGTTTTGTTTTGGCGTGCATATAATCTGGAGGGAACTGCAAAATCATAGTGATGACTGCTACTTTTGTACATGCAACGTGGAGGGATTAAACCTTAAAAATAAGAAGGAAATTATAAACCCAGACCTCCCGTCAGCATCCAGGAATACCTGTCCCTTCACCTCCGGAGATACTTGAAGATGCACCTGATTCAGAACATGAAAAGCAGGATTCTGACAAAGACTTTCACACTAGTCCCAACGAACCACAGCTTTTTTCACAGCTCAAATTAAATGATTTAGTCAGGGACTTGGACCTTCCTAAACATTCTGCAGAACTTTTAGGCTCTAGACTAAAGGAAAAGAACCTGCTAACTACTGGTACCCATTTTTTATGGTACAGAAGCAGAGAAAAAGGAATTCCTTCCATACTTTTCTCAAAACGGTGCTCTAGTGTATTGCAGTGATGTTCCTGGGCTGATAGAAAATGTTAACAATAAGTACAATGTGAGCGAGTGGAAACTCTTTATCGATTCATCCAAAAAAAAAAGTCTAAAAGCTGTGCTACTGCACAATGGCAGCAAGTATGCGTCAGTGCATTCTGTGCACTTAAATGATAATTTAGACTTTATTCTCACGAAACTTAACTACGAGGATCAAGGATGATCAATATGTGGTGATCTGAAAGTCCTCTCTTTGCTCCTTGGGCAGCAAGGAGGATACACGAAGTACCTATGCTTTTTGTGTGAATGAGACAGACAGAATAGGATTCATCACTGGAGCCAAAAACGTTGGCCAACGAGAACATCTTTTCAACCTGGACTCAAGAACATAGCTGGAAAGTTTAGTTGATCCCACTAAGGTTCTCCTGCCACCACTCCACATTAAACTTGGACTGATGAAGCAATTTGTGAAAGCTCTACTGAAAAGGAGAGACTTTTAAGTACATGTGTACCAAGTTTCAGGAACTGTCCTAAGCAAAACTGAAGGAAGGCATTTTTGTGGGTCTGGAAATTGAGAAACTCATGAAGGACAACGTGTTCGAAGCAAAAATTAAAGCTCTTTTAAAGAAGTCGTGAAGAAATTTTTAGGTAACAACAAAGATCCAAAATTTAAGTCCATTGTGGAGAACATGCTGAAACGTTTCAAAGCCTTGGGTTGTCTGATAAATTTAAAGTTACATTTGTCACATTTCCATTTGGACTACTTTCCTGAAAACTTTGGTGCTGTTAGCGAAGAACGAGGAGAAAGATTTAATCAGGATATCAGGGTGATAGAACAAAGATACCAAGGTAGATGGGACGTGAACATGATGGGGGACTACTGCTGGATGCTTCAGAGAAAAGATCCACAGGACTTCTATAAGAGAAAAGGTTTCAAGAGAAGTTTGGAAGAGAAAAGGAAGAGGCTCAAGAATTAACTTCCAATAAAGTTGCAGAATGAATGTTCAATAAATTTATATATAATATTGTGTACATTTTTGGCTACAATAAAGATTTTTCTTGTTTATCTCGCTTGTACGTAATTTCACGCACATTTTGTGCAAAATCCATACGTGATGGTTAAAAATAGAAGTTTTTTTTTAAATTGGGGCATAAGAAAAGATAAGAATCAGTTATTAGATTTGAAAAAATGTTCATAAACCCAAATTTTGCACACCTGTGTAATTTTTATTTCTATAGCGCCAACATATTCTGCAGCACTTTACATTTCAGAGGGGACTGGACCAGACAATAAAGACATTAAAGAGTAACACATAATTCAACAGATACCAAGAGGAGTAAGGGTCCTGCTGCTCGCAGGCTTACAATCTAGGAGGAAATAGGGGAGACACGAAATGTGAATGGTAAAAACTGCTTGTATTGTACGGTCCAGCCATCAATATAATAGGGTATTCACATAATGCTGCATGAATCAATCACCAGCCAGTATGTGTACACTACAGATACAGAGTGCTATACATGTGTATACATAGATATACTGCACATAAGCATTTTTTCCGCCATCCACAAGATCTGTAACCTATTGATCTTAAAAATATTCTCAATATCATCTTCAATAATTGTGTATATAGTATTACGGTACGTTCATGTTTCCGTTTATTTATTTAGTCAAGAGGAGCAGGAAAACAGAATTCATGTGTGAAATTGATCCGTTGCAGAAATGATGTCAATGGAGGCAGAGAGACCTCATTGATCATTACGGGGTTTTAGAACACAAGAAAAAAGTTCTGCATTCTTAGATTTTTCTTCCGCTCTAATAACCAACACAAAATAGAACCCTTATGGACTCCATAATAGTCAATGGGGCCCCAATGCTTCCATTTCCATCAATAATGCAGCAAACGTGTTTTGCATATAAATTACGCTTGACTACGTTCACACTTCCCTTTAGAGGAACAGACGTAGTAGGGCTCATTATGCTGAATACACACATTGTACGTATTTAACACAATTTCTTTTCTTTTTTTTAAGGTTAAAACACTGCAGCTAGAGGTTACTGAGATATATAAGGACTAACGTTGGATCCCGGTTAGACGCCTCTCACCCAGCCAAACCAGATCTCACACTTTGCACTGATGAGGGGCATCACCCCGAAACACAGTGTCGGCAAATTGAGATTCTGGTTTGACTTTTATTCTAAGTAATGTGGCAAGACTCGTTAAAGTTTCGATATTGACTTTTAGGATTGCTACATCCAATAGGTGGCGCTAGAGATTAAAGTCCTCTTCCTCTCCGAAGAGACAATTTGCATATGAGATATATAAAGCACACTACATATAAAGCTTTTAAATTTGTGGTGTTTTCATGCGTTTTTTTTTAAATACACAACATGCTTTAAGTATGACAAGTTCCCACAATGAGTATTTGGTGCAATCTTAATGTTGCAGATTTTCTTCAGCATTTCTGCTTCAATTACACTCATTTGTTCTGTGTTTTTGAGTGCATTTTTTTTACATGCGTTTTTAATGCGTTTTTTCTTTTGTTTTTTTTTTCTTTTCTTTTGACTTGTAACATTTTAAATAAAACTGCATTGTTTTGGAAACTTTCTGTTAGCTTTGTTAAGGCTGTGTGCCCACGTAGCGTCTTTCAAGCGTTTATGCTGCGGAATTTCCGCTGCGGAAACGCTTGTAAAACGCTAGGTAATCCGCACCCCATGTTCTATGCACATGCTGCGGATTTTTCCGCAGCGTTTATGCTGCGTACAAAAATACGCAGCATGTCATTTAATTTTGCGGAAGTGCAGCGGAACTCCCGCCATTGACTTGCATTGAGACACACAGAAACCGCGACTGTACATTTTTACAAGCGGCTTCTATGCGTCTCTATGTGCGGATGGTACCCAGTTCTGGAGGAGAGGAGACTCTCATCCAGACCTGGGTACCATTGTACCTGTAAAAAAAGAATAAAATAACAAATAAAGTTTATACTCACCTGTCCGGCGTCTTCTCTCTGAATGCCAGCAGCGCTGAAGGACCTTCGGTGACGTCACAGTCATGTGACCGCAGGCCCTTCACCGCTCTGTCTCGCGATATGCCGGCAGCCGGGAACCAGCCAGGAAGCAGCGCTGCAGCCACCCCGGGACATCGGGGGTGAGTATAGCTTTATTTGTTTTAATTTTTACGGTTCACACTGTATAAATCCATGCCGTTTGCATGGATTTATACAGTGTGACCTAGTTGTCAAGCACTTTCCAAGTGATGCTATCGCCTGGAAAGTGCTTGTCAATCTGCATGTGGAAACGCATGTGAACCCGCATGTGGATCCGCATGTATTCTGCAGGAAAAACGCATGCACAATCTGCATGTACAATCTGCATGCGTTTTTTTCTGCCAGGGAGATGCAGAAATGCTGCAGAAATTTTCTGCTTCATTTCTGCATCGTGGGCACATAGCCTAAACTTTATTGATTAAGTTATGCGTAGATTACATGCGCCTTTAGTGCGTTTCAACTATGGAAATGCACTCAAAACGCATATGCCTTTTTTACCTTGTGGATTTTCTGCATCCAATGCAATTTTAAGGGGAAATTCGCTAATAAAACTAATATTTAATGCGAGAAAAATTGTCATGTTGCGGATTTCAAAAACGTACCCGAAGTCAGTTTACGCTATCTAAAAAAAACACAGTGGGCAAGAGATTTCTATAAATCCAATCCACTTTGTTTGAACTGTAAGATGCTACAGTTTTTGCTCAGCAAGAATATGTAGTGTTAAAAAACGCACCGAACACTCATCAGTGGAATTTAATCTAAGTCTACTCTATAGACCTTGGGAAACACGTTAAAAAAAATATATACAAAAAGACAGTAAATTAAAAATGGCATCAAAACCTTTGCAAAAACGTAATGAAAAATGCATGATTGTGTGAGAGGGAGATCCGAAGGAGTCCACAAGTCTGCAGTATACAAATACCTATCAAGATAAATTGTCTCCTATCTATATGCTAATGACCGACGCTAGGATTTATGACCCAAAGAATAGGAAATAAAAAGATAATGGCAACTCAAGGATCTCATTAATATAAAATTTGATCATTAGTAACAGATCAAAATTTAGACAAGGTGAGGGTAGATTGACAGAAATACTTGGATTTGTGCAAGTTCCATTCAGATGAATGGAACTCAGGCTGATATTTCTGCAGCAGAATGTGAAATTTAGCTTATATGGACTGTATAAAATATTACCATCAAAATCTGGTTACTCTTACTTTGCCATCTTTACTTTGTAACATTGAGTGACTTTAATATTAATGTTTTATAGGATTATTATTGGTTTCACTTTTTGTTACAGCACAGGTGATAAACAGCATGTTATACACACATACAGTGGTGTGAAAAAGTGTTTGCCCCCTCCTGATTTTTTATTCTTTTGCATGTTTCAGATCACAAAACAAATTTAAATATTAGACAAAGATAACACAAGTAAACGCGAAATGCAGTTTTTAAATTAAGATCTTTATTATTAAGGGAAAAAGAAATCCAAACCTACAGGGCCCTGTGTGAAAAAGTGATTGCCCCTTCCCCCTCAAAACATAAATTAACTGTGGCTTATCACATCTTTGGGAAGCTGAGTTCAATTTCCCTAGCCACACACAGGCCTGATTACTGCCACACCTGTTCTCAATCAAGAAATCACTTAAATAGGACCTGCCTGACAAAGTGAAGTAGACCAAAAGATCCTCAAAAGCTAGAGATCATGCTGCGATCCAAAGTATATACAGGGGTACATGCCATTGGTGGCTGAAAACAAAATTACCTTAATGCAAAAGTATGATTATATTATTACTATATACATCTACAAGTTTTCATCTAAATTGTGCTTCTGGGCCAATTTTTTTTTAACCTAAATGCATGTATTTGGGACTCAAAATCATATTTGTTTTTGGTTTCATTAAAAAAAAATGTTAAAACTGGAAACAAATAGGTTAATCTGCGCTAACGTCAAAGGATGATGAGAAGACAGGAATACAATTATTGGTCAACGCGTTTTGAAGTTTCAAACGTATTCATCAGGACAAACCATAGTAATCATAGTAATTACTCAAGCAGTTATGCCATAATTAATAGCAGGTTAACCGCTCAAAAAGTATAGGCTCTGTACTTCATTTTATGATGTTACAACATCTTTTTACTCAATATTCAATAAATAGGATTTTATGCTCTATCCATGGGGCTGGACTACAGATTAAGTTTTGGATTTGCCTTCTATAGCTTCCAAGTTATACTGTCTATTGCTGACTACAGAATGAGTTAACTGAGAATCCGTCAGCTCGCTATGATGGTATGACGGGGAGTTTGTGACGCTTATCTGTCTGTTTCTGAGCTTCTCTCAACTGATTTATGACCACAGACCAAGTTGAATGTGCAGAAAAACAAAGAGCCTATAAAAACCAAATAGTGCAAAACTTTTATTGAAATCAAATTGCAAAAATTATTTTTAATCCTAAGTAGATGCATTTAAGTAAAAAAAAGAAATTCTAAAAGGGTTCTCCACATTTGAGGATAAGTGACCACATTTATTAATGCTGTCTCATAGACGGGGTAAATATGCAACACAGGTATTGCGCTGGCACTCGCTGTGTGATAGATTTGGTGCATGTGCTAGGGTCTAAGTAGTAACGTTTCTCCTTGTGGAAAGTGATACGTCAAGCCTGGCATGTCAGAGTGAGGAGACTTAAAAGTCTTGCATGCTCCTCTGGGAATTAAATATGCAAATTGTCTCTTCAGAGAGAAAGAGGACTTGAACGCTAGCACCACCTATTAGAAGCAGAGATCCTTCAACGAGCCTTGCAATATGACTTAGGATAAAAGCCAAACCAGAATCTCAATTTGCAAAGACAGTGTTTCAGGGTATTGCTCCTCATCAGTGCAAAGTATGAGATCCGATTTGGCTAGTAGCTAGTAATTAGACATTTGCTCTAATTTGTCCACTTGAGACCATTAACTTAAAACCTGCCGCGCACTAATAATAAATTGGACACATTTTTAGCCTTGCCAAATCCACACTCCTTTTTTCAATACACAAGTCTAGTGAGGCACGAGGGTATGTAGGTAGGGTATGTCCACACAAGGTTTTTTTTTTCTGGCGGCCAAAAAAAAATAGGTTTTTCTATTGGAAACCACTTTAGGAAATGCCAGTGTTTTCTTGGCATTTTTTTTTCTGAAGCATATTTGTTAAAATTATGCTAATATTTCCTGGAGCATTTCGTTAATGTTTTTCTTAGGCTACGTTCCCACAATGAGTTTTTGATGTTGCAGATTTTCTGCACCTATTGAGTAATTTAGGCTACTTGCGTTTTTTTTTCATTGTGTTTTTATCTTGTTTTTTGACATTGCAGGTTTTGTCCCTTTTTGGTGTGTCATATTTTAAATTAAGCCGCTTTGATTTTTTTATACTTCCTGGTATTTGGCTTTGACAAAACTTTATTGATACAGTCATGTGCGGATTACATGCGTTTTTGGTGCGTTTACGCAGCAGAAATGCACTATAACCGCATATGCTTTTCCTACCTGCATCTGATGCAAGTCTATGGGAAAAATCTGCACATAAAACTCAGCGTATCCACAAAAGAAATTGACATGCTGCGGATCTGAAACACGCACCGCAGGTCAATTTATGCCGAGTTAAAAAAAGCACAGCGGGGAGGAGACTTCTATAAATCCTATCCATTTTTGTTGCAGCGAAAATACACAGCATCAAAAACTCATTGTTGGTACACAGCCTACGGTTGTCACATGTATTCTGCAAGTAGTTTGTATGTTCTCCCTGTGTTTCATCCGGTTTCATCCCACACTCCCAAAGACATACTGATAGGGAATTTAGATTGTGTTGTGAGCCCCAATGGGGACAGTGATGATAATGTCTGTAAAGCGCTGTGGAATTAATGGCGCTATGTAAGCGAGTAGAATAAAATGTGTATGACATTGTGGTAATGAATTTTCACCTGCTATTCTGCTGATTATCCAACAGATTCTTTTAACTTCTATACATTTGAAGTTGATGTCAGAGTACATTAGTTTGCATCAGCTTGTGTCCATTTAGTCACAAAAGCTATTAACTTCTGTACAACCAAACAGCTAGAGTCTTAAATGACCAGACATGTTGGTTTAACTGCCCTGACTTTATTAATTCTTTTTTCCCTCTGGGGATAAAAAAAAAAAAAAATTGCAAAAATTATTTTGTGTGAGGTTTAGGGTAGTTTCATTATTTTTTTTACTGGTTTTATGAGAAGTAGTATGTAAAAAAAAAAGGAAAAAAAAATATGATAAAAAAAAAGATTTTATTTTAATTATTTTTTTTTTTAGGAAATTTATGTTAAAATGAAATGTAAGAATGAGTTCCTCGTTTCCTTTATGTCATTTTGATGCATAATTGTTTTCATAGTTTCAGATCATTGGTAACTGAGTTTGAGTGGGCATTGTGAGTATTTATTTTATTTATCTTATCTTTTTTTCTTGCTTTCACCTATAGTTCTCAACATATTATTTCCATAAAGAGATCATAAAATAACTCTGGAGGACAGTCCACTGAATTTAAGGCATTATTTGGGTGCCGAGTTTTAGAGGATAAATGAGCCATTTTAGGATGTCACCTGCAGAGCTTGGCTTCTGGGCCGTCTCCTGTACATTACATAGCCAGACTGTTATGTAGGCTAGAAAGGCCGGGAACTTGTCTTGGTCCTGTTATATTGCAGAGGCAAGAGCTTTAATCCCACAACATACTTTAATAATAAGGCTGGAGTAAAGCAGATCTGTCATTGGTGGGAGGCTAACTGTTGGTACTAGTGATTAACAAACCCAAACTGTAAAGTTATGAGTTCGTACCAGACAGCTAGTGTCCAGTGCTGAATCCTGGACACGGACTTCTTTGGAAGTCCATTTTTCAGGTCAAGAGTGAGAGAGATATATATAAAAGTCAATGGGGTTCGGGTTCAGCTTCAAGTTCGGTCGAACCCGAAATTCCACAGGTCCACTCATCCCTAGCTGGGACCCTTAGAAGTAGGCTCTTCTGAGCGCTATCTTAATAGAATGGTGCCCAGATACATTCTCTCTGGTGTTTCCGGAGATAGCTGAGTACACCACTTTGTAGTCCAATAAAGAATGATGCATGACCGGTCACTGCTCCATTCAGATGGGGCTTTCCAGAGCCTCATTCTTGGGATTTGTGGTCTCCGACCACTAGAATAGATGATGACTTCTAATGATGAGAATAACCTATGATGGTGCGCCATTTTTGTGACTCAACACCGAATAACAGGATGTCATAATCTCCTGTTCTGCTAGAGAACACCGGAGGAGCCTGCGTAGGAGTCACTGGGGTTAGAATGAATGAGAATAGATTATATTTTTTTTACCCATTTCTGGTTTATTATTTTTAAGTTAGACAACCCCTTTAACTAATAAAAACTGTATTCAATACAGCTACTTCCACACAGTAGTAGTAAGTTGGTTTTTGTAAACAAAACATTTTCTTTACAGATACCCCAAACAGTAACAATAATATTTGCAATATGCTCATCTTACTCTTTGGCCACAATTCTGTTGCTACCTGAATGCTTAATCCTCTCTATCTGTATGAATGCGGATATGATGACTTGCACATGATATATCTTCAGATCATGGAAAGCATGGATGATACAGTGGGAGAGAGAAATCGACGGAGAACAAAGTCTTTACTATGATTAAAGGAGTTATCTGGGACTTCTGTTGTATTTTTTTCTTATGGGGCTAAGAACTTACAGGCAGGTAGTGCTAACTATCTGACTTTTCTCGCCAGCGCCGATCTCTGCCGTCTCAGACTTTTCTGGCCAGCGACCTCTCCTGCCGGCAATTCTGCTGCTTCATTTGACCTTGAAAATTATACAAAAATGTCTTATGACATCTTTAATGGGTAGGCTTTCCATTTGCAGTCACACAATTTATACCGTTTTTTACCTGCAAACTCATGCTGCCATGGCACATCTCAGGTGAGTATGGTACTGATACAATTTACTGTTCCCAAGAAAAATTATTTAAGCACTGACAAATTTATAGATAAAACATAATACCATAAACTAGAACTAAAATTTATTATCCCATACATTTCCATATGCAGCATGTTAGTGCAGAAAAATGTCTAATTTCTCTGGATTTTCAGTTGTGTCACTTAATTTCATTATGTTATAATGCTAACAAATGATTGATCGAGTAGACAACTCCTTTTCGCTAATGAAAATATCAGCAGTAATTAAAATTCCTTCGTTAGCCAATTTAGAATCTGTGACATCTTTATCTGGTAGATTGCCAACAACTTCAAAACTATTCAAAACATGCAGCTCAGATGAAAACATACCATGTAAGTAAATGGCTAGTTATATTCCATGCATTGTTTGGACATAGCAACTAATTAATAGATCCCATTGTTCTTTCTTATCTATGCATGTCACAAATACTTTGAGCTTTTCTACTGCAATGGGACAAAGTATATCAATACAAAGAAAACCTGGAGGTTTCCAAGAGCAACTATGTTCCAGCTCTTATTTTTCTAATGCATGGCTGAGATGACAGAAGCTACATGACTGGTAGTTGTTTGTTTGTTTTTTCACATTGCTGCAAAGTGAATGAGATTTAAAAAAAATTCAATCACTCAAAGCAGATCACTTCTGTGCAGGAATAGTCCTGTGCTGAAGATTGTTCAATCCACTGCATGTCACTTCTTAGGTTATGTTCACGCTGCTTCATTTTCCAGCTTTTTTTTTTTGTTTGTTTGAGCTCTTAAAAACTCGAGAAAAGAGTTAAAACGCTAGAAAGAATCTTCCTATTCATTTCTATTGAAATTGACTTGCTGGATGGCTTTGAAGTATCTTTTAAATTCTTCAGGATTTCAAAAAAAACTGGTTGGAGAAAAGAAAGTTGATGTCACTACTTTGAAACGCTACATACTAGGCACTGTCCAATCAGAAGGTTACAAACAAGGTTTCAGGAAAAAATCTGCAAAAACTTTTGACAAACTCTTCAAAACCTTTGCACGAAACGCTTCAAGAAACACAAAATTCCCCAAAGAAGTAGAGTTTCCTGAAGCAATTTTGGCTTCAAAACTCATGATTTTTGACAGTCGGAAAAATCTTTAGTGTGATCATAACCTTAGTGTAGATCTTCAATGTGGTTTTCTCTCTTGCAATACATAAGGTAAAATCCTCGCTACATACATAATAGAATGTTTATATATTTATTCTGACATGTGAATATACTCTAATTATAATAAATGTGTTAAAGCATGTATTATCAATGAACGTCCTCTTCATGAGTGACGGACAGTGGCAACATCATAACAATTATATTCATCATTGTGCTTGTGTGAGCACTGCCATTGTGCTTGTGCAGTAACAAACAGGGCAGTGGTTATGAACTTAAAGAAGTTGTCCACTATTTATACATTGATGCCCTATTTGTAGGATAGGGCATCAATGTCTGATCGGCCAGGGTCCGGCACCCAGCACCCCTGCAGATCAGCTGTTATCGGTGTCGGAGGCGCCCGTCGGCCGGAAGTACTTACTTGCTACTAATATTGAATAGAATAGGATGTGGATGTGTAGTACCCTGCAGCAGCCACAACAACTATCCGGCCAAGCTCAGCAAGTAAGTATTTCCGGCCAGCAGCCCTGATAACAGCTGATCGGCAGGGGTGCCGGGTGCCAGACCCCGGCTGATCAGACATTGATGCCCTATCTTAAGGATATGGATAGGGCATCAGTGTATAAGTATTGGACAACCTCTAAGTTCACACAATGAGATTTTGATGCTGCGTATTTTCGCCACGTAAAAAAACGCAACGTCTTACAGTTCCAGTAAAGTGGATGGGATTCATAGAAATCTCCTGCCCACTGTGCTTCTTTTACACTATGTATACTGACCCGCATTGCATTTTTTAAATCCGCAACATGTCAGTTTCTTTTGTGGGCACGCTGAGTTTTAGGTGTGGATTTTTCCCATAGAATTGCATTAGGTGCAGAAAGTCCGTAGGTAAGAAACACAAATGTGTTAGGGCATTTCTGCTGCAGAAAAAAATACAAGTAATCTAATCATGACTGCATGAATAAAGTTATGTGAAGGTCAAATACCAGGAAGTATCAGAAATAAAGCAGATTAATTTAAAATATGACAGATGTAAAAGAGACAAAAAAATGCAGTGTCAAAACCGTGATAAAAATGCACCTAAAAAAAAAAAAAAAAAAACACAAAGTAACGTAATTTAGCTAATAGTTGCAGAAAATCTGCAACATTGAAAACTTACCAAATACTTTTCGAGGGAACGTAGCCTTACACATAACCTCAGTCCCACTTTAAGGCTGCGTGCCCACTATGCATTTTTCAAGCGTTTTTGCTGTGGAATTTCCGCAGCGAAAACGCTTAAAAAACGCTTGGTAATACGCGCCCCATGGTCCCCAATGATAATCCGCATGTGCTGTGCACATGCTGCGGAAATTTCCACTGTGGATTATCATTGCGGAAAAATACGCAGCATGTCTATTAATTTTGCGGACACGCAGCGTAATCGCCGCCATTGACTTGCATTGGACCGCGTGACATCCGCATCACTGCATCTGCACATGCGGATATCACACGTTTCAATGTGCGGATGGTACCCAGGTCTGGATGAGAGAAGACTCTCATCCAGACCTGGGTACCATAGAAACTGTAAAAAAAAAGAATTTAAAATAAAAAATAAAGATTATACTTACCTTCTGATGTCCTCCCGGTGTTTTCTCCCCTCCGTCTGGTCTGCTGTATGGGTCGCGGTGTTGTGAAGGACCTGCCATGACGTCATTGAGTCATGTGACCTGTCACATGACTCAATGACGTCACAGCAGGTCCTTCACACCACTGCGAGCCACCCAAGACACCGGACGCAGCAGAGAAAACACCGGGAGGACATCGGAAGGTAAGTATAAGCTTTTTTTTATTTTTTACCATTCTTATTCTTTTTTTTTTTTTAACTAACTTGGTCACACTACTATAAATCCATGCCGGTTGCATGGATTTATATAGTGTGGACAAGTTGTCAAGCACTTTTCCTAGTGATGCTAAAATCGCTTGGAAAAGCGCTTGATAACCCGCATGCAGAAATGCATGCAAAAACGCTTGACAAACGCTTCTACCTGGCGGGAAAAAAGCATGTAAAAACCGCATGCGTTTTTCCTGCCAGGGAGAAGCGGAAAAAATATGCAGCATTTCTGCATCGTGGGCACATAGCCTAAAGGTCCCCATATACATTAGATGGCTGTCGGACGAATGATGCCGACAGCCATCACGACCGGCTCTCCCATACACAGGAGCAATCGTTCGTCTGAGTGCTCCTGTATTCTCTATGAGAAAGCGGCTTACTGATATCTCTACCTGCAGCTTATCTCAGGGAGAACAAAGCAATCAGCAGTTTGAGATCAGACATGCCCGAACGATCAGACAACATTTTCCCACTATTCAGTTGCTGGCGGCCCCATACATATTAGAGTGTTTTCCAAAGTCGTCAATATCAGCGGGTGCGGCCTACTGTGTATGGGGCCTTTAGACTAAGTTCACACAAGCGTGTAAATTTTTTTTTACAATTTTCATCCAGAACAAAACGGATGATTTTTCTCTTACTATTAGTTTTTATAAACAAATTTTTCATCTGCATTGTCATCCGCATGGCATCCGTTTTTATACATCAGCAGTGAATATAAGTTACAAGATCACTGTTTCCTATGTCAATAATTTCACTATAGCCATACAAATATACTATACTCAATGTACACTACATGGTTGGTCCATATGGAATCCTATTTTTTTGAGCACGCATAAACAAAAATAGGCAAGTCTCATCCGAATTAAATGGAATTCACACATGGAAAAACCTAGTCTATGCTTCCATTTTTTTCACGCAGAGATTCGGTCAATGTAAACAAATGGTCATGTAAACATCCCTATTGAATAACGTTGGTCAGAGGGTTGTCAGTTTTTCCATGGACAGCACTCAGACCAAAAATGCAGTCATGTTAACATAGTCTAAGGTCGATTTCACATTTTCGAGAATAACAGTTCAAGTATGGACTGCAATGTCTAGACCGGCCACGGATCTCCTGACACGGACTCTACAGCCTCATAAGCGTATGTTAGGCTGTTAAGTTCGGGTCAGCAGAACCACCGCCAGGGTGAACATTGTGGTCCGTACTCGGACATTTAATGTAAGAAGTGTGAAAAATGTCTAATTATGGAAATCTGGGAAAACTCTGGTCTCTGCCCTTTAAGTATTCACTGTGATGTAATTGGTTGCTATACTATATAGGCTGACAGGTAAGGGTCCATTGAACCCATTCAGGTTCCAGGGCTGTGTGTCCTTATTGCCTATTGTTATAATATTGCCCTATAACTAACTGCCTGTGTGATAATAATGTAAAATAATTTAAAATTCCACTGTATTCAAATATTTATACACACATGATAATTTAAATATATATATATGTTACTGTAAAAGTCAGAAGGCCGGTAAAACCTAGGATTTACCGGTCAATCTGGACATTTACCGAGGCCATGGGTAAAAGCTCAAAATGAAAAGTAAAATTGGACTTTTACCTGTGAAGTCTTGGTAAATGTTAACATTTACCGTCGAGCGTGGTAAAAGTCAGAAATATCAGGTGTGAAGATGGAACATCTGACCTTAACCAAGCGCAGTTGGTAAATGTGCACATTAAAATATAGCTGAGAAGGGTGTAAGCGTAGTTGGTAAATGTGCACATTAAAATGTAGCTGAGAAGGGTGTAAGCGCAGTTGGTAAATGTGCACATTAAAATGTAGCTGAGAAGGGTGTAAGCGTAGTTGGTAAATGTGCACATTAAAATGTAGCTGAGAAGGGTGTAAGCGCAGTTGGTAAATGTGCACATTAAAATGTAGCTGAGAAGGGTGTAAGCGCAGTTGGTAAATGTGCACATTTACCACGGATTCTTGGTAAATGTAGCTGAGAAGGGTGTAATAAAAAGTGTAAGCCACCGCGGGAAAAGTGTCTGATTAGGCAGATACGGCGAGGAAATGGAGGACACAGTGGGAAAGGTGTCTGATTAGGCAGATACGGCGAGGAAATGGAGGACACAGTGTTCAAAGTTTTTATAAATGTAATAAGAGTAAATGTGGAAAATATGGTAATAACAATGAACAAAATCTGCTACCCTGTAAGGTATCTGCTACCCTGTAACGTATGTACGTTCAATATATACAGATGTCAATCCTGACTATCCTTAACGTATGTACGTTCTATATATACAGATGTCAATCCTGACTATCCTATGATTATTGTTCCGATCATACAAAAAGTGCCCACTTCCCGCTAACATACAACCACTAACCCCACACTAAAATATGCAAAAGAGAACGTCCTATGAATCTTGGGGTATCAGTGTTCCGCAGCACCCTCTCACAAAAAGTTACAAGAAGTACACACGCTGCCGGTGTAGTAGTGTATAAATTGTCCTGTACTTAGCTTCCTGTAGAGCGCAGAGTCCAAAGTCTTTCCAATGGCCCCTTGCAAGTTGGACGCTAACACCGCTCACACGATTTACCGTTGCCGCGCCAATGTGGTAGAACCAGAAGATATGCAGATAAGCTCTGAGCCGGAGTTGCTGGGTGCCATGAACGGTCTGTTCCACGCGAGCACCGTAGTCTCTGATCAGGGGAATCGGAAGACAGCGCATTCCGAGAAAAGGCTGGAAGGAAACAGCGCAACAGCCCTGTCTGGGCTCAGTCTAGTCAGCACAGCACCAGTCCTCTCACTCTCCCTAAAATAGCTCCTGCCTCAAGTCCTAGTTTCCTGGGGTTCTCTCCTTAGATTGCTGCCCAATCACTGCCTGAAGAAAATCACTAACTCATCAATGGCAGTGTTAGACCAGTAGATGGTGCTGTTGTGCAGTCTTTCACACAATGCTGAGTAACCCTATTACAAAAGAACATGGGATTCTTGCCAAGCAGTGTGGGTAAATGGGCGTACTTCCTGTTTGTGTCCTCATGCTGGACGACTGCCTGAGTGTTTTGCAAGCTGCACATACTGCTCAAAGCTGCATAGCTGACTGCCTGTCAAAGCTGCACAGGCACTAGCTGATTGTCAGATCATGAGTGAGGAAATGAAAGATCGTTATTCGGAGCTCTTGAATGAAGTGGTGGAGAAAAAGCGAGATAATAATTTTTATCTCACGGACGATAAATATGAGAATATATTGAAAGAAGTGAAGGAGGCTAAGGTGGCGGTACCTAAACAGAGTATTCACTACAGGCGTTTGAAGAGGTACGACATCATGACCGTCGGAAGTGATGAAAAGTTAATTGCACCAATCTCGTGTGAAAAAGACAACTTGTTGCATTACGTTCGGTGTGCAGAACTCTTTAGTGTCATTCATAATGCGCTAATCAGTACCGGCCACGGAGGGCGGACCAGGATCCTAAAGGAGGTGAACCGTAAGTTCAAAAATGTCACAACGGAGTCAATAGTTATTTATCTGCGACTCTGCCAGCCATGCCAGAAAAAAACAGAAGATTACCAAAAAAGGCCTTGTTGTGAAACCCATCCTACACAGTGAAATGAATTCTCGTGCTCAAGTCGATCTCATTGACATGCAATCCAATTGTGATAATGATTTCAAGTTCATATTCGTCTATCAAGACCACGTCACTAAATTTGTTCTTCTACGTGCTTTATGCACTAAAAGAGCAGAAGAGGTTGCGTACCACCTCCTTGACATTTTTTCCACTTTTGGTGCCCCGTGTATTCTGCATTCTGATAATGGGAGGGAATTTTGTAACAAGGTCATACAGAGTTTGTGCGCGATGTGGCCTGATATGAAAATAGTGCATGGTAAACCAAGACACAGCCAGTCCCAAGGCTCCATGGAAAGAGCAAATCAAGACATTGAAAACATGTTGTCAACGTGGATCGAAACAAATAAGACACCCAAGTGGTCTGAGGGCCTTCACTTTGTACAAGCAATGAAAAATAGAGCATACCATGATGGAATAAAATGCTCGCCCTATGAAGCTATGTTCGGAGTACCAATGCAGATGGGTCTAGCTACCTCCAAAATTCCTAGTGATGGGATCAGAAATCTCTCTTCAGAAGAAGATCTTGAAAAAATGTTTGTTGGTTTGCAAGAGGAACCTAGTGATCCGACATCACCAACAGAAGCCGAAGGGTCAGATGAATCTAACTTTTATCACACGTCAGCACCGACAGCAGCAGAAGCTTCGGATGAATCCAACTGTCATCAGCTGTTCACAACGGAAGGAGAAGCTTTGGACTTATCCAACTGTCCGCACACCTTAACAGCCTATGAAACTCCACCAATTTTGCCATCCAAGAATAATGAAGACCTAAAAGAAAAAAGTGTCGAGTCAAAGCCTTCTAAGAAAGATGGAGAACTTCATGATGATCAGCAACCTGACGTTTTGATTTCGCATACAATCAATAGAAGAATTGGTGCGGTCAGAAGAGTTCGAAAAGCTGCAAGAGAAGGACTTGAAACACAGGCCAAGAAAATGTTGAAATGTTCCAGTCAAAAATTACCCGAACCTAACATTGGACAGAACATCAGAATCAGAATTCCAGACGTCGACCGTTCAAAAATGGACCCTAAGTCGATCATTGCGATTATTATAAAAAAAGAAGATGACTTCTACCAAGTGGGGACTACCGCTGGGATCCTAAATGCATTATATTATCGCAATCAGTTCACCATCTGTCAGGAAAATTTCATAGGATTGCAGGATGTGAAAAAGTTCAGATCAGCCTTCGCACGGCGGTTTCCCAACAATCGTTGGTGGGAGGTCAGGGATTGAAGAAATGCAACTGTTTAAAGAAGTGCCTAAACAAGAAATGTGTTTGTAGGCTGGCAAAAATGAAGTGCCATTCAAAGTGTCACAATTCCCAACCGTGTTGCAACAAATAGGTCCTCTTTTGTGTTTGTTGTATGTCTTTTTCATTGAGATGAAAAATTAAGTGCAATTTAACGGGTCACAATTAGAGTCGAGTGGATAGCTGGATATCCGTCTATCCGTACGGATAAGACCGAGATCCGAGTGGATCCGGATCCTATCCGTGTCTCATATAGGTCTATGGGACAACTATCCATGTGCAGGGACATCCCTCCTGCGTCACCAGTGATGCAGGGGAGACTCCCTGCACGCCGGTGGGCATCCCTGCTGTCACCAGTGATGGTGGGGACTCGGCCGGGGCATACCTGAGCGAGGAGATCCTCGCTGTGTCACTGCAGTAGGAACTCCCCGCCCACTAGGGTCATCCCGCCCTCTGGCCGGACCCCCCTTCTCCGCCACTTAAAGATCACTACTTACCAGAGGCTACCAGAGGCTTCCCAGGTCTCGTCGGCCGGCCGCATCCTCCTTCTTCCGGGTCACATGACTGCATACGTCACCACGAAAGTGACAGGTGCATAAGTCATGTGACACGAGTTGTGTCACATGACTTACGCATGCATCACTTGCGTGGTGACGTATGCAGTCATGTGACCCGGAAGGAGAACGCGGACGACGAGACCTGGGAAACCTCTGGTAAGTAGCAATTTAGCTTTATACCTGTCTGCCCTGCACACTCGCACCATCCATGCCTTCCGATTTTGCATGAAACATGCATTATCGGAAGGCACGGATATATCCGACAGATATCGGGATTATCCGTATCCGTACAGCCCGTTATCCGCTCGGATAACGGGTCTGGACGGATCTATCCGCTTATCCCTAGTCACAATTACAGAATTACATAGTTTTGAAGTTGCGTTATTCTTGTATTTGCGGTAATTTGACATTTTTGAGAAGTATTTTCCTACATAAATGTTTCCTATTTGAATTCAGAATTACATAGTTTTGAAGTTGCGTTATTCTTGTATTTGCGGTAATTTGTCATTTTTGAGAAGTATTTTCCTACATAAATGTTTCCTATTTGCATTTTCCTATTTGTATTTGTTCATTTGCATTTGCATTTTGAAGAATAAAAATATTTCTAACGATTAAGGCCTTCATCAGGGTCGGAAATTGCGTTTAGTTAACTTTTACCACCATCATCTGCTGGTAAGAGTCAGAATTCCGTGACTCAAAGTTACTTTTACCAACACATGCTGGTAAATGTAAAGATTTACCAATTCGCCCAGGTAAAAGTCCAAAATCGTTCGTTTATATGGAATACATCTGACTTTTACCAACACTGTTGAGAAATGTTAAGATTTACTAAGACTTCACAGGTAAAAGTCCAATTTTACTTTTCATTTTGAGCTTTTACCGACGGCCTCGGTAAATGTCCAGATTGACCGGTAAATCCTAGGTTTTACCGGCCTTCTGACTTTTACAGTAACACATATATATATTTAAATTATCATGTGTGTGTATAAATATTTGAATACAGTGGAATTTTAAATTATTTTACATTATTATCACACAGGCAGTTAGTTATAGGGCAATATTATAACTGACTTTTACAGTAACATATATATATATATATAGATATATAGATATATATATATAGAGAGAGAGAGAGAGAGAGAAGAGTGAGAAAAAAAGCTCTTGCTGAGCTAATAAATCATCTATTTTTGGAGTGCTGTTTCTACTATTTTTTTCATATATATATTATATATATATATATATATATATACATATACACAGTACAGACCAAAAGTTTGGACACACCTTCTCATTTAAAGATTTTTCTGTATTTTCATGACTATGGAAATTGTACATTCACACTGAAGGCAGCAAAACTATGAATTAACACATGTGGAATTATATACTTAACAAAAAAGTGTGAAACAACTGAAAATATGTCTTATATTCTAGGTTCTTCAAAGTAGCCACCTTTTGCTTTGATGACTGCTTTGCACACTCTTGGCATTCTCTTGATGAGCTGGTGGGACGGCTTGTATACTTTTTTTGATCAAAAATAGTTCACTAAGTACCCTATATTTATTATGCAACTTTGCTTTACATTTATATATAATGATGGTAGGGTATGAGATATATTTTTGTCTTTTGTCTTTTGTAGGTTTTGTTTCTTTTTTGCTAGTGTGAACATGCTCCTATTTCTTGCATGTCTACCATCTTAGACCTCAGTTCACATTGCCTGTTTTTTTGTCTTGTTTGCATTCTGTGCAATTTAAGGGTGTGACATCCCCTTTGTTGAGCTGACTGGTATATATGTAGCTTACCACGGGCCTGGGTGGTCTGTAGTTGGGACCCGGTCCTATTTGTCTACCCTTTTATATGCATTGCTTCAACTTTGATATACAGTAAGGTTTTTAATATAGGCAGTATAGGTACCGTCCCAATTTAGGGTCACCTTGCCGCTGGTGGGACGGCTTGTATACTTTTTTTGATCAAAAATAGTTCACTAAGTACCCTATATTTATTATGCAACTTTGCTTTACATTTATATATAATGATGGTAGGGTATGAGATATATTTTTGTCTTTTGTCTTTTGTAGGTTTTGTTTCTTTTTTGCTAGTGTGAACATGCTCCTATTTCTTGCATGTCTACCATCTTAGACCTCAGTTCACAATGCCTGTTTTTTTGTCTTGTTTGCATTCTGTGCAATTTAAGGGTGTGGCATCCCCTTTGTTGAGCTGACTGGTATATATGTAGCTTACCACGGGCCTGGGTGGTCTGGAGTTGGGACCCGGTCCTATTTGTCTACCCTTTTATATGCATTGCTTCAACTTTGATATACAGTAAGGTTTTTAATATAGGCAGTATAGGTACCGTCCCAATTTAGGGTCACCTTGCCGCTGGTGGGACGGCTTGTATACTTTTTTTGATCAAAAATAGTTCACTAAGTACCCTATATTTATTATGCAACTTTGCTTTACATTTATATATAATGATGGTAGGGTATGAGATATATTTTTGTCTTTTGTCTTTTGTAGGTTTTGTTTCTTTTTTGCTAGTGTGAACATGCTCCTATTTCTTGCATGTCTACCATCTTAGACCTCAGTTCACATTGCCTACTTTTCTAATTGGTAGTATTTGCTAATGTTATTACACCTACTACATATTACACCTACGACATAGGATAGGATTTTGGAGATGGGAATACCCCTCTAAAGCTGGGCTGGCAGCTGTGACTTACTCCGTATGCAGCTCTGTGTGTTTGCCTGCAGAAGCCGCTTACAATTACATGCACTATTCTGATCCATAAAATGATGGTGATGAAAGTCACTAATTTGCTTTACAAATTGTAGACATGTATTAAGAAAATAAAGTAATAATAAAACAGATATTTAGTTTTATCGATCTGAAAAAAAGTTTAGTTTATCATTTTTAGTTTTTGATTATTTCACCTATTTTTTTACTTTTTTCGAATAATTTACATCGTTCACATCACATGTAATATGGCTAACATATAACAGTAATGTTATGGCTCCTGAAGCAGTTAGATCTGTGCATTAGTAGCTGTTATTTCATTTTTTGCTTTTATTTCTGTAGAATATAAGACAAAAAGCAGTATAAAAAAAGTTTACAAATTGGAAAACAAAAATGAATAATAAAGATTAAAAGTAATGCATGTTTGTAACTCAAACTACTAACATTAACCCATTAGCAGCATTCACTGTGAACTAGAAATTATGATTATTATTTTGAGCCGGCTATGAATTATGGATTTTAGCAACACTATGCTTTGTGCTATAATCTCCTGTATTTGTTCCATTATATGTTCTTTCAGGTATATAATTATATGAAAAGTACAGAACAATTTGTGGTTGTGCAATTGAATGCCCTCTTTGAAATATAATTTTACTTAATTCCATGTTCAGTATTTTGTTAGTTTTTTATCTCCGTATTTGTAAGTCAAAATCAGGATTAAAAATGCAGAAATGGTGATGTATTTCTATTATACTTTTCCTCTAATTGGTTCACTCTCTGATTCTGGCTTAAAAATACTGATGTAAAATACTGAATGTGTGAACGTGGCCTAAGACCACGTTCACTGCAACTTTTTGTAGCATTACTGATTGATAACTATTTAGCTACGGCTGCTGTGCAAAACAATGCATTGAGTTGCATGCAATTGGGTGGACTGCTGCTGCCACTTAATAGTTAAAATCAATCCGTAGCGCTACAAAAAAATCAAAGTGTAGCCCAGGCCTAAATAATGTTGATGTTTTTGTTATTGTGGTTTTTTTTGTTTTGTTTTTTTCTTAAAGAGACACCCCCATCTTTTTTAACTTCATATTTAAAGAAGACATTTAATTAAATGTTTGTGTTATTACTTAGAATGTCAGCAGTCCCATGCAATTAAAATTAGATACAAAAGAATGTTTGTTTTTTTTCACAGTGAGATAAAGGGACTGAAATGGACAGCAGGGTAATCTCAGTTTACCCTTGCTGTAAAGTAATCTCATTATAACAGTAAGTCGACAATTGAAGTGACTGCCAAAATCAAATAATAGTCTTATCAAGAGAACTCTAAGTAAACATGATGTAGACAGATAAAGAATGTATCATGACTGTACTGCAAACCAGCTTTCTGATTGTCAGCTGTCTTAAGGCCCCATGCACATTAGACTAATGTCATCTGAACCTGCCAATATCAATGGGTTCGACCAACAGTCTAATGTTTATTAGATTTATCATTGTTTTGGACTGTCAATTGCTTTGTTCTCCCAGAGATAGGCCGTCACAAGACATGTGTGGCAACGGCTTTCTCTTAGGGAACCTGTGTTCAAACGAGTTCTGCTGTGTATTAGAGAGGTTCGGCCGAGATGACTTTCAGTGTTGTTCAATCTACAGCAATGTAGTGTATATGGCCGGCTTGAGAAAGTGTAATCAGTCACTGCACTTTCACCCAGCTTTCCCAGTGTTACTGCATCACTTGACTGCAGCCCAGCTTTTCCCTTTCTCAGGAGTAGGGATGAGCGGACCCGTGGATGTTCGAGTTCGACCGAACTTTTGTCCAAAGTTCAGTTCGGGTACTAGAACTCTATCCGAACTTGACCCTTAACCCGAACCCCATAGAAATCAATGGGGACCCGAACTTTGGAGCTACAAAATCTCTCTCTCTCCTCTCCAAACTCCCGAACTTTAAAACGGACTTTCAGGAGAAGTCTGTGTTCGGAGTTCAGCACCGGACACTAACCCTGAACTTTAGGGTTCAAACCCAAACTTTACAGTTCAGGTTTGCTCATCTCTACTCAGGAGCAGTCTTTGAATATAACAACTCTGATCAGCTTTCCCATTGTTAGCTGAAGTCTCGGAAAGTATCATCACTGAGCTGTAACCCAGCTTTCCAAGCATATTAACAGCAGGATTGGACTGTATAATTACTGAGTCACAGCCAAGCTTTTACAGCAATTTTAGCAAAGATCATTACTGAACGGCAACCCATCTTTCCTAGCACCGACAGCAATCATGGAACATAGTACTGAGCTGTAACCCTGCTTTCCCATTGTGTATGGGAAGGGCAATAACACCACTGACCCAAGTAGTGGGAAAGCTGGGTTACAGCTTAGTAGTGTCATGGGAACTGCCGCGATCAATTAAGCAATTAGATTACAACTCATGTCTGATGGACAGCAGGACAGGGTTCTTAAGGACATCATAAGTTTTGGAAGGAGGGCTTCTTACATTATACCAATCAAATGCACTTCATGTCAGCTACAAAGTGCATTATATTAGTACTGTAAGAACGTTAAATTATAAAGTTGCACCAAAAGTTTGACAGTTTCATAGAAAGGTGTGGTCCTCTAATTGATTCAGCATACCATACTCCTTCTAATGTCATACCTTAGGTCAGATGGATAGCTGTAAAGTAATTATCATACTGCAGCGATAATAGTGCACAGAGGGAGAGACTTGAAGACACTGGACAGGAAGTAGTTTACATATTGCAAAATTAATTAAAAAAAATATAATGAAACGAACAATCTGTATGATAGTCACATACTGCTTGTTAATATGGGAGAGGGTGCAATTTTTGATGGAAGTGTCCTTTTAAATGCAAGCATTTTGGGATATAAATAATTTTTGCATTTGGGTTTAATTTACATTTTGAACGGTTTAATCTTCAGCCTTTGTGTTTCACTATACATAACAGACTATTGAATGAGTTAACAGTGAATCTGTTAGTGAGCTCAGACTGATGGTAGGGTGTGACCTCTTATCTATCTTCTCCACTACTCTTCTAAGCTGATTTATGACAACATCAAAGTTCAACTACAGGGAGAAAAATGGTTATGGGTTTTGGATTATAGCTGCTAAATAAATGTCATATTGCTGTAATTGAATTGATTTGCAAAATGAAGTTAATGTGAGTTTTAACATATATTGAATGCTGTGAAAATAAAACTCATAGAACAATGGAGCATATTTTTTGTATTCTAGCCCCATAAAAATAAGTTATGGCTTTTGGGGGCAGGGATGAAAAAACTAAAATGAAGAAAATAAAAAATAAAAAAATATATAAAAAATGAGTAAAAATAAAAGTAAAGTAAAAAAAAACTGTAAGGACAAACAAAACACTAACTAAGTTAACACATTTGGTATCCACCCAACCGTAACAATGTGTACAATAAAGTGATAGCATTATTTATAATGATTGGGGACGTTATGAAAACAAAAAGGTGCAATTTTTTTTTTATCAATATGCAGCAAAAAAGCTAATAGAAATTAATTTGTAAAGTATATGTATCATAAATGGCACCTACATAAAATATAGCTTTTACAGTGAAAAAAGTTGCGTGGTATTGAGCTATAATAGCACACAGTCGCTGGTGCAGTGTTGCACTGTTTCTGGAAGAAAGCAGCCATGTTTTTCTAATCCTCAACAAACATCTTTAAGTGAAAAATCTACCTTTGATTAATATCCAAAGTCTGAATAACTTATAAATATATGTTTAGCACTATTCTTGTCTATTGTCATTTATGTTTCAGTTGCATTTTATTTTTTATTGCAGAATTTATAATTGTGTAATAATATTAGGGATATTTGGTGAAGTAAATCCAGTCTGAAGCTATACACCATTTCTTCCATGATTTTAAAAAGTTTACAAGTGTAAGGTATCCTTATAAAAGAAAGAAAGAAACATTACTTACTAATTAAATCCTCCGTTACTCCAGCTCTGTTACTCCGGTGGTCTCCACTGGGAGCAGAGGGGCTGATGTCCTGTCATCACCTGACGCTGCAGCCGATCACTGACATCAGGTGTCTGGTGATCAGGACATCAACATGTCTAGCTCCAATAAAGAACCACTAGCAGACTCAGACATAGAAGGGCCCCCAGTATATGGGCCCTTTGCAGTCCAATCATTATAATGCAAAATTCCATCTGCTTTGAAGGTGTCAATGGACTCCCTACCTCTTGGACCCCAGTACGGCTACAATCCTTGCACAAATGGTTTAGCGTCAAGGCAGAATCTGGATATTATGTGAAATGGAAAAAAGTAGCTGAAGATACATATTAAAAAGACAAATAATAAAACAGTAAAAAATATAAAAATAAATTCAATTACATGGTCTCTCCGTTCTTTTCAGTTTGTTTATTTATTTATTTTTTCAGTCTTTATCCTTTTCTTTCGTTACATATATGACTGTGCAGGGGATTGATGCTATGTATAAAAAAAAATCCTCTCACTGTAAAAATACATTCCTCACCATTGAAATTGCAACACCAAGAAGGAAAAGTGGTGGCAGAACATTCCTCAAACAGCCATTAATAACCTCAATGATTGCATGCCAAGACGTGTAAGTGCATGTATTTCTGCTCGTGGTGCTCATACTCGATACTGAATAAATCGAGGTGTTTTGAAAATGTTGTTTCCTTTTTTTCATTATGTGCATATCATTAACATGTCTCTCCATCCCGCAATTTTCATAATTCCACGACTTTTACTTCTTGGTGTTGCAATTTTAATGTTGATACTGTATTTTTACAGTAAGAGGAAATAATTTTTTTTTTGCATATATGTATTTTTTTTACTTTATTTTCTAGCGCACTATTACTTTTGAGCGTAAGGGTCTATATGGGGGATCAGGGAACATTTTTACTATATGTGGGGGGACTCTGGGCATTATTAGTATATATGGGGGAACAGAGGATACTATTAAAATATATGGGGCAATTAGGAGGCATTATTACCATATGTGCACAACTCTGGGATGGCAATATGACTATACATGGGGTGCTTACGGAACATTATTACTATACAGTTTATAGGGGGAATTATAAGTGTATGTGGGGGGAATCAGGGGACAATGTTACTGTAGATGGGGATCTCAAGGGGCATAATTACTTTAGGGGCCATTATTACTTTTTGTGGGGAACTGAGAGAGTATTATTACGCTTTGGAGGCACATAGGGAATTATTAATTGGCAAGAGGACACTCAGAGGGAAGTATTACTTATTAGGGGCACTTGTGACAATATAATTTGTTAAGTGGACATTTAAGAGGCATTATTACATTATAGGGGCACCTAGTATTATAACCATTACAGGTGCATTAATACTTTCTACGAGGCAAAAAAATGCACTTTTACTTTCTAGGGTGGCCCCAAAGGGCATTAATATTTTTAGTGGGCAATGTTACTATCTAGAGAGTACAAAAAGAGTGCTATTGCTATATAGGGGCACCGTTGTGAATATTATTATTATGTGGGGCACTACGAAGTACTGTTATCATGCCACATGGCTTCTCCAGTAATAAGGACAAATTTGGCAGCATTGGGGTTTCAGGGTGTCAAATATTAGTCAATTTTGAGACAAAACCTTTCAGGTCTCTTTTAAAAAGCTGAGGATGAAGAAGAATGTCTCTTTTCAGTACGACAAGGACCCTAAGCGCGCCTCTAAATCAACAAAAGAATGGCTTTGCCAGAAGAAGACAAAGTTTTGGAATGACCCAGCTTGAGTCCAGACCTGAATCCAATTGAAAATCTGTGAACTGACCTGAGCCCTGTTCACACAGGAGATGCTCTCGTAATCTGACTGATGTGGAGAAAGACTGCCGATTCTACATGTGCTGACAGACTCCTGCACAAAAGATGCTGTCATAAATTCAAAGAGTACTTAAATAAAGTATTAGTTTAAGTGTGCATACTTATGCAATCACATTTTTTTAGTACTTAATTTTTCTTTTTCCACACAAAAAGATTGTTTTTCAATTGAATTGCACAGATTATGGGTGACATTAAAGGTGGAAATAGTTCTGAAATGATTCATCTTGGTAGGATTTTTTTATATGACAAAAAAAAATTGCATTTTAACAGGAGTATGTAGACTTTTTCTGTCCACTGTGTATAACTGTTATCACTTATATGGTCTGCAGGACTGGCATCTACCACTATATGGTGACGATGCGTGACCCAGTCTCACACAGGCTGCGCCCATTCCCCCTGATTGACTGAGCTGTGGACGGTGTTTCACCGTATGTCACAGTCCATTATCGAGTGCACTGTAGAAGATTTTCCTCTTTCCTTCTCTACTTTCATTGGCACATGCTTGCGGAGCTCTGCCAATGAAAGCAGAGGAGAAAGGAAAATCTTCTACAGCGCGCTTGTTACTGGGCTGTGACTTGCAGTGAAACACCGCCCACAGTCCAGTCAATCAGGGGGAATGGCCGCTGCCTGCGTGAGACTGGGTCACGCCTCGGTGACCATATAGGGGTAGATACCAGTCCTGCAGACCATACAAGTGATCACAGTTATACACAGTGGACAGAAAAAGTCTACATACTCCTGTTAAAATGCAAGTTTTTTTTTGTCATATAAAAAAATCCTACCAAGATGAATCGTTTCAGAACTATTTCCACCTTTAATGTCACCCATAATCTGTGCAATTCAATTGAAAAACAAACTGAAATCTTTTTGTGTGGAAAAATAAAAATTAAGTACTAAAAAAATGTGGTTGCATAAGTATGCACACCCTTAAACTAATACTTTTTTTTAGTACCCTTTGAACTTCCAGAGTCCGGAAGTTGACGTGACATCACTGGATATTAGGGGGTCACATGATCGGCACTGAGCGAGCAGAGATAGCGCCGCTCACAGGCAAATGTGAAAAAAGAATGTATTTGAAAAAATACTTATATCAATGGTTTAAATCAATGTGCACAATAAAGATTGTAGTGAGCCACCTCTTTAACTCTCCCTACAAATCTCTGATGGCTTTGCTTTCCCCTCAAAAATTCTGTTACCCACCAAAATATTGTCATATGAAAGTGGCCTTACAAGATATACAGCCCTGAGAATATCATATTGTTAAACTATATTTTGTGGGGCGGTGCTGATTCGTGTTATTTTGCTGTTTGGAAATAGTACAGAGTTCACATGAATGTGCCAACTGGCAGCCCTGCTATCGTGTGAGCGGCGTCTTCTGCATGTTTTGCCCTCACTGATTGTTTTGCATTCCATCATGGAACAATTCCTAGCCGGTCATGTGACTGAAGTGACATCAAACGTGTGGAGAGAAATAATAGGCTGCTTCTCATAACCAGTAGCACAATGCGCATTGTCTGTAAGGAGTAAGTCTAATAGATTCCTAATTCATTTCCAGCCCAAACAGCAGTACGACCTTCCTAATCTTAGTTTAGCTTTTGCTCATCAGATGGAAATTTTCATCTGTCTCATTTGTTCCATGAAAATAAATAACATTTCTTTATTTACAAATGTTCATGCTTTTCCCATCCCTTGAGATGTATGTAAGGCTGGACTCAAATTTGCTGGGGAGTTGCAATGTTTTGAGAGAAATGCACAAGTGTAATTCTACACTTATTACTTTTTGTTCATTTCGGATCCATTCCTAATTTCAGCTAAAAGAAACTGCATCCAAACTGCATGTGTGAATCCAGCCTTTTACAAGCAAACACTGTGTACATGGCTTTATGCATGCCAACAATCCTGGTTTTGCAAGGTCAGTCCTGTGTATGGGGTGGCACTAAGGGTAACCAAAAGTAGGCATTTGGGCGGCATTCCTGGTTGTTTGTTGTGCATTCCTTTGGGTTCAAAATGTCGGTAGGTAGGGACTCTCAGGGGTCATGTGTCAATAGTGTCTTTCAACATTTGTTTATATACAGTACAGACTAAAAGTTTGGACACACCTCATTTAAAGATTTTTCTGTATTTTCATGACTATGAAAATTGTACATTCACACTGAAGGCATCAAAACTATGAATTAACACATGTGGAATTATATACTTAACAAAAAAGTGTGAAACAACTGAAAATATGTCTTATATTCTAGGTTCTTCAAAGTAGCCACCTTTTGCTTTGATGACTGCTTTGCACACTCTTGGCATTCTCTTCATAAGCTTCAAGAGGTAGTCACCGGAAATGGTCTTCCAACAATCTTGAAGGAGTTCCCAGAGATGCTTAGCACTTGTTGGCCCTTTTGCCTTCACTCTGCGGTCCAGCTCACCCCAAACCATCTTGATTGGGTTCAGGTCTGGTGACTGTGGAGGCCAGGTCATCTGGCGTAGCACCCCATCACTCTCCTTCTTGGTCAGATAGCCCTTACCCAAGCCTGGAGGTGTGTTTTGGGTCATTGTCCTGTTGAAAAATAAATGATGGTCCAACTAAACGCAAACCGGATGGAATAGCATGCCCCTGCAAGATGCTGTGGTAGCCATGCTGGTTCAGTATGCCTTCAATTTTGAATAAATCCCCAACAGTGTCACCAGCTAAGCTCCCCCACACCATCACACCTCCTCCTCCATGCTTCACGGTGGGAACCAGGCATGTAGAGTCCATCCGTTCACCTTTTCTGCATCACACAAAGACACAGTGGTTGGAACCAAAGATCTCAAATTTGGACTCATCAGACCATAGCACAGATTTCCACTGGTCTAATGTCCATTCCTTGTGTTCTTTAGCCCAAACAAGTCTCTTCTGCTTGTTGCCTGTCCTTAGCAGTGGTTTCCTAGCAGCTATTATACCATGAGGGCCTGCTGCACAAAGTCTCCTCTTAACAGTTGTTGAAGAGATGTGTCTGCTGCTAGAACTCTGTGTGGCATTGACCTGGTCTCTAATCTGAGCTGCTGTTAACCTGCGATTTCTGAGGCTGGTGACTCGGATAAACTTATCCTCAGAAGCAGAGGTGACTCTTGGTCTTCCTTTCCTGGAGCGGTCCTCATGTGAGCCAGTTTCTTTGTAGCGCTTGATGGTTTTTGCAACTGCACTTGGGGACACTTTCAAAGTTTGCCAAATTTTTCAGACTGACTGACCTTCATTTCTTAAAGTAATGATGGCCACTCGTTTTTCTTTACTTAGCTGCTTTTTTCTTGCCATAATACAAATTCTAACAGTCTATTCAGTAGGACTATCAGCTGTTTATCCACCAGACTTCTGCACAACACAACTGATGGTCCCAACCCCATTTATAAGGCAAGAAATCCCACTTATTAAACCTGACATGGCACACCTGTGAAGTGAAAACCATTTCCGGTGACTACCTCTTGAAGCTCATCAAGAGAATGCCAAGAGTGTGCAAAGCAGTCATCAAAGCAAAAGGTGGCTACTTTGAAGAACCTAGAATATAAGACATATTTTCAGTTGTTTCACACTTTTTTGTTAAGTATATAATTCCACATGTGTTAATTCATAGTTTTGATGCCTTCAGTGTGAATATACAATTTTCAAAGTCATGAAAATACAGAAAAATCTTTAAATGAGAAGGTGTGTCCAAACTTTTGGTCTGTACTGTATTTATGAACATGTTAACTTGTATCTTGAACAGTAAAGAGCCTTTATGAACTATCTAATCTGTCATACACATATACATTTATTTAAAGTGGAAAAAAATGCAGTCCATATGTTATTACATATGCTAGCATACAACAACTGAATGTACATATTTAGAAAATGCCATCACTTTGGAAAATCCTTGTTAGTTAGTTTGCTTGGCATTAAGCTGATAATAAAGTGTCCCCCTGCAGTGACACTCATAAGAGTAGTTAGGGTGCTTTCACATTGTGTTATTGCCCACGTTCAGTGATCCTGTCGGAGCTTACAGCTGAACCTCCCCAAAAAACAAGATTCGGACATATGGGCCAACGGGTTCATAGATTATAATGGTGCTGAAGGAGCACATGTGCGATCTGCCATGCATCATTATCAGGTGTAAACACTACGTCTGGGTGGTCGCCTCCAGTAGGCGTATACGACCGAAAATGATGCACGGCAGAGCGCACGTTTGCTCCGTTGTCACAATTATAGTCTATCGCCCAATCGGTGCATACGCCCGAATCTTGTTTTGCGGGGGTTCAGATGTAGGCCTTGATGGGGTCACCAAATAGGAGCCTAAACGCAATGTGAAAGCACCCTTAGGGATCTACAGTATTTACAACGATTGGTATTAAACAAACGCCGATCGGTAAACCTGTGTTGCTCGTTCATCCGGTGATCGGCAGCCTGTTTACATTGAAAGATTAACATGAAACGAGCGTTCTTAAAAATGATTGTTCATGAATATCTTTCAGTGTAAATGCAGCCTTTAGAGAAATGTGCAACTAACGCCCTCATTCTTCAAAAATTTTATTCCAGAAAACTAGTGTAAAAAGCTTTAAAAAGTCGCAAAATTTTTGCACAACTTGAAGCCAAGCAAAAATGTGGTGACTTTTGGCACTTTCACTCCGTTTTCGCCAACGTCCGACAAAGTAGGTGGAGATGGGGTAGGATGGGTGCATGATGGGGTGTAGCAACCCCACTGGCGTACCTTACGCTACAAATCACAAAGATTTGTGGCAAGGCACACACCACTTCCCGCCTCACCTAATTAATTAACAGGCATCCGCCTCTAAAAAGGGAATCTTGTCAGAAATCCACGTTTTCTTATATGTAAATGAGCTTCTAAGATCAAGTTGATGATGAAATTTCCTCACACAAGCTGAAGATCCAAGGTAGATAAAGTATGTGGAGGAAGGGGGTCTGGCGCTGAAGTGATATTCCTACTTCCCATGACCACTAAGGGGACATTGCTGCAACCATATTTCACAATACATACTGTAGATCCGTTTGCATGTTTAAATAGATCTATTAGAACTAATGAGGCTGGTGTACTTACTTTAGAAATCCATGTTCAGAATGGCTGTACAATCATGAAACAAAAGTGAGCAATCTAAAAGCTAAAACAGGAAAACTTTCAGAAAGCATTATTCTGAGATTTTGACCTGGATTTACAAAGTAACTACACCAGTCTGAGATCTACTGTATTTAATAGTGTATGCATCTAGTATTGTGACATGTTGTGTCTAGGAATTAACGGACCCGTGGAAGTTCGTGTTCTGGTGCCCAACCCAAACTTTATTACAAAGATACCAGGAGTGTACCCAAATTTGAACCAGAACCCGAAACCCATTTTAAACAATGTGGACCGGAACTGGACTGGAAAATTCTCTCTCTTTCTTTCTCCCCGGACTTCCCTGGAACGCCGAACATTGCAGGGGACTTCCAGGATAAGTCTGTGTTCACCGTTTAGCACCGGACACTAACTCTCCGTTTCGAACCCCAAACTTTTAAGTTCGGATTCGCTCATCTCTAGTGGTGACTGATCCACTTTAAGTTCAAGATAATGGCCCTGATTCATTGAGATTGGTGCACAAAATGCCAGTCTTAGTGACGGGAACACTGCAGCAAGATTTGCCAAATTCATTGAGAGAAGTCTACTTATTCAATGAATTTGGCGCATCTTTTAAATTTAATATAGGTTTAGTGCATTTAGTGAAAAGCATATTATGAGCAATGGGCCACTATGATTTTTGAGAATATTCTTATTCTAAATGTCATTCACATACACTGATGTTAAGGCATATAAAATTGAAGGCGCTATCAAATTTAGAAAAACCATTATGACTACCATATTAGGAAAATGTGAGTTACAGAGGTTTCTCACCTTTCGGGATATTTTTTTTTCTCTTACTTAAATGCATGTATTTTTTTGCTAAATATAATTTTTATAATTGGTTTTCATTAAAAGTTTTGCACCGTACATGCGTTTATGATGTGTTCCGCACTAAAAACACGTGCGCTTCTTGCCTGCAGATTTTCCGCATCTAATGCAAGTCTATGGGGAAAATCTGCACATAAAACTCCGCATACTCGTAAGAGAAATTGACATGCTGCGGATTTCAAACACGCACCGCAGGTCAGGTTACACTGATTAAAAAAAAAGCACAGCGGGCAGAAGATATCTCTAAATCCCATCCACTTTGCTGGAACTGTAATACAATGCGTTTTTGACGCAACAAAAATATGCAGCATCAAAAACGCACCAAGAAACTCATCGTGTGCACACAGCCTCAAAGGTCATAGGAAGTAGGAAAATCATTTCAGTGCCAGACACCTTTCCACTACATGCATGATTGTAATTAATTCTTCCGCTTGGCTGGGGAAATTTCATCATCAGCTTTATTTTAATGAAATAATAAATATTCATTGAGGAATCTTTTCCTTTTAACGACTTGCACCTATTAAATACCAAACAGAAACATACAATAGCTAACTACTTTAAGATCAAAAGTATAGACCATCAAGGGGATATATGGAAATAGATTTATGGCAAATTTATAATAATAATAATAATATATATATATGATTATAATAATCATCATGGAAATTAGTGATATTTATGTCAGTAATGTTAAATATTTTATGATTTATATATATCTGTAAACCAGCTATTATTGATTACTTTTGTTTTGTTTTTTTACTAATTTATACTATTTATACTTTAGTTTTGCTAAAGTATCTTACAAATACTGTTTATAATTTCACTGCAAAAAATGTACTAATGATAGCAGAACATGCTCAAAATTAGTACACTATATACAGTATACATACATCTGCTGACACATGCAAGAGTTCGGTGTTTTTTTTGGTTTTGGTTTAGTTTTTTGTACTTTGCACAAACTAAGGTGTAGCTCCCCTTTTTTGGATGGCTGTTCATTTAGTTCATATAGATTTGCAGGTGCAGGTGTCTGAACAGTCGGGACCCAGGTCTGCTCTGCCGTTATCTATTTCTACATCTGCTTAAGCATAGTGAGGTGAACTACAAGAGTTAGGTACTGTCCCATTGGGTACACCTTGTCATGGTGGGATGGCTTTTACATTTTTTTGATTGAAACAATTATTTACATGCACTATTACTATGTATTTACTTACTACAGGTCAGTTACTCATTTTGTTTTTATTTTAGTTTCTGTTTGTTAAATGTCCACAGTGTGAATGCACACCTATGCATTGCACTTATACCAACATGTGCTCTGGCTCAAATTTTTGTGGTTTTACTATACTATATATGTAGAGTGTTATGAAAAAAAAAAAATAAAAAAAATAAGAAGCCGCACTGTAGAAAATACTGCCAGGGTGCGTGCAAAGATTCTAAAAGGTTAATTCAAGTCCTCCGAAGCAAACAGAGACAGATGAAAATAACATTCAGGGATATAAGGAAAAAAATTCTATTTTTTTCACTTTAGTCTTAAATACATACTACTTTTCAGCTCATCAATGAAGCCATTGTTTTCATTGTACAGTATATTCTACTACACTATATTACAACATAATGGAAGAACTTAAAAATAACCTGTAGTGGCCAAGCAATGTGTACAAAGTATATAAAAGAACATATTAAAGGACCAAAGCCCAGACAAGGTGGGAACTTCACATGCCATATTTTTCATGTAATTTTTGGGGTTTGGTTCTTGAAACTTTTTTTTTTCTTCTTACGAAAAGTCAAGAGAGGATTTAAGGTAAATGGAACGGTAAATATAAGGAAGGAAGGTTTTTTTAATTCTACTTCTTGCTGTATCAGAAACTCCATGTGTGATTCCAGCCTAAGAGAAGCAAACTTATATTTCCAAAAGAAGTCACTTAAATGGGAAGCAATGGGGGGGGAATAAACAAAATAAAAATCTAAGAGATGTTAGCAGAAATAAAAAAGAGAGACAAAAAGGAAAAGGATAGTTTTTTTTATTATAGATAAAATATCTCCAGAGGTTCAGCTTCAAAGAGAGACTGCACTCAAAATGACTGTTCAAACCAAGCACAATACATTGTAGTGGACAAAACACTAATAAAAATTGCACCTTTAGCCAACATTCACACGTTCAGTATTTGGTCAGTATTTTACTTCAGGAATTTGTAAAACAAAACCAGGAGTGGGTGATAAATGCAGAAGTGGTGATGAGTTTCTATTATACTTTTCCTCTGATTGTTCCTCTCCTGGTTTTGGCTTACAAATACTGATGTAAAATACGAATACTAAACATGTGAACGTGGCCCAAGGCTATTTTCCCACGATGAGCATTTGGTGAGTTTTCTAATGTTGCACGTTTTCTGCACCTGTTAGGTTACCTGCAGGTTTTTACATGTATTTTTTACTCTATGTTTTTTGTATTTTTTTGGTATGTCAAATTTTTAAAAAAGCTGCTTTGTTTGTTATACTTCCTTGTATTTGGCTTTGACTAAACTATATTAATACAGTCATATGCAGATTATGTGTTTTTTATCTGCGGATTTTCCGCACCCAATGCAGTTCTTTGGAGAAAATCTGCACATAAAACTCGCAAAAGAAATTGACATGTTGCAGACTTCAAAAACTCGCCGCAGGTCAGTTTATGCAGTGTAAAAAAAAAATAGCGGGCATGAGATTTCTATAGACCCCATCCACTTTACTGGAACTGTAATGTGCTGCGTTTTTTGCACAGGGAATATGCAGCGTCAAAAAGTCATCGTAAGAACTCAACTTTAGTGTCTGAATCTGTTGCTCTGTTTACTTTAAATCGTTCTTTATCCACATTTACTAATGCTGTCCTCAAATCACGTTTAGTGTGACAAAGCAATTAAATGCTCCTTCCCACTATCTTGTTTCCTATCTATCTCTACACTCCTCTCACTTTTGTAAAGTTAGAGCTGTCAATCAAGGAAGGTATAGATGGAAATCAAGCAGGTTGGAAAGGTGCACCAAGTGCCTTATTAGCGTAATAGAATAGAGAACGATTTCTGGTAATCACAGGAATGGATTTGGACACTAAAGTTAAAGGGAACCGGTCACCTCATTTAACCGATATGAGATACAGCCACCACCTTTCAGCCCTCATATACAGCTTTCACACGAAGCAAGAAGGAGGATGGCATCACAACAAGAAGGGAGGCACCGGACCAAGGCGAGTGACACCCCTTGGACCGGACCGCTTCCCCAGGTGAGTATAATAAAAGCTCTTTTTCTTGTCTTTGCAGGTTGGATCAGGGGCTTATATACAGCATTATAGAATGCTGTATATGAGGGCTGAAAAGTGGTTGTCGTATCTCATATCGGTCAAAGCTGGTGACAGGTTCGCTTTAAGTTCCCACAATGAGTTTTTGGTGACTTTTTGATACTCCGTACTTTCACAAAAAACGCAGCATCTTACAGTTCCAGCAAGTTGGATGGGATTTATATAAATCTCCGGCCCACTGTCTTTCTTTTTACTCAGCGTAAACTGACCTGCGGTGCGTGTTACAAATTCGCAACATGTCAATTTCTCCTGCGGTTACGCTGAATTTTATGTGTGCATTTTCTCCATAGACTTGCATTATACAGTGGGTAAAATATGTATTTGATACTCTGCCAATTTTGCAAGTTTTCCTACCTACAGAGAATGGAGAGGTCTCTAATTTTATCATACTGTGAGACAGAATCTTAAAAAAAATCAAGAAAATTACATTGTATGATTTTTATATAATTAATTTTCATTTTATTGCATGAAATAAGTATTTGATACAATAGAAAAACAGAACTTAATATTTGGTACAGAAACCTTTGTTTGCAATTAAAGAGGTCAGACGTTTCCTGTAGTTCTTGACCAAGTTTGCACACACTGTAGCAGGGATTTTGGCCCCCTCCTCCATACAAATCTTCTCCAGATCTTTCAGGTTTTGGGGCTGTCGCTGGGCAACATTGAGTTTCAGCTCCCTCCAAAGATTTTCTATTGGGTTCAGGTCTGGAGACTGGCTAGGCCACTCCAGAACCTTGAAATGCTTCTTACGGAGCCACTTCTTAGTTGCCCAGGCTGTGTGTTTTGGGTCATTGTCATGCTGGAAGACCCAGCCACGACCCACCTTCAATGCTCTTACTGAGGGAAGGAGGTTGTTGGCCAAAATCTTGCGATACATGACCCCATCCATCCCCCTTTCAATACGATGCAGTCGTCCTGTCCCCTTTGCAGAAAAGTATGATGTTTCCCCCACCATGCTTCATGGCTGGGACGGTGTTCTTGGGGTTGTATCATCCTTTTCTTCCTCCAAATACGACGAGTGGAGTTGATACCAAAAAGTTCTATTTTGGTCTCATCTGACCACATGACCTTCTCCCATGCCTCTTCTAGATCATTCAGATGGTCAATTGCGAACTTGAAATGGGCCTGGACATGTGCTGGCTTGAGCGGGGGACCTTGCGTGCCCTGCAGGATTTTAATCCATGACGGCGCTGTGTGTTACTAACGGTAATGTTTTAGACTGTGGTCCCAGCTCTCTTCAGGTCATTGACCAGATCCTCCCGTGTAGTTTTGGGCTGATTCCTGACCTTTCTTAGAATCATCTTTACCCCACGAGGTGAGATCTTGCATGGAGCCCCAAACCGAGAAAGATTGACAGTCATCTTGTGTTTCTTCCATTTTCTTATAATTGTGCCATCAGTTGTTGCCTTCTCACCAAGCTGCTTGCCTATTGTCCTGTAGCCCACCCCAGCCTTGTGCAGGTCTACAATTTTGTCCCTGGTGTCCTTAGACAGCTATTTGGTCTTGGCCATGGTGGAGAGGTTGGAGTGTGATTGATTGAGTGTGTGGACAAGTGTCTTTTATACAGGTAATAAGTTCAAACAGGTGCAATTAATAAAGGTACTGAGTGCAGAGTAGGAGAGAATCTTAAAGAAAAACTAACAGGTCTGTGAGAGCCAGAATTCTTGCTGGTTTGTAAGTGATCAAATACTTATTTTATGCAATAAAATGCAATTTAGTTATTAAAAATCATGCAATGTGATTTTACATTTTTTATTTTTAGATTCTGTCTCTCACTGTTGAAGTGTACCTACGATAAAAATTTCAGACCTCTCCATTCTCCAAAATTTGTAAAATCAAGCAGTGTATCAAATACTTATTTTCTCCACTGTATGCAGAAAATCTGCAGGTAAAATAAAGTTTCCACTGCAGAAATTCACTAGAACCGTATGTAATCCACATATGACTGTATCAATAAAAAAATTTAAAAGCCAAATTCCGGGATGTTTCAAAAATAAAGCAGCATTATTTAAAACATGGCACACCAAAAACAGAGAAAAACCACAGTATCAAAAACGCATTAGGAAAAAAAACACAAGTAACCTAATAGGTGCAGGAAGAGTAGAATAAATATCCGAACATGTAAAATAGTTTTAGGAAAGTAAAAAATAAATTTTAATATTAATGTCGACATCTACAAGAAAAAACTCCAACACAAAGCATGCTTCCAACAAAAAATGGAGTCATATATCCTTATAACACTTAAGGGGGTTTCCCACAAATAAAAGTTCATTTTAATCAATACATTTTGGGATAATGATAAATTCCACAATTGGATGTGTTTAAATAAAATGTTCCTGTGCTGAGATAATCTTATAAATGTGCCCCTGCTGTGTACTGTGTAATGGCTGTGTCTGACTGTACAGGAACATGGTCTGATCTTACCACAGCTCCTGGGCAGGGGAGGAAGCAAATGAGTATACAGACATTACAGCAGGGGATCACAGCTGATTCTTTATTTTGAGTCAAATATTGTTTAAAAACATGCAGGGAAATGTTTTACCTTACAAAAAGTATAAGATACGATCCCATGCTGTAATATCTGTATACTCTTTTGCTTCCTCCCCTGCCCAGGAGGTGTTTCTTTCAGCAGTGCAGGGGTTAATCTGCTCAGTTATGAGCTCCTGGAAGCTTACCTGCATTAAGACTCACAGCTGTCCAGTGTTAGCCACTCCCTGCTCCTATATATTCTGGGCTTTGGCTTGGAGTCATTGCCAGAGTTAGCTTATGCTGCATGGTTCTAGGAGTGTGGTGGATTGTTGTTGTTTGAGATGGCCTTTGGAGGATTCAAGCTAAGACTGTTGAGTGATTTAGGTTGTGTGTAAGCCTCTTCTTCTCCTATTTTGTTTTTTCCCCATTCTCCACTCCCCGATGATTACCTCTGTTGTTTGTGTGCATATATTTGTATGATTGGTATTTTCCTTTAGCCCTGTTTGTATTACCTTGTTAGTCTGGTTGGTGTACTGCCATACACTACTACTCCCCTCTTCCATGGGTGGGGGAAGGGAACAGACTGAAGGCGGATTGAGGAGTTCAAAGAAGGTACGAGGCCCCGGCGTCTTCACCTTCAGAAGTAATCCGGTGAACAGGGCCAGCTAGGGTGTCCCTAGCGTTAGGGACAGGGAAGGAGCCCCTGGACCTGAGATACCCGACAACAGTGTCGTGAAGCCATGTCCCTGCACGGTCAGGCATCACCATTACACAGCACACAACGGGGGCACATTTATAAGATTATCTCAGGACAGGAACATTTTATTTAAACACATTATTATTATTCCAAGATCTATTGATTAAAAATAACTTTTGTTCGTGGGAAAACCCCTTTAAGTAAAAAAAATCTCACTTTATTTTATAGCAAAATTACACTGAGACAATACAATTAAATTTCAGAGAAGAGGGGAGTGAAGGCTCAGAAAGAAGTGGGCACAATTTTGAACAAAAGTGTTGAAGGTCAACAATGCAATAAAAAAAGAGTAATAAATAATAGCATAACAGTACAAGACCATAAGCTAATGCAGCATTATAATAGTATAGATCATCCTAAGTAGGAGTACTGACTGTATAGTACTAAATCTGTACAAGACATATTCATATGTGCAAATGCTTACCCGTGATCAATGTGTTCTGATGTGACCCACAGACCCTGACGTGTTTCGCGTGAGCTTCCTCGGGGGGGGGGAATATGTAAATGTGTGCACAAGCTTATGGTTTTGTGCATAATAATAATAGGTTGCAGGAATGCCGCAGAAAACCTGCAACATCAAAAACTCACTAAATACTCATCATGGGAATATAGCCTTAAAGAGGTTGTCCACAGGGGTGGATTAAGAGTAGCAAGGGCCCCGGGCAGTTTAGAAGGCGCGGGCCCCCCCCACACACACACCTGATTTATTACGTGACATGTCACATGATCCCCTGTGATAGATCATGTGATAGTTCACGTGAAATTAATTTGGCACAATATTAATTATAATATTTTTTTTTAGGCTGTGTGCCCACTATGCGTTTTTTAAGCATTTCCGCAGCGGCAATTCCGCTGCAGAAACGCTTAAAAAACGCTTGGTAGAAGGTCTGCCATGTTCCCCAATGATAATCCGCATGTGCTGTGTACATGCTGCGGAAATTTCCGCTGCGGAAAAATCAGCAGCATTACCAATTATTTTGCGGAAACGCAGCGTTTTCGCCGCCATTGACTTGCATTAGAACGCATGGATTACGCATCACTGTATATGTAGATGCGGAATCCATGCGTTTCAATGTGCGGATGGTACCCAGGTCTAGAGGAGAGGAGACTCTCCTCCAGACCCGGGTACCATAGAACCTGTAAAAAAAGAATAAAATAAAAAATATACATTATACTTACCTTCTGATGGCCCCCGATGCCTTTATCCGATGCGTCCTGGCTTGCCGGCAGCTCGTGATGGTCTGAAAAGGACCTGCCGTGACGTCATTTAGTCATGTGACGGGTCACGCGACCGCTGACGTCGGCAGGCCATCAGAAGGTAAGTATATATTTTTTATTTTTTACCATTCTTTTACGGTCACACTATATAAATCCATGGCGGTTGCATGGATTTATATAATGTAACCAAGTTGTCAAGCACTTTCCAAGTGATGCTAAAATCGCTTGGAAAGCGCTTGTCAACCCGCATGCGGATTGACAAGCAAGTGAAGAACGCTTCTACCTGGCGGGAAAACGCATGTACAATCCGCATGTAAAATCCACATGCGTTTTTTCTGCCAGGGAGATGCAGAAACGCTCAAAAAAAATCCGGAACATTTCTGTATCGTGGGCACATAGCCTTACATTAATTGTATGACTCAATTAATTGTATTGTATTAATTGTATGACTCAATATTGAGCACACGTAGCCATCTATACACAGCGGGAGGCTGCACGGTGCCATCTATACACAGCGGGAGGCTGCACGTAGCGATCTATGCACAGCGGGAGGCCGCACGTAGCCATCTATACACAACGGGAGGCCGCACGTAGCCATCTATACACAGCAGGAGGCCGCACGACGCCATCTATACACAGCAGGAGGCCGCACGGTGCCATCTATACACAGCGGGAGGCCGCAGGGCGCCCCCCCCAGAGTCAGCAGGAGGACGCACGGTGCCATCTATACTCAGCAGGAGGCCGCACGGCGCCATCTATACACAGCGGGAGGCCGCACGGCGCCCCCCCAGAGACAGCAGGAGGCCGCACGGCGCCATCTATACTCAGCAGGATGCCGCACGTAGCCATCTATACACAGCAGGAGGCCGCACGGCGCCATCTATACACAGCGGGAGGCCGCACGACGCCCCCCCCAGAAACAGCAGGAGGCCGCACGGCGCCATCTATACACAGCAGGAGGCCGCACTGCGCCATCTATACACAGCAGGAGGCCGCACGGCGCGCCATCTATACACAGCAGGAGGCCGCACGGCGCCATCTATACACAGCAGAGGGCCGCACGGCGCCATCTATATACAGCAGGGGGCCGCACGGCGTCATCTATACATAGTGGGAGGCCGCACGGCGCCATCTATACATAGTGGGAGGCCTCACGGCGCCCCCCCAGAGACAGCAGGAGGCCGCACGGCACCAACTATACTCAGCAGGAGGCCGCACGCAGTCACGCATGCAGTCACGCACACACAAACATATACAGACATATACATACACGCATAAACACATTTGAAACACAAAAATACATATAAACAGACATCACACAATGATATCTGCCTGCACACACACACATACATACATACACATACATACATACACACACATACATACACACACATACATACACATACACACATACACACACATACACACACATACACACACATACACACACATACATACACACACACATACACACACACACACATATACATACACACACATACACACACATATATACACACATACACACACAGACTCACCATCCCCTGGCTCCATTCTTCCTGCCTGCTCTCTCTTCTCCGTTGCAGCAGTGCAGGCCGGGCGTGCACTGCGTGACGTCACAGCTAGGAGACACGGCCGTGCACAGGGCCAGAACAGGGAAGTTAACTGCTGCAGTGCTGTCCCGGCCGATGAAGAAGTAGCGGCGGCCGCTGCTGGGGGAGCGGTCCGGGGCCCCCCCTCCCGCCACTGCTACCGGTATGTGCCGCTGCGGCCCGCACATATAATGAGGGCAATCTGGCATTAGACACCCCGCCCGGAGCCGCGGGCCCCCTGCAGGCTCGGGGCCCCGGGCGGTAGCCCGGATTGCCCTCATTATAATCCGCCTATGGTTGTCCACTACTTTTACATTGATGACCTATCCTTCTGATAGGTCATCAATGTAAAAGTAGTGGACAACCTCTTTAAAGTACGATATCTGTTATGATTATGTCCCAAAAATGCTGTGCTTGGTTTGAACATCATTTAGTGATGACAGTCTCTTTAAGTAGTTAGCAATACACTGAGCCAAAAAATAATTCCAAAATGATTTAGACATCTCCTATTGTGGCTAGGAATGATCTTGCTGAAAGTTTTAAGCAAAACACATTTCACGTTATTGTCCAATTTAATGTTTCTTGTAAAAGAAAATGAGCTATTGTTTAATTCAGCTTTTATTTTTAATGCATTTTTAAATTTGTCGATGTTTGTTTTATTTTTCATATCACTGTATTTAATAAAAGAAAATATCTTGCTATTTTACCACTTTCCACAAGACCTAATATAAGATTCAACCAGATATAAGATTAGCAGCAATAGACTCACTTAGACCCTAGTTGTTTTTATCTGAGAATGATTCCAAAGTCATTGTGTCGGGAATGGGAGGAGCTGAGAATGCTTCTGCACAGAACAGGAAGTATGAGTCTGGTATTGTGCTTAGTGGCCAGCGTAAAATTTTCAACCTTTCTTCTTTTTTTATAAATAGTGATTTGGGAAATTAAAAAAAAATACTTTAACATAAAAGACAGTTTTCAATATTGTAATTTTCTAATAACATTCCCTTTAATGGCTGACTATCTTTAGCTAGTTAAATAAGTATACTATGGAGTATACAGCTGAACTTCTCCCAGATATGATTTGTTTGAGTCTTCTAAAGATAACAAAAAGCCTATACAGTTGCAAACTTTCACTTTTGCTCTGCATTCATCAGAAACAGATACTGAATAACCTTGTGTGGGGAATTACAGAAGATGTTTTTCTCACATTCTCTGACTATGATCCAAACTATGAATATTCCCCTAGTTCTTCTACTTCTTTATTGTAAAATGAAGTGTATTGTTTGTGAACAAAATAAATTGGACAATTACTAAATCTCCTTTTGCTACTGAGTAGGGGAAAAGTTTGCCAACTTTGTTTTTATTTTTTTCAGGACAGCTTATCAAAAAAATCACAGACGGCAAACTTTTTTTACAGACACATTAGAAGACCATAATAAATACGATTTTAAAGGGAACCTGTCCAAATCGTTAAACCTCCCCCCAAAAAAAATGTTTATATAACAATACAGCTGCTTAAATGATAAGTCAGTCGATCCCTTTATGACTCCACAGCACTGCTCCTGCAACAAGAAATCATGTTTTTAAGTTGTGTCTGGAAGTGAATTGGGGAGTTACGATGCACTTACAGCTTCTCAGCTTCATGCTGTATTTCCTACTTGGCAGCAACCTTTACTGGCTGACATGTCAGTGTCCATGTACCAGAGCAAACAACCTGTCAATCAGATAGGGGAGGGTGTTACCTGGTAGGGAATACAGTGGGGTCTGAGAAGCTGTAAGTGCATCGTCACACCCCAATGCACTTCCAGACACAACTTCAAAACACAATTTTTTACTGCTTGAGCAGTCCTTTTTAAAAGGATTATAGCTATAGCTATAATCACAGATGTATGAAAATAAATTTTTCTTCTGAACAAAGAAAAAATGCCCTATTTTAAGGACTGTCCAGGAATCTCTAGACAGTTGGAAATCTAGGGAAGGGTTTTTTCAGAGTCCCGTCTGAATAAAGCCTCTCCATTCCCTGTTTATGGAATTACTGAAAATAGACAAGTACATCACTCTGCTATTTCCCGCAGTTGTATAGAAAATGAATGGAGGAGAGGTGCGCATGGTTAAGCTGCGCTCCATTCAGATGGGGCTTTGCACAGCTCTGCCTTCACTGGGGCCAGTGGCAAGGTATGGGTAGGAAATAACTTTCAGACTTGTGAAAAATCCCTTTAATGAATTACTTGTTGCAAAACTACACTTTCTCATCCTCAGTGCAAGTCGTGAGAGCTATCATTTTGTCTTTAATGATCTTTTAATCTCTTTGTCATTCTTCTCTGCCTAAAGGCCCCGTCACACATAACGAGATCGCTAGCGAGATCGTTGATGCGTCACGGTTTTCGTGACGCAATAGTGATCTCGCTAGTGATCTCGTTATGTCTGACAGGTAGCAACGATCAGGCCCCCGCTGTGAGATCGCTGATCGTTACAAAGCTTCCTGGACCATTCCAGGGTCGTTGCGCTCCCGCTGGGCAGTGTGCATCGCTGTATTTGACACCTTATCAACGACCTCGTTAGCGATTCAGAACTGAGACACGTAGGCGTGCATAAATTGGACTTTTCCGCGCCCCTCGTCCCCGATTGGTGGTCGCTACTGCGTCCTTGTTTTTCGGATCCCACCAGTGTTCTCCGGCTGTGGCTCCACTTTGAAGAAATCAGACATCTTTAGCGAGGTAGGTATTGTTTGGGGTCTCAAATGAGTTTCCATTTTTAATTCATTTATAGGACATCTGCCAATTATCTGCTATCATTGCTCTTCAGGGAGGGAGGGCTTGGCTTCTATCTGTATATATATGCTTTTGCATGGGCAGATATTTTAGGGGTCTCATGCACACACACCCACACAGCACATTTTCTGACACGCTGTCCTGGCCAACCGCTTCAGAGTTTTTCACACGCCAATTAACATGAAGCTTAAATCAATAGACTCTGTTGTTTTGGCCTGTTGCACGCTTCACATCTTTCTTCGTCGACGTGATGCAATTACGTACTGTCCGCCTGGCTTCGTGGACTCTGTGGACCTAGCCAATGGGGAAGTGGAGCTTGGTGAATGGCGTGCAAAAGATCCTGCAATTGCAGGCCTTCAACCAGTGGGACATGGCAGAAACACCCATGATGCGAAGACCTGCCGCGACAACTACTGCCAGTATTTTAACGGTCCTGTTCCTTGGCAGCATCAGAACCTATAGTGGGCAACTACTCATGTTTCTACACTACTGACATTTCTGTACTGATGTGTCTAATAAACTGTATGTTCTACTATGCAAAAGCTTTGTTTCTCATTCTTTCAGTAGTAGCAGTAGTCACCGCAGTAAGCAGTCCATATATATATATATATATATATATATATATATATATATATATACATACATATGTATACACATGCGTATACAGATACATACATACATACATACATACACACATACATACACGCATATACATTCGTGTACTTGTATGTAAACAGATTCAGACCGGAGACGCAGTAGCGATCCCATCTGACCGGAGACGCAGTAGCGATGTTAAACCATGGCCGCCCAATCAGAACGCAGTAGCGTCCACCAATCGGAGATGAGGGGGCGCGGAAAAGTGATTTTATGCACGCTTTTGTGACACAGTACAGTCCCTATCAAGGTGTGGATTGTTAAAATAGCTGCTGTGTGAAAGCGTCCCAACGACCTCCGAGATCGTTAGTTAGATCGCTGGGGCGGCCGAAATCGTTGGGAAGTTCTGCATGTTTGACAGCTCCCCAGCGATCACGAAACGACTCTCCAGCGATCCCAAAACCGTGACGCACTAACGATCTCGCTAGCGATCTCGTTATGTGTGACGGGGCCTTTAGGTACAATACAGTGTATCATCTTAAAAATCCCTTAAAACTAAAGCCAATTTTGGTCTTGAGAAAAAAACTTTTTTTTTTGCAGGTGGGGGTGGTGGTAAATTGTAAATCTCCCATTTAAAAAATGGCCAACAAGTTTTCAATAGGGTTTAGGTCGGCTGAGGAAGGGGCCATGTCATTATTCTTTCACCTTTCAGGCCTTTACTGGCAGTCGAGCAGTGGAGACTTCGATGTTGCAATGGAGCACTGTGCTGCATAGAACTCATAGTTTTCTTGAAAAATGCTGACTTTTTCCTGTATCACTGCTTGAAGAAAGTGCATTCTAAAAACTCGCAGTAGGTTTGGGAGTTGATTTTGAGTTCATCTTCAACCCAAAAATGTCCAACTAACTCATCTGTAATAATACCTGTCCATAACAGTACCCCACCTGCACATTGCTGGCGTCTGAGTGAAAGTGGAGGACTGTGCCCGTTACTGATCCAACCACGGGCCCATCCATCTGGTCCACCAAACATCATCTCATCAGTCTACAAAACCTGTGAAAAATCTGTCTTCAGATATTTCTTGGCTCAGCCTTGACAGTTCCACTTCTGTGTCTTGTTCAGTGTTGGTCGGGGTTGAGCCTCCTCACCTCGGCTGTGTCTCTGAGCACTGAATACCTTGTACTCCTGGGCACTGTTGGACACAGACAGAAGAACAATATAAGGGCCCTTTGCAGTCCAATAGCTCATTATAGTAGACAATTCCACCTGGTTTGGGAATAGAAAGTACCACCCTAACTTCTGGGTCCCTTTTCGGGTGCACAGGTTGCACCAATAATATGTCCGCCCCTGCTCCTGGGAATTCCAGGGAGGTTGCAGTTCTGGAATATGACAGCACTGGAGGATAATGGCTTCCTGGTCGTTTCACGTCTGATTCTTCTCAAATCATTTGTAGTTAATGTGCATCTTTTTTTTCTCAACATGTTGTTTGCGACCCTGTTGACTATTTGCACAACTTTTGATGGTTTTTGACTTTTCAGAATCAGTTTACTCTATTTTTTGGACCTTTTTGCCTGAGGAAACAAGCAGCCTAATAATTCTGCACTCCTTGATAAAGGAAGTTGTATCCTTAGGCTCCACCCCTCTCATTACACAAATACACATCAGCTGATCTGCTTCATCCAATAAGCATTCAAGTTTTTAAAATCTGCATAAAAATGATGATATGGTGAAAATACTCACTAGTCTAATAATTTTGCACACAGTGTATAAGAATTAGTGTCAGAATGACTTGAAAAAAAGAAGTGGAACTCATCTGGCTCCCCCTCAGCTCCTGTTCTATCGCAATCTGGTCTCCTACTGTTCTCTACTTCCTGCTTCAGCAATGATGTCCCAACATGTGACAAGCAGTGGCCAATCACTGGCTGAGGTGGGTCACTGCAGGGGCAAGTGATTGGCTGAGAGGTGGGAAGTGAAGCCCAGCAAGGAAGCAGCAGAAGATGAACAGCAGGAAGTTACTAAGCTAAGCATCAATTCCTTTTTATGCCATTGTAGACATGTTTAAAACAAAAATGTCTGAAGTTTTGGAAACATGCCAGACACCCAAATGAGATAATTGATTTATTGCACAGGTTGTTACCTGTACCTGAACTTGAACCAGAACCCAAACTCCAATGAAAACAGTGGGGACCCGAACTTTTGGTCTGGTAAATATTCTCTCTCTATTCCCCCAGATTCCTGCCGGGAGAAGTCCGTGTTCGGTGTTTAGCACCGGATACTAACCATTATTCCTTGAAAATGTTGTGTCACACAACCACATCAGGTTAGCATATCTTTCTAAAGTAATTAATATATATATATATATATATATATATATATATATATATATATATATATATATATATATATAGGATAAGACTCTATTGCGCTCGTTTGCTCTCAAGCTCCTGTACCTTCTCAAGCACATTAGTTGCCGGTCTTCTTCTGTTCCACCTGCAGTATGCACTGCATCACTGCCAGATATATAGACTGTGAAGGGGTCTGGCGGAAGGGGAGGGGTGGGCGCAAGAAGAAGTAATAATTATCTCTCCATTATTTCAGAGGAAAGATAATTATTGCATCTATTAGATTGCAGTATTGCACAGTGATGCTTACTTTTGTACCATTGGAGACTTCTAAAGCTGGGGCAGACTAGCCCCCTGAGGAGCCGGTGGGCCCCTGTTCCTTCTGACACAGTATGTGTCCCACACCTTGTCTGGTGAAGGCACTTTACCAGTCATCACTATACGCACCAGCAGCACTCCAATATTGAAAGAGGGCACGTTTGCATGATCCTCACAGGCACAATGCTTATTCAACCGTGTATGGCTGGTAGCAATTGGGGAAACACAATGCTGCAACCAGTGCTCCTACTAGACTGTATTTCTTTGGCTGAGGATGTAATTTCTGCTCGAAGGCACTGATTATAATTCCAAAAACCCCCTTTTTTTAGCCCCCCAACCTTGTATACAACTTTCTAAGGTTGTTTTATTCCCATAGTTATACACCTGACCAATATGACAACCTCAGCCCCTTCGTTTCTAAACGCATCTTAACCAACTCTCATTTTTATGTAATTTTTCAGTGCCCCCTTTTTTATACCATTGCTATTTTTTCCTTCATACAGCTTTTTAATACCCTTATTCTTAACCCATTCCGTCATTTATAGTTATCTAGTTGCCTTTCTATCCCATTTTTATTCACCACATCCCTCCATACCCATTCCTTCCCATCATGTTATCTGAAGCCTTTGATGCTGCGACCGCTATTGACCGCGCTATCTAAGGAGTTTTCCCATTTTTACCCTATTATGTGACATAAAAACAATACAAATATTTGGACAAGGAGTTACAGATGTAGCATTTACTAAGGCCCCCATACACATAATACTAATATCGTTCGATCCCGCTGATATCAACATGTTCGGCCAATAGTCCGTGTATGGGAGCATCGGCCGACTGATCACCCGGCAAGGTGTCAATTGAGCATTTCCAACTGCTGATTCCCTTGTTCTCTTGAAGATAAGCCACCGGCCGACATGTCAGGCTCAGGAGGCTTCCTCATAGAGAACACCAGAGCGATCGGCCGAACAAACACACAAAAAAGATATATACAAAAATCATTTGCATTTGTATAGTTAGGTGTGGAGTTACACTGTTGGGTGTCAGGTAGTCTTTCTGCATTGTACTATCCTCATTTTAAAAAAGGCTACATCTATAATCTAGTGGACATCAGCTGTGTAACACATGCGGCATCTGTTTACAGATGTATAGGTTAGCATACTGTATGTTAGCAGATGTATAAAAAAGTACTGCCGATGATACTAAACTTTGAAAAGTAATCAACACAGTGGATTTATGTAAGCTGGAGGATCGGGCTGAGAAGTGGCAATGGAAGTGTAATAAATGTGAGGTCATGCACTTGGACTGAGGAAATAAAATGTACAATTATGTACTAAATGGTAAAACACTGGCTACAACTGTCACTGAAAGAAATGTGGGTATATGGGTGGACACAGGATTGCCAACCGTGCAGGAATTCCTGGACAGTCTGTAAGAATAGGGCACTTTTTTTGCCACGTCCATAAAAAGAATTGAGGCGTACGTGACTTTTTTTTTTGAGCCTGAAGAAACTTTTATAGATTATTTTACTGTAATTATCATCATTTTACAGTTTACAGTGAATTTAGCTAATGCCTTCTTATCAGTATTACAGGCTCATGTCTTCATATCTGTGACATTTTGCCACAGATTTATTGCATATTTAGCTGCGGATTAGAGACAAAATCTGCAGTTGATTTTTTTTCCACTGACGTGCTCTTAGGCCTCCGTATAAAGCACGTACGTGAAAAATCGGTACAGGTGTCATCAGTGTTTTCCATCAGTGTGACATCAGTGTGTCATCCGTGTGTCTGTTTTTACCATCAGTGTGACATCAGTGTGTCATCAGCGTGTCATCCGTGTGTCCGTTTTTACCATTAGCGTGTCATCCGTGTGTCCGTTTTTACCATCAGTGTGTCATCCGTGTGTCCGTTTTTACCATCAGTGTGTCATCCGTGTGTCCGTTTTTACCATTAGTGTGTCATCAGTGTTTTTCCTGTATAGATAAAGAAAGAAAAATGCATTACAAATTTTCTCCTATACTTTGCAATGTTAAACGCGTACAGAACACGGATATCATCTGTGTGCTATACGTGTTTTTCACAGACCCATAGACTTGTATTGGCCCTTGTCATCCATGCTGCCGGAAAAAAACAGACATGTCTCCAGCTCTGTAAACCACACATGTGGTTTGTCCTGATGATGAAGTAGTATACTTCGAAACGCGTTGACAAATAAACCGCTATTAAAACTCTTCGATCCTGGGATCAATTGCTGAACACCCTTGATCCAAGATACTGATATCGTCAGCAGCACAGAAACAAAAACCCCGAAACTCTTTTCATCCATCTGATATTATCAGAAAATGATCTATTGTTTAAATCAAGTTTTTGTGTTACATGTATTTCTTTAAAAAAAATTGACAATTATTTTTCTTATTATGATTTTTATTAGAATAATGAAATAAGTAATCTTGCAATTTTCACACTGCCCACTGAGGCTTTTTTATTTTTATTCTTTTTTTTTAAATTCATACTTCTTGCCTTTTGAGGATGACTTTTCAGCAGGCTTCTTTTTATTATAGGCGAGATTACAAAACAGGTAACTCCTCTACCTCACTGCGATTAGTGGATCCTGTTTTTTCAGTAGACGATGTCACAGCTGACCCTGCTCCCCCTTTCCTTCAAAATGACTTTTGCCCACGCTCATTGGACACACCAATACAAAAGATAGAGACTGTATCCGACCATTGTGGCTAATGTATATGTGTTGTTTCCTGAAACAATCGGAAATTATAGTCTAAAAAAGCCCTGTGGTCAGTGTGAAAATTATACTATAAGAGTTCTATGTTTTATTTTTAATACAGATTCTGTTATGTAAAAAAAAATATTGACAAAACTTTAAAAAAAAAAATACTTTATGTCCAATGTCGGTAAGGGGTTACAGAAGATCTGTCACCAGATTTAACACTAGGAATTTAATAAATTATTACATTTATAACCTAAAACCAATTTGTCTGGTGTTAAATTAAAATGAGCATTTAATGTATTCACATAGACCTGTCCTCCTAAAATACCCATTTTAATTTAGACATGGAAACTTTCACAAAGCATTTTACTACTGTTCTTATATATTTTTTGTAATGTAGCTACACCAATTTCATGAGGTTTAAGAGATCTATCTATGCATTTTGCATGGTGAAATGTGGTGACAGATCGACTTTAACCGGCCACGTTCACACGTTCAGTATTTGGTCAGTATTTTACATCAGTATTTGTAAACCAAAACCAGGAGTGGAACAAGGGAAAAGTATAATAGAAACACATCACCACTTCTGTATTTTTCACCCTCTCCTGGTTTTGCCTTCCAAATACTGATGTAAAATACTGACCAAATACTGAATGTGTGAACTAGTACTATTGAATACACTGTATAAACTTTGAATAAAATGCAAAAGAATAATGAAGTTTACAAATAGCCCTATGATAAAAAAAATATATACCGTATTTTTCGGACTATAAGACACACTTTTTTCCTCCAAAATTTTGGATGAAAGTGGGGGCTGCATCTTATAGTCCAATATACATAAATACTATGGCTGTGGGTGGTGGGGGATGTGGGGGAAGCGACAGTGGTGGAGTAGCGGTGCACAGGAGGCAGCAGTTGCTCGCTGCAGCCTACACTGTGCCCGCTACCAAAGAAATGAATATTCACTGCTCCCCACGCCCATGGGTGTGGTGAATATTCATGGCCTTTAATAGCGGGCACGCTGACAGCCGAGTGCAGCAGGAGCCACGCTGCAGCTAAAGTGTGCGTGCTATTAGGGAGCATGAATGGTCACTGCTCCCCACGCACGCCGTCCCGGCGTGGGGAGCAGTGACTATTCCGGCTCAGAGCATGACACAGCGCTGGAGGAGAGACGAGGTAAGTATGAGTGTTTATTTTTTTCTGTGCAGGGGGTGCCAAGCATACCTGGATGAGGGGGCCATACATACAGGGATGAGGGGGGCCATACATAGCAGGATGAGGGGGGCCATACATACAAGGATGAGGCATGAGGGGGGCCATACATACAGGGATGAAGGGGGCCATACATACAGGGATGAAGGAGGCCATACATACAGGGATGAAGGGGGCCATACATACAGGGATGAAGGGGGCCATACATACAGGGATGAAGGGGGCCATACATACCAGGATGAGGGGGGCCATACATACAGGGATGAAGAGTGCCATTCATACCAGGAAGAGGGATGAAGGTGCCATACATACCAGGATGGGTGTGAGGGGGGCCATACATAACAGGATGAAGGGTGCCATACATACCAGGAAGAGGGATTAGGGGGCCATGCATACCAGGATGAGGGATTGGGGTGCCATGCTTATCAAGATGGGGATGAGGGCCATGTATAACAGGAAGGAGGGGGCCATATATACCAGGATGGGGGATATTAGCAGAATTAGGGGACATTGCCCCTATAACAGTGTCAGCAGCAGACCCCCTCCCCCTTAACAGGGCATCATGACCACATTTTTGGCTTACTTTTTTTTCTATTTTCCTCCTCTAAAACCTAGGTGCGTCTTATAGTCCGATAAATACGGTATATATACAAGTGATTTCTAATATTGTTACAATGCTACTAAAATCACCCACATTCAATGACTTTTCTGAATATATGAATAAAATTGGAATATGGCAATTTATTTTTTGTATAAAGTGTACTTTTGTCCTTTTCTTTTTTAAAGGGAAGCTATTATCATAAAATGACTTCTTGTCTATATTAGGTACTTGTGTTAAAAGTATTTTCTCTGTCCTGCCTTATTCTATCTGTGCAATTGTTGGTTTTAATCCAATGCTAATTGGATATCATCCAGATATTTTCTTTCGCACATTGTAGAATTTGTTTCCATTATGATTTATTAGTGTTGTCTATTTTATTTACTGGTATTAGCATTTTTTATTCTATTTCGGAACAAACCAAGCCTGACATGTGACTGGAAGCACGAATGACCAAGCTATGACTTGCCTACTTTTGACACATGATACTAAGAAAGCAATTACTGGAGAAGGACATCATAGTCGGAAGAATAGAAGGAACAAGGCGAAGAGGAAGACCAGCAACCCGATGGCTTGATTCAATCAAGATAATGGCGCAGAAGACCCTGGTGGACCTATCTAGACTTGTACAAGATCGATCTTCCTACAGAGAGTTAATCCATCAAGTCGCCATGGCTTGAGACCGATCTGTAGGCCGTTAGTTATAATAATACGTTTATTTTATACTTACATCTGTTTACCATTTTTCTTCTATGTGGGCCCCTTTGTAGTATTTTATACAAATATTAATTTTTAATTATATTTATGATTATTGTATTTTTGTGTTTAAATAAAATTTATTAGTGGATTTACATGTGCCAGTTATTACCTTATATTTGGAAGAAAAAAAGTTATGGTTCTTGGAAGAAGGGAAGGAAAAAAAGAAAGCGCAGAAACGAAAAATTGCCCAGTCAGGAAGAGTTTAAATCTCATTTAACCAAGAAAATGTCATAATAATTTTTTTTAAACATTTTTTTGGGCTGAAAAAGACATTTTATTTTAGGATGCATTATTCTTAAAGAGGAGCCATGAGGACAGTGCTAAGGTGGTGAAAAGTCACAGTGTCCTGATTCTTTTTATGCCCATTCCTCTATGATTGACATCCCCTGAAAATTTGACATCAGAGCTATCTGTGCTGTAAGAAAAAGACATCTAAGGACTAATGAGTAAACGAAGCACCAGAACATTATGACTTTTTTTTGAGACGGCCCCAATTCATCAAAGTGAATATGCCAGAGACTTTTGACATTTTCAAAATGAATGGTGCTGGGGAAGTCTGGGGGCTTGATGCCCAGCTTGTCTAATTCATGACAAGTCGTGAAGTTTCTTATGAAAGAAATCTTACTCCAGTCTCTGACTAAAGTGAGATTAGTGGCAATGATCATGCCGCTTGTCAGACTCTCTTGATTCGCCTCTTAATGATCAGGAGTGTCTGACTGTAACATGCCCCTTCATCAAGATTGGCGTTGTTCACGCCGGTCTTAATGAATCAGGGTCATAGATGATTTAAATGCGTTGTTCGTACCTATAATGCCCTTTATAAATATTTATTTTTAAGCCCTAACCACTTTTGTAATTTGCTTTATTATAAAATTCCCTAATCCCTACCATTCCCCATATCCTGATAATCCCTACATCACAAGAGCATGGTCCTGAGGTCATTTCTCCACAGCTTCTATCATCCTCCTGAAACCAAAGGTAGAAAGACCAGCACTCACGTTGTTGAAGTAATTTCCAAGGTTTATTCCATCAATAGCATGCATAAAATATAACATTATAGATGATGCATTTGGGCTCCACCGAGCCTTTTTCAAGCGCAATGATTCGACCAAGGGTTCAAACTCAAAAATAAGGTTATTTTGTTGTTCATACATGACCTCGTTGCTTATTTGCATATTCCTGAGTTGGGTTAATTCCATTCTGCTACACATTAACTCTTGAATGTAATTGTTATATTAATCTTTTAATTGAAAGAAAAAGAAAAGTTAATTACCGTACGTGTTCAAAGGATAAAGATCAACACACCACAATTTGTTTAAACTGTTATATACTAACGAAATCCTTCTAGATTTACAAGATAAATATTTAAATGCCAGAGTCTTAAGGTACCGTCACACTTAGCGATGCTACAGCGATCTCGACAACGATACGACCTGTCAGGGATCGTTGCTGCGTCGCTATGTGGTCACTGGTGGGATGTCAAACAGTTAGATCTTCCCAACGACGCAGCAACGATACGGCGACCCGTAGCGACCTGTATAACGATGCAACGCAAATGCATGCCTATGTGTCTCAGTTCTGAGTCGCCAACGAGGTCGTTGGTAAGGTGTCAAATACAGCGATGCATGCTACCCAGCGAGACCTTAACGATCAAAAAATGGTCCAGGCCATTTCGACACGACCAGCGATCTCACAGCAGGGGCCTGGTCGCTGCTACATGTCAAACGTAGCGAGATCGCTGCTGAGGTCGCTGTTGCGTCACAAAACTTGCGACTCAGCAGCGATCTCGCTAGTGATCTCGTTTAGTGTGACGGGGGCTTTAGCCTTCTATAAAGTCTGGTGTTAAACCAGTTAAAAGACACTAGGGGCAACAAAATGTCTAGAGTATAAGTGTCATAGACAGGTACTATGGGAGGGGGTAAGCCGGGAAGTGGGAAAAAGACAAAGAAGGGATTTAAACAAAACTCATTATTTCGTATTCACAATTTAGATCCTTACACGTCTGATCAATGTCGGTTGAACCCACTAATATCGACGGGTTTGGCCGATGGTCTAATGTGTATGGGTGCACCAGCTGACTGATGGTCAGGAGAGATATCGATCGGGCATGACTGATTTCAGACTACCGATCACATGGCTCTCCCTGAGATGAGCTGCGGCTGACCTGTCAGTCAGTGGCTTTCTCATAGAGACCACAGGAGCGCCCGCTTAGTTGAGCACTCATGTGTATGGTAGTGTCAGCTTAGATGGCTATTGACCTTAGCACTGTTTGCCCGACAGTCATCCAATATGTATGGTTAGCCATAGGCCACAATAATTGCAACCTATGGATCTAAAATCCTCACGTTCCCCCCCCCCCCTCCTTCGTTGCTTTATTTGTTCTAAGATCTGGAACTGCACCTGAGAAATGTTGAGTCTACACTTCTCAAAGTGGTCTAGTATCAGTAATATTAAGTTCCTCTGACAAATTTTATATTTACACTCTCTCTTTCACTAGTAATATTGTTTCTCCCACGTATATTAATCCACAGGGATATTTCAAGATGTAAAGCACAAAATTGCTGTCACATGTATAATAGAGTTATATGAAAAAGTTTGGGCACCTCATTGAGCTTTGAACTTCATAGCCAGGTGTATGCAATCATGAGAAAAGCTACTTAAAGTGGCCACTTGCAAGTTGTTCTCCTGTTTGAATCTCCTCTGAAGAGTGGCATCATGGGCTCCTCAAAACAACTGTCAAATGATCTGAAAACAAAGATTATTCAACATAGTTGTTCAGGGGAAGGATACAAAAAGCTGTCTCAGAGATTTAACCTGTCAGTTTCCACTGTGAGGAACATAATAAGGAAATGGAAGAACACAGGGACAGTTCTTGTTAAGGCCAGAAGTGGCAGGCCAAGAAAAACATCAGAAAGGCAGAGAATAAGAATGGTGAGATCAGTCAAGAACAATCCTCAGACCACCTCCAGAGAGCTGCAGCATCAACTTGCTGCAGATGGTGTCACTGTGCATCGGTCAACTATACAACGCACTTTGCACAAGGAGAAGCTGTATGGGAGAGTGATGCGAAAGAAGCCGTTTCTGCAAGCATGCCACAAACAGAGTCGGCTGAGGTATGCAAAAGCACATTTGGAGAAGCCAATTTCTTTTTGGAAGAAGGTCATGTGGAATGATGAAACCAAGATTGAGTTGTTTGGTCATACAAAAAGGCGTTATACATGGCGGCAAAAAAAAAAAGCATTCCAAGAAAAACACTTGCTACCCACAGTAAAATTTGCTGGAGGTTCCATCATGCTTTGGGGCTGTGTGGCCAATGCCGGCACCGGGAATCTTGTTAAAGTTGAGGGATGCATGGATTCCACTCAGTATCAGCAGATTCTTGACAATAATGTTCAAGAATCAGTGATAAAGTTGAAGTTACGCAGGGGATGGATCTTTCAGCAAGACAATGATCCAAAACACCGCTCCAAATCTACTTAGGCATTCATGCAGAGGAACAATTACAATGTTCTGGAATGGCCATCCCAGTCCCCAGACCTGAATATCATTGAACATCTGTGGGATCATTTGAAGAGGGCTGTCCATGCTCGGCGACCATCAAACTTTACTGAACTGGAATTGTTTTATAAAGAGGATTGGTCAAAAATACCTTCATCCAGGATCCAGGAACTCATTAAAAGCTACAGGAAGCGACTAGAGGCTGTTATTTTTGCAAAAGGAGGATCTACTAAATATTAATGTCACTTTTCTGGTGAGGTGCCCATACTTATGCACCTGTCAAATTTTGTTTGAATGCAGATTGCACATTTTGTAATAAACCTAATTTCAAGGCAGAAACATTACTGTGTCCAACAGTTATTACATATATCAAACTGAATTAGCTGTTGTAAAAACACCAATTTTTATAAAACAATAAGCTTAAGATTAATAGGGGTGCCCAAACTTTTTCATATAACTGTAATTGTTGATTTTGAATGAATCACCAGTACGTAGGGGGGTTGAAGTATTCTCCTGTAGTGACATTAGAACAATGGACACAGCTTAAACATGAGAATTGTCTCCATTTTTGGATTTGTTATAAATCTTTGTGTCACTGTTTTGCTATTTCCCAAATCTGCCCTTACTAATTTGTCTCTAAAGTAGTAATGAGCGAGCATGCTCGTTACTCGAGATTTACGAGTATGCTTGGGTGTTTCCCGAGTATCTTCAGCGTGCTCGGGTGTTATGTTTCAGTCACGCCAGTGCTCATGATTTGCGACTGTTTGACAGCTTTAATACATGTGAGGAATGCCTGTTTCTTAGGCATTACTCACATGTATTAAAGCTGTCAAACAGTCGCAAATCATGAGCACGGAGTGACTGAAGCATAACACCCGAGCACCCTGGAGGTACTCTGCGAGCACCCGAGCATGGTCGCCGAAAGGGTTAACAGAACATAACTCGCTCATCACTAGTGACCAGATCTACGGTAACAGATTAAAGGTTTGAGTTTGAATTTGCTAATATTAGGAAAGAATTGTGACAGTACATTCTAATGCTTTTTAATCATTTTTTTATATCACATAACACCATGGGTGATATTTATTTACATTTATTTTCTCTATATGTTTCTCAATCAGATTTGTTAATTTCTCTCTTGTTTTAAGAGTGTTCCAGGATAGCTCCAATTTTTTGATATTGTACTCATTTCATTTAATCTTTTTTTCTAGACTAATGAGGTTTGTCATGATTCTGCTAACTTTTTGAAATTGTAAAAATGGTCCAGATGTGGTGGATAATTACTAGAAAAATGTAATAAATTCTTCCTATTTGTTGATTTTACAAATGAATCAGTAGTGAGCATTATCTTTATTTTTTAGATAAACTGTATTTTAAAAAAGAGAATTTTTTCAATGCTAAAGTTTAGGCTATGTGCCCACGATGCAGAAATGAAGCAGAAAATTTCTGCAGCATTTCTACATCTCCCTGGCAGAAAAAACGCATGCACATTGTGCATGCGTTTTTCCTTCAGAATACATGCGGATTCACATGCGTACCCACAGTGTTTCCGCATGATGACTGACAAGCACTTTCCAGGCGATACCATCACTTGGAAAGTGCTTGACAACTAGGTCACACTATATAAATCCATGCAAAAGGCATGGATTTATATAGTGTGACCGTAAAAATAAAAAAATAAAGCTATACTTAACCCCGATCCCCCGCCTCGTGTGCTGTCGCGCTCGTCCTGGCTTCTTCCGGGTTGCCGGCACATCGCGAGACAGCCTGCGGTCACATGACCACGACGTCATCTCAGGTCCTGGAAGGAGAAGCGCTGCAGGGGCCGCCAGACAGGTGAATATAAACTTTTTTATTATTTTATTCTTTTTTTCACAGGTACAATGGTACCCAGGTCTGGATGAGAGTCTTCTCTCCTCCAGAACTGGGTACCATCCGCACATAGAGACGCATATAATCCGCTTGTACAAATGTACAGACACGGATTATGTGCTTCTCAATGCAAGTCAATGGCGGCCATTCCGCTGCGCTTCCGCAAAATTAATGAACATGCTGCGGATTTATGAGCGCTGCAGAAACGCTGTGGAAAAATCCGCAGCATGTGCATTGACATTGCGGAATGCCGTTGGGGACCATGGGGTGCGGATTACCATGCGTTTTTTATGCGTTTCCGCTGCGGAAATTCCACAGTGGAAATGCATGAAAAACGCATCGTGGGCACGCAGCCTGACCGTAAATTTTAAATTTGACCAGACTGGATTGATATTCTGTACGGTCTTAACCTCCAGGGTTGCACCTTTAGGCTGTGTGCCCACGATGCATTTTTTAAGCATTTCCGCAGCGGCAGAAACGCTTAAAAAACGCATGGAAAAAGGCCTGCCATGTTCTCTAATGATAATCCGCATGTGCTGTGCACATGCTGCGGAAATTTCCGCTGCTGGTTATCATTGCGGAAAAAAACGCAGCACTACCAATTATTTTGCAGAAGTGCTGCATTTTCGCCGCCATTGACTTGCATTAGAACGCGCCAATTCCGCAAGACTGCATCTGTACTTGTGTAATTGGCGCATTCTAATGTGCGGATGGTACCCGGGTGTGGAGGACAGGAGACTCTCCTCCACACCCAGGTACCATTAAAAGCTGTAAAAAAAAGAATAAAATAAAAAATAAAGATTATATTGACCTTCCGACGGCCCCCGGACTCCTTCCCTGTGCGGCTGCCGACAGATCGCTCAGGACTGAAGGACCTGCGGTGACGTCACAGTCATGTGACGGCAGGTCCTTCAGTGCAGCGTACCGCAATCTGTCAGCAGCCAGCACAGGAGCGCAGCAAGTCTCGGGGGCCATCGGAAGGTAAGTATAGGTTTATTTTTAACCATTCTCTCGGGTCACACTATATAAATCCACGCTGTTTGCATGGATTTATATAGTGTGACCTAGTTGTCAAGCACTTTCCAAGTGATGCTAAAATCGCTTGGAAAGAGCTTGACACCCGCATGCGGAAATGCCAGTGAAGAACGCTTCATTTCCGCATGTCCCTGGCAGGAAACGCATGCGTTTTTTTCTGCCAGGGAGATGTGACGCGCCCCCTGGGCAGTGGGGAATACCCAGAGCCGGGCCTCGTAGTTGCTGGGGGTTGTAGTCATCGTGGCAGCGACCCGGTCCGTGACCCAGGGCAGTCAAACCAGGGGGGTAGTCTAGGTGCACTAATGTCAATGTCCGACTACGCCACCTGTGGATTGCGGTTATTGGTAAGCGCCGCTGCGGGGCAGTCCGCTGAAGCTGGTGGTATGTGCAGCTAGGTGATGTGACTCTCCACAGGTGGAGTGTAGCTTCAGGGCAGCGTGAGTGGATGATGGTGGTGATAGTGCAGGGAATCAGTAGTGACAACGCGGAGTCTTTGCAATACAGTCTCAGGGTCTTTACTCACAGTTCTTTCACTCCAAGTTATTACTGCAGGTTTATAACTTCCCGCGTCGTCCTGTGTTTACCGAGTGAGGGGCTCAGTCGACTCCCAGGTAGCTCTGGAGCACTTAGCAGGACACCCTTCTGTGTGTCCTCTCTGGCCTCTCTCCTTGTATCTCACACCTAGCGGCACCTCTGTCCAGTGTCCTCGGGCCTTGGTGGGCGACGTGTGTTCCGTCCCCTGGCCCTATGTGGCTACTTTCCTAGTGGCTGGTGTGGACGGCCTGCTGTACTTGACGTGCTGCAGCCTCCGGTTCCCAGTTGAGCCCTGTAGTCTCTGCTGGTTGGGGGACACGGTTACCCTTCTCTGGCCTGACCCCCCCTACTCTTCTACTGTAGTAGCGGCGGGCGTACGGGTGGCTTGCTGCACTGCCCATACCCCTAGGGTCCCTTCGGTTCCTGGCGCCTTCCTGCTCCCTCTTCTCTCTTTCCCAGGCTCAGGCCTCCTGACTAGGCCCGCCTGTGGAGCAGAGCTCATACAGAGCCTCTGCTCCCTGACTCCTCCTCAGTCTGTCTGACTGGAACTGAACTCTGATCTAAGATGGTTCTTTCCTATTATACCTCCTACACATGTGCTCCCAGGATCTACGTCCTCCACCCACCCACTACATAGTTCTCCCTCTCTAAGTGGTTCCTCCCCACTCCAGCCAGGGATCAGGGACACTTGTGCTCTCCCGTAGGAGCATTATCGCCCTGTCCCCCAGAAAATGTGGTGTAGTGGATGTGGTGTTAGGGTCCTGAGCCATACTCCTTCCTTACCTGAGAGTGAGATACCACACCTCTGGGTGAGATGCAATACCTCTGTGGTGACCGAACCCTCAGGGGCGCCACAGATGCAGAAATGCTCAGGAAAAAATCCTGAGCATTTCTGCATCGTGGGCACATAGCCTTACACGCTGAAAATATCATCAATAAAACAACGTCAAAAATGCAAAAGTTTTGAAATTATATATAACAAAATCTGAGATAGTTATATATATTGATCTGAAGGTTAATGTACCCATTTTTCTAACATATTGTGTACACTAGTTTTGAAATAATGTATTACAGTATATATCTTCATTTTCAAACCACACCATATAAGTTTTTGCATATAGAGGAGCGATCATCGTGCCCATTACAGTACCGCACCCCTTTTTATAGAATGTGTACTAGAACTTTAAATAATTATCTTGTAACATTTTAATAACTCCAAGAAAAATTATTTTTATACTTCTATGTAATTACTATTAATAGCTACTTAACTGCTTATATGCCTTTTGGATGTTCAATTGAGGTACAGTACAGACCAAAAGTTTGGACAACCCTTCTCATTTAAAGATTTTTCTGTATTTTCATGACTATGAAAATTGTACATTCACACTGAAGACATCAAAACTATGAATTAACACATGTGGAATTACATACTTAACAAAAAAGTGTGAAGCAACTGAAAATATGTCTTATATTCTAGGTTCTTCAAATTAGCCACCTTTTGCTTTGATGACTGCTTTGCACACTCTTGGCATTCTCTTGATGAGCTTCAAGAGGTAGTCACCGAAAATGGTCTTCCAACAATCTTGAAGGAGTTACCAGAGATGCTTAGCACTTGTTAGCCCTTTTGCCTTCACTCTGCGGTCCAGCTCACCCAAAACCATCTCGATTGGGTTCAGGTCTGGTGACTGTGGAGGCCAGGTCATCTGGCGTAGCACCCCATCACTCTCCTTCTTGGTCAAATAGCCCTTACACAGCCTGGAGGTGTGTTTGGGGTCATTGTCCTGTTGAAAAATAAATGATGGTCCACCTAAACACAAACCGGATGGAATAGCATGCCCCTGCAAGATGCTGTTGTAGCCACGCTGGTTCAGTATGCCTTCAATTTTGAATAAATCCCCAACAGTGTCACTAGCAAAGCACCCCTACACCATCACACCTCCTCCTCCATGCTTCAGGGTGGGAACCAGGCATGTAGAGTCCATCCGTTCACCTTTTCTGCGTCGCACAAAGACACGGTGGTTGGAACCAAAGATCTCAAATTTGGACTCATCAGACCAAAGCACAGATTTCCACTGGTCTAATGTCCATTCCTTGTGCTATTTAGCCCAAACAAGTCTCTTCTGTTTGTTGCCTGTCCTTAGAAGTGGTTTCCTAGCAGCTATTTTACCATGAAGGCCTGCTGCACAAAGTCTCCTCTTAACAATTGTAGAGATGTGTCTGCTGCTAGAACTCTGTGTGGCATTGACCTGGTCTCTAATCTGAGCTGCTGTTAACCAGTGATTTCTGAGGCTGGTGACTCGGTTAAACTTATCCTCAGAAGCAGAGGTGACTCTTGGTCCTTCTTTCCTGGGGCAGTCCTCATGTGAGCCAGTTTCTTTGTAGCGCTTGATGGTTTTTGCAACTGCACTTGGGGACACTTTCAAAGTTTTCCCAATTTTTCAGACTGACTGACCTTCATTTCTTAAAGTAATGATGGCCACTCGTTTTTCTTTACTTAGCTGCTTTTTTCTTGCCATAATACAAATTCTAACAGTCTATTCAGTAGGACTATCAGCTGTGTATCCACCTGACTTCTGCACAACACAACTGATGGTCCCAACCCCATTTATAAGGCAAGAAATCCCACTTATTAAACCTGACAGGGCACACCTGTGAAGTGAAAACCATTTCCGGTGACTACCTCTTGAAGCTCATCAAGAGAATGCCAAGAGTGTGCAAAGCAGCCATCAAAGCAAAAGGTGGCTACTTTGAAGAATCTAGAATATAAGACATATTTTCAGTTGTTTCACACTTTTTTGTTAAGTATATAATTCCACATGTTTTAATTCATAGTTTTGATGCCTTCAGTGTGAATTTTCAAAGTCATGAAAATACAGAAAAATCATTAAATGAGAAGGTGTGTCCAAGCTTTTAGTCTGTACTGTATATAAACTGCATACATCTGATGTTACTAATAATGTTTCAGATTCTTTCTTCCATTAATATGCTTGGATACAGCACTCTGTGAATAGCCAGCTTCTTTAGCAATGACCTTTTGTGGATTACCCTCCTTGTGGAGTGTGTCAATGACTGCCTTCTGGACATCTGTCCCCATGATTGTGGAGCCTACTGAAACAGACTAAGGGACCTTTTTAAATGCTTAGGAAGTCTTTGCAGGTGTTTTTCATTAATTACTCTAATTTACTGAGATAATGACTTTTGTGTTTTCATTGGCTGTAATCCATAATCATCAACATTAACAGAAATAAACACTTGAAATAGATCACTCTGTAATGTCACTATATCTTATATGAGTTTCACTTTTTATATTGAAGAACTGACATAAATTAACTGTTTGATGATATTCTAATTTAGTGAGAAGCACTTGTATGTTATGTATGTTAAAATATGAAAAACAGGTGTTATTGGATGTTTATTAATCAAGAACGTACCAATTTTGGCATCAATAACCTCCTCTGTATATTTTCTAACAATATGGAATAATATTGAAGTAATAGAAGAGTGAGGGTTATGTTTTCATTTTTCATGGGTTTCAGTTTTGGATAATTGGGAATGAATTTCACGTATGTAGCCGGTTTTGCCAGTATTACTTGACTACTGCCTTGATGAGCAGGCTTAAAAAACAGTGAATCATCCCCTATTATAGCACGTAATGCTTATTTTTCATCTCTCAAACATTTAAGACATCCCATAGGAGTCCATAGGCATAAATATGCAGTTGATCCTCCCTCTGCAGCTATAACAGCTTCCACTCTTCTCGGAAGACTTTCTACAAGATTTCAGAGAGTGTATGTGGGATTTTTTTGCACATTCATCAAGAAGAGTATTTGCAAGGTGTGCAAAGGCCCTGAGGCGTGGCTCACATAGCAGAGAAGGGTGTAGTTTTAGATGCATTGTTGCAGCTAAAAAAAAGAGTGAATCGTAAAAAGAGTATACAGAAAATGTATAAAAAACACCAAAGAATTCAGCAAAAGACGCATGCTTAGGTAGATATTTTTGTGTGTTTTGTAATATTGTGTTGGTTTCCCATCTACTTTAGTAATGTACTCCTGTCACAGAGCCTCAAAATAAATGCAGCAGGGGCTTTAGGTTACGTTCTGATGGTGAGTTTTTGATGTTGCAGATTTTCTGCACCTATTATTTAAATTAGTTGCATTTTTTTTTTTTGTGTATTTGAGTTGTTATTTACATGTATTTTTATTGCACTGCAGGTTTTTTCTCTTATTGGTGTGTCATGTTTTAAAAAAAGATGCTTTGTTTTTAAAACACCAAAAACTCATTGTGGGCACACACCCTAAGGCTATGTTCACACGTTGCGTTTTTGCTGTGGTTATTTTATGCAAATTAAAAGCTGCTTTTTATAGTACCAACAAAAGCTATGAGATTTTCAAAAATCTGATGCACACGCTTGTTTTTTTTCCCTGACTGAATTAGAAAACTGCTGCGTTTTTTAAAACTGCAGCATGTAACTTATTTCAGCGTTTTTGCAGCGTTTTTATCACCCAATGAGTAGTGCAAAAAAGCTGATATCAGTTTTTGCAGCATTTTTGAATCAAAAGCAAGTACATCGTTTTTATGATTTTGTTTCTTCTGACACCAAATACAGTTTAATTAAATTAGTGATATGTGTTAAAGTAAACTACAGTGAAGGAAATAATTATTTGATCCCTTGCTGTTTTTGTAAGTTTGCCCACTGACAAAGACATGAACAGTCTATAATTTTAAGGGTAGGTTAATTTTAACATTGAGAGATAGAATATCCCCCAAAAATATCAAGAAAATCACATTGTATAAATTAGATACATTAATTTGCATTTTGCAGTGAGAAATAAGTATTTGATCCCCTACAAACCATTATGAGTTCTGGCTCCTACAGACCAGTCCTAATCAACTCGTTACCTGCAGTAAAGACAGCTGTCTTACATAATCACCTGTATAAAAGACTCCTGTCCACAGACTCAATTAATCAGTCAGACTCTAACCTCTACAACATGGGCAAGACCAAAGAGCTTTCTAATGATGTCAGGGACAAGATCATAGACCTGCACAAAGCTGGAATGGGCTATAAAACCATAAGTAAGACGCTGGGTGAGAAGGAGACAACTGTTGGTGCAATAGTAAGAAAATGGAAGAAATACAAAATGACTGTCAATCGACATCGATCTGGGGCACCATGCAAAATCTCACCTCGTGGGGTATCCTAGATCATGAGGAAGGAGAGAGATCAGCCTAAAACTACACAGGGGGAACTTGTTAATGATCTCAAGGCAGCTGGGACCACAGTCACCAAGAAAACCATTGGTAACACATTACGCCTTAAAGGTTTAAAATCCTGCCGTGCCCGCAAGGTCCCCCTGCTCAAGAAGGCACATGTGCAGGCTCGCCTGAAGTTTGCCAATGAACACTTGGATGATTTATTGGGAGAAGGTGCTGTGGTCAGATGAGACAAAAATTGAGCTCTTTGGCATTAACTCAACTCGCCGTGTTTGGAGGAAGAGCAATGCTGCCTATGACCCAAAGAACACCATCCCCACTGTCAAGCATGGATGTGGAAACATTATGTTTTGAGGGTGTTTCTCTGCTAAGGGCACAGGACTACTTCACCGCATGAATGGGAGAATGGATGGAGCCATGTACCGTAAAATCCAGAGTGACAACCTCCTTCCCTCCGCCAGGACATTAAAAATGGGTCGTGGCTGGGTATTCCAGCAAAACAATTACCCAAAACATACAGCCAAGGCAACAAAGGAGTGGCTCAAAAAGAAGCACATTAAGGTCATTGCGTGGCCTAGCCAGTGTCCAGACCTTAATCCCATAGAAAACTTAAGGAGGGAGTTGAAGCTCCAAGTTGCCAAGCGACAGCCTCAAAATCCTAATGATTTAGAGATGATCTGCAAAGAGGAGTGGACCAAAATTCCTCCTGACATGTGCACAACCCTCATCATCAACTACAAAAAACGTCTGACTGCTGTGCTTGCCAACAAGTGTTTTGCAAATCCGCTGCAGAAACGCTTAAAAACAGCTTGGTAGAAGGTCTGCCATGTTCCTCAATGATAATCCGCATGTGCTGTGCACATGCTGCGGAAATTTCCGCTGCGGATTATCATTGCGGAAAAATCTGCAACACTACCAATTATTTCGCGTAATCGCGACATTTTCGCCGCCATTGACTTGCATTGAATTGCTTAATATCCGCGTGACTACATGTGCACATGCGGATATTATGCGATTCTATGTGCGAATGGTACCCGGGTTTGGAGAAGAGGAGACTCTCCTCCAGACCTGGGTACCACAGTACCTGTTAAAAAAAATAATTAAAATAAAAAATATACATTATACTAACATTCTGATGGCCCCCGGTCTTCATAGCAATGCGTCCTTGCTTCCTGGCAGCTCGCGATGGTCTAACAGGACCTGCCATGATGTCATTTAGTCATGTGACGGGTCACGCGACCGCTGACGTCGGTGGTCTCGTGACCCGTCACATGACTAAATAACGTCATGGCAGGTCCTTTTACACAACCACGAGACATGGGGAAGACCGGACGCACCGGAGAAGGAGACCGGGGGCCATCAAAAGGGATGTATAATATTTATTTTTTATTTTTTACCATTCTTTTACAGTCACACTATATAAATCCATGCCGGTTGCATGGATTTACAGTGGTGGCCAAAAGTATTGGCACCCCTGCAATTCTGTCAGATAATACTCAGTTTCTTCCTGAAAATGATTGCAATCACAAATTCTTTGGTATTATTATCTTCATTTAATTTGTCTTCAAAGAAAAAACACAAAAAGAATTGTCCTAAAGCCAAATTGGATATAATTCCACACCAAACCTAAAAAAGGGGGTGGACAAAAGTATTGGCACTGTTTGAAAAATTATGTGATGCTTCTCTAATTCGTGTAATTAACAGCACCTGTAACTTACCTGTGGCACCTAACAGGTGTTGGAAATAACTAAATCACACTTGCAGCCAGTTAACATTGATTAAAGTTGACTCAACCTCTGTCCTGTGTCCTTGTGTGTACCACATTGAGCATGGAGAAAAGAAAGAAGACCAAAGAACTGTCTGAGGACTTGAGAAAACAAATTGTGAGGAAGCATGAGCAATCTCAAGGCTACAAGTCCATCTCCAAAGACCTGAATGTTCCTGTGTCTTCCGTGCGCAGTGTCATCAAGAAGTTTAAAGCACATGGAACTGTGGCTAACCTCCCTAGATGTGGACGGAAAAGAAAAATTGACGAGAGATCTCAACGCAAGATTGTGCGGATGGTGGATAAAGAACCTCGACTAACATCCAAACAAGTTCAAGCTGCCCTGCAGTCCGAGGGTACAACAGTGTCGACCCGTACTATCCGTCGGCGTCTGAATGAAAAGGGACTGTATGGTAGGATACCCAGGAAGACCCCACTTCTTACCCCGAGACATAAAAAAGCCAGGCTGGAGTTTGCCAAAACTTACCTGAGAAAGCCTAAAACGTTTTGGAAGAATGTTCTCTGATCAGATGAGACAAAAGTAGAGCTTTTTGGGAAAAAAGCATCAACATAGAGTGTACAGGAAAAAAAAAGAGGCATTCAAAGAAAAGAACACGGTCCCTACAGTCAAACATGGCGGAGGTTCCCTGATGTTTTGGGGTTGCTTTGCTGCCTCTGGCACTGGACTGCTTGACCATGTGCATGGCATTATGAAGTCTGAAGACTACCAACAAATTTTGCAGCATAATGTAGGGCCCAGTGTGAGAAAGCTGGGTCTCCCTCAGAGGTCATGGGTCTTCCAGCAGGACAATGACCCAAAACACACTTCCAAAAGCACTATAAAATGGTTTGAGAGAAAGCACTGGAGACTTCTAAGGTGGCCAGCAATGAGTCCAGACCTGAATCCCATAGAACACCTGTGGAGAGATCTCAAAATGGCAGTTTGGAGAAGGCACCCTTCAAATATCAGGGACCTGGAGCAGTTTGCCAAAGAAGAATGGTCTACAATTCCAGCAGAGCATTGTAAGAAACTCATTGATGGTTACCGGAAGCGGTTGTTCGCAGTTATTTTGGCTAAAGGTTGTGCAACTGTAACGGGTCCGGGAGGCGGACTGTAACGGGTCCGGGAGGCGGAACCTCTGAGCTACTATACAAGGGGGCGGCCCTTGTAAGGAAGCGGGTGGCAGTCTCTGGGTGAACGGACAGGGAGTTACGGCAAGTGATCAGGGCAGTCTCTGGGTAAGGGGTAGGTACGACCTGTGATGGCAGAGCCTCCGGGTAGGCTAGCAGGCAGGTGGTAGATGTGTGCTCCCAGGTGAGCAAGCGAGAGTCTCTGGAATAGCTGATGGTCACCGCACGTGACAACGGGACCTCCGGGCTGGCAAGCAGGCAGGTAACGGAGATGCGCTCCCAGGTGAGCGGGCAAGAGTCTCTGGAATAGCTGATGATCACCGCACGTGACAACGGGACCTCCGGGCTGGCAAGCAGGCAGGTAACGGAGATGTGCTCCCAGGTGAGCGGGCAAGAGTCTCTGAGATAGCTGGTGGTCACAGCACGTGACAACGGAGCCTCCGGGCTGGCAAGCAGGCAGATAACGGAGAAGCGCTCCCAGGTGAGCGGGCAAGCTGGTCCATAGACAGACTGACCGGAGTAGTAAGGCAGACCGTCGGAAATCAGGCAAGCAGGCAGGTAGCTGACATGCGCTCCCAGGTGAGCGGGCAGGCTGGTCCTTAGACAGACTGACAGGAGAAGTAAGGCAGACCGTCGGACCTCAGACTGGCAGACAGGTAACAAGTATTCTGGCAGGAATCAGGCAGGTAACTGGCAGGTACTGGCAGGTAACTAGCAGGAAACTGGCAGGTAACTGGCAACGGGACCTGAGGGCTGAAGCACAGGTGAGACACAGGTGCAAACAACATTGCTCGGGCACCTCCATTTTGGAGGAGGTGCCTTATATATGATGAAGTCCTCCGGCCATTGGCCGGGGACTCTTTAGGGCGGCGCGCGCGGCCCCTTTAAGAGGAGGGGAGCGCGCGCGCGCGCGCCCTAAGCACAGGGGCCGGGAAGGAGCGCGCGCTGAGAGCAGAGCAGGAGGAGGACGCCGGGACGGAGCGCGCGCTGACAGCAGAGCGGGGGGCGGAAGCCGGGCACGGAGCAGAGCGGTGAGAGGAGCAGCGTCCCTGCCTAGCAGAGGGCAGGGACGCCGGCACTACAGTACCCCCCCCTTTAGGCCCCCCCTTTTTTAGGCCAGACAGAAATTTAGCTAGGATGAGAGGGGCATGGATGTTCTCCCGGGGCTCCCACGTTCTCTCCTCAGGACCAAACCCCTTCCAATCTACCAGGAAAAAGGTCTTTCCTCTTACCCTTTTGGTGGCAAGAATGTTCTCTACCTCAAACTCGTCCACAGCAGAAACCGGAGCAGGAGGCGTACCTGTAGACTTGGAAAAAGAGTTAAGTACCACAGGTTTGAGGAGAGACACATGGAAGGAGTTAGGGATCCGTAAGTTGGCCGGGAGTTTCAATTTATAGGCCACCGGGTTGATCTGACTGATGACCTCCAGTGGGCCGATGAACCGAGGCCCTAACTTATAGGAAGGGATCTTGAGCCGGACATATTTGGACGAGAGCCAGACTTTATCCCCAGGGCGGAATTGAGGAGGGTCCAGACGTTTTTTGTCAGCGTGTCTTTTCATACGCTCGGATGACAGAAGAAGTGCGGACCGGGTACTCTCCCATATGGAGGAAAATTTGTTAACAAGAGATTCCGCAGCCGGATTGTCCGCCGAGGTGGAGACGGGAAACGGGATCCGAGGATGCTGACCGTAGACTACAAAAAACGGGGATTTGGAGGAAGACTCGCTCTCGTGATTGTTGTACGAGAATTCGGCCCATGGCAGGAGATCCACCCAGTCAGAATGGTGGGCATTAACGAAGTGCCGAAGGTAACTGGTCAGGTTCTGATTGATCCGCTCCACTTGACCATTAGACTGTGGGTGGTAAGCGGAGGAGAAGTCCAGGGTGACGTCCAGCAATTTACAAGTGGCTCTCCAGAAACGGGAAGTGAACTGTACCCCACGATCCGACACGATGTGACGGGGCAGGCCATGAAGACGGAAGATGTGGCGGATAAAGTCTTTAGCCAGCTCGGGTGCAGACGGAAGACCTGGCAGTGAAATGAAGTGAGCCATCTTGGAGAAGCGGTCAGCGACCACCCAAATGACCGTACAACCGGCAGAGACAGGCAGATCAGTAATGAAGTCCATCGCTATATGCTGCCAGGGGGCAGCAGGTACTGGCAGAGGTAGGAGGCGGCCGGCCGGCAGGTGTCTCGGAACTTTGTTGCGGGCGCAGGACACACAGGCAGAAACAAAGTCTATTACATCCTTGTGCAGGTTAGGCCACCAGTAGTGCCGGGTAATAAGCTGGAGGGTCTTTTTCTGACCGGCGTGGCCAGCTAGTTTAGACGAATGACCCCAGTGTAGAATCTTCTCCCGATCAGGTACTGGTACGAACGTCTTACCAGGAGGAAGACGATTTAGACTCACGGGAGCCACCTGCATTACTCTGGCGGGATCGATGATATGTTTCGGATCCTCCTCGAGATCAGACACCAGAAAGGATCGAGACAAGGCATCCGCCTTGACGTTTTTGTCAGCCGGGCGAAAATGAAGGACAAAATCAAAACGAGCAAAAAACAAGGACCACCGGGCTTGGCGCGGGTTAAGTCTCTGGGCATGCTGGAGGTAAGCCAAGTTCTTGTGGTCAGTGTAAATTATTACCGGGTGAAGAGCCCCCTCGAGCAGGTAACGCCACTCCTCCAATGCCAGTTTGATGGCCAATAACTCTCGGTCTCCTATGGAATAGTTGCGCTCAGAGGAGGAGAAGAGTTTAGAGAAGAAGCCACAAGTTACCATCCTCCCGGAAGATGATTTTTGAGTAAGTACCGCTCCGGCTCCAGAGGAGGAGGCGTCAACTTCCAGGAAGAACTGCTTGTTGCCATCTGGGCGATGCAGCACCGGGGCGGAAGAGAAGGCCTGTTTAAGGGAAAGAAAGGCCTCCTCTGCTTCGGGTGGCCACTCTTTGGGATTAGTACCTTTACGGGTGAGCGCAGAAATTGGGGCCGTCCGGGAAGAGAAGTGTGGTATGAAGAGGCGGTAGTAGTTGGCGAAGCCCAGGAAACGCTGAATGGCCTTCAACCCCTCCGGTCGGGGCCATTTCTCGATGGCAGACAGTTTCTCAGGATCCATTTGAAGGCCGGTCTGAGAGATAATGTAGCCCAGAAACGGAAGCGAGGTCTGCTCAAAGAGGCACTTCTCAAATTTAGCGTAGAGATGGTTCTGCCTTAGCCTGAGCAGGACCTGACGAACGTCCCTCCGGTGAGTCTGGAGATCCGGAGAGAAGACCAAGATGTCGTCCAGGTACACCACTACGCAGGAGTAGAGAAGGTCCCGGAAGATGTCATTGACCAACTCTTGAAAGACGGCAGGAGCGTTACAGAGACCAAAGGGCATTACCAGGTATTCATAGTGGCCGTCCCGGGTGTTGAATGCCGTCTTCCATTCATCCCCCTGACGAATACGAACCAGGTTGTACGCCCCACGAAGGTCCAGTTTGGTGAAGATCCTAGCCCCCCTCAGACGATCAAATAATTCTGGAATGAGCGGAAGGGGGTACTTATTCTTCACCGTGATCAGGTTTAGGCCTCTATAGTCTATACAGGGACGGAGAGAGCCGTCCTTCTTTTTGACGAAAAAGAAGCCTGCTCCCGCCGGGGAGGTAGATTTCCGGATGAATCCTCTGGCCAGATTCTCCTCAATATATTCGGACATTGACCGGGTCTCAGCAGCGGATAAAGGATAGATACGCCCACGGGGAGGAGTAGTACCGGGTAGCAGATCGATGGGACAGTCGTATGGTCTATGTGGTGGTAATGTCTCTGCCTCCTTTTTATTAAAGACATCTGCATAAGACCAATAAGGAATCGGAAGTCCAGGTAGATTAGCTGGGGTAGGAGAGGGACGAACGGGATGGACGGGAACCAGGCAGGTCTTATGACAGTCTTGTCCCCAGCGAAGGACCTCTCCGGTTTGCCAGTCTAGCACGGGTGCATGTCTCTGGAGCCAGGGCAGACCTAGCAAGAGGGCGTGAGAGAGTCCAGGCAGAACATGAAAGGAGATACTTTCAGAATGCAGCATTCCCACCTGCAGGGTAATGGATTCGGTGATGAGTTGAATGGGGCGAGGTAAGAGGCCCCCATCCACGGCAGCGACAGACAAGGGTACAGCCAGAGGTTTGGTGGGGATGCGGTATTTCTCAACCAGGGACTGTGAAATAAGGTTCCCGGCTGCTCCAGAGTCAAGTTGGGCTAGTTCGAAATAACGGTTCTCCCCGTAGATGATCGAAACTGACAACAGCAGGGATGGAGAGGATTTATTCTTGTCTAGGTGGACCTCTCTGAGCGAACCTAGACACAGGCGTTTCCCGATCTCTCCGGGCAGGCACGGATCCGGTGCTCCTTACTGCCACAGTAGAAGCAGCTCCCCTCGGCACGGCGTGAGTCCTGACGGGTTTTGACCATCTTGGTCTGGTCGACCTGCATAGGCTCAGGAGAGTGTACCTGGGGAGAGATGGAGGGAATGACGGGTTTCTGGAAAGTAGGAGCTAAACGTGGAATCCTTCTCTCACGGGTGACCTCTTTGGCACGCTCCTGAAACCGTAGGTCAATTCGGGTGGCAAGAGTTATTAAGTCATCGAGAGTGGTAGGAATGTCCCGACCGGCAAGTTCATCTTTAATACGGCCGGACAGACCCTCCCAGAAGACGGAAACCAGAGCGTCGTTATCCCAGGCCAGCTCCGAGGCAAGGGTACGGAACCGTATGGCATATTGGCCCACGGTGAGACTCCCCTGACGGAGGCGTAGCAACGATGATGCAGATGAGGTCTTCCGTCCGGGTTCGTCGAAGACTTTCCGGAAAGCCGTGAGAAAAGCAGGCAAGTTGGACACCAGGGGGTCTCCTCTCTCCCATAGAGGATTCAGCCAGGCCAGGGCCTCCCCGGTGAGATGGGACATGATGAAGGCAATTTTGGCCCGGTCGGAGTTAAACTGGTAGGACAAAAGTTCAAAATGCAGGGTGCACTGATTCAAGAAGCCCCGAGCCTGGACGGGGTCGCCTCCGAAGCGAGGAGGTGCAGAAAGCCGGGGTCCGGGGTAGGATACCATAGTATTAGTGAGCAGCGGAGCCGCCGGATTGCAAGATATGGCACTGGCGGAGGTTGTTGGTGGATCAGACAGAGTGTTCAGGCGAGTATTAACATTCCGCAGGTGACCCAGGATGGCCTCCTGTTGGGACCTCTGACGGGACAGTTCAAGAGCGAGGTCCGAGAGCGAGGGAGCTTGGGTGCCACCGGGTTCCATGGCCCGAGCAAACTGTAACGGGTCCGGGAGGCGGACTGTAACGGGTCCGGGAGGCGGAACCTCTGAGCTACTATACAAGGGGGCGGCCCTTGTAAGGAAGCGGGTGGCAGTCTCTGGGTGAACGGACAGGGAGTTACGGCAAGTGATCAGGGCAGTCTCTGGGTAAGGGGTAGGTACGACCTGTGATGGCAGAGCCTCCGGGTAGGCTAGCAGGCAGGTGGTAGATGTGTGCTCCCAGGTGAGCAAGCGAGAGTCTCTGGAATAGCTGATGGTCACCGCACGTGACAACGGGACCTCCGGGCTGGCAAGCAGGCAGGTAACGGAGATGCGCTCCCAGGTGAGCGGGCAAGAGTCTCTGGAATAGCTGATGATCACCGCACGTGACAACGGGACCTCCGGGCTGGCAAGCAGGCAGGTAACGGAGATGTGCTCCCAGGTGAGCGGGCAAGAGTCTCTGAGATAGCTGGTGGTCACAGCACGTGACAACGGAGCCTCCGGGCTGGCAAGCAGGCAGATAACGGAGAAGCGCTCCCAGGTGAGCGGGCAAGCTGGTCCATAGACAGACTGACCGGAGTAGTAAGGCAGACCGTCGGAAATCAGGCAAGCAGGCAGGTAGCTGACATGCGCTCCCAGGTGAGCGGGCAGGCTGGTCCTTAGACAGACTGACAGGAGAAGTAAGGCAGACCGTCGGACCTCAGACTGGCAGACAGGTAACAAGTATTCTGGCAGGAATCAGGCAGGTAACTGGCAGGTACTGGCAGGTAACTAGCAGGAAACTGGCAGGTAACTGGCAACGGGACCTGAGGGCTGAAGCACAGGTGAGACACAGGTGCAAACAACATTGCTCGGGCACCTCCATTTTGGAGGAGGTGCCTTATATATGATGAAGTCCTCCGGCCATTGGCCGGGGACTCTTTAGGGCGGCGCGCGCGGCCCCTTTAAGAGGAGGGGAGCGCGCGCGCGCGCGCCCTAAGCACAGGGGCCGGGAAGGAGCGCGCGCTGAGAGCAGAGCAGGAGGAGGACGCCGGGACGGAGCGCGCGCTGACAGCAGAGCGGGGGGCGGAAGCCGGGCACGGAGCAGAGCGGTGAGAGGAGCAGCGTCCCTGCCTAGCAGAGGGCAGGGACGCCGGCACTACAGCAACCAAGTATTAGGCTGAGGGTGCCAATACTTTTGTCTGGCCCATTTTTGGAGTTTTGTGTGAAATGATCAATGATTTGATTTTTGCTTCATTCTCTTTTGTGTTTTTTCCTTGCAAGCAAATTAAATGAAGATAATAATACCAAAGAATTTGTGATTGCAATCATGATCAGGAAGAAACTGAGTATTATCTGACAGAATTGCAGGGGTGCCAATACTTTTGTCCACCCCCTTTTTTAGGTTTGGAGTGGAATTGTATCCAATTTGGCTTTAGGGCAATTCTTTTTGTGTTTTTTCATTGAAGACAAATTAAATGAAGATAATAATACCAAAGAATTTGTGATTGCAATCATTTTCAGGAAGAAACTGAGTATTATCTGACAGAATTGCAGGGGTGCCAATACTTTTGGCCACCACTGTATATAGTGTGACCAAGTTGTCAAGCACTTTCCAAGTGATGCTAAAATCGACCGCATGCGAAATCGCATGATCAAAATGCTTCACTTACACTTGTCCCTGGCAGGAAAAATTCATGTAAAATCCACATATACAATCCGCATGCGTTTTTTCTGCCAGGGAGATGCAGAAACGCTGAAAAATCCGGAGCATTTCTGCATCGTGGGCACTTAGCCTTAAGTGTTGTTTGCCAGCGGGATCAAATACTTATTTCTCACTGCAAAATGCATATAAATTTATCTAATTTATACAATGTGATTTTCTTGATTTTTGGGGGGGATATTCTATCTCTCAATGTTAAAATTAACCTACCCTTAAAATTATAGACTGTTCATGTTTTTGTCAGTGAAAACAAAACAGCAGGGTATCAAATAATTATTTCCTTCTCTGTATGCCCGACCAATTCAACTTCCCCCGTGCTATTTACCGTATACGTTTGCAATTGTGTATTTTTTCATGAACCTTAGTTCACAGGTGCACTTCATACATGAAATTCAACTGTTTTGTTCTGAATAGTCACTATTTTTTTCAGACATAAAATACTTTTTCCCCAAAATAATTTGATCAATTTGCCCCTTTTTCCCAAAAATATTTTACGGTTTCACATCCGTCTTGCATTTGTAGTATTGTTCATGCTTGCAAGGTGGAAACAAAACTGAACTTTGGGATTCTGAAAATCGCAGCTAGAAAATCAGCAAAAAAAGGCAGCAAAACCTACTTTTTAGCTGCAGCTTTGTTACTGCTAAGAGATCAGGTTTTGGCTGCAAAGCAGCAAAAAAAGCAACATGTGAACATAGTCTAATGAAAATATGTCCATCAGTATTCCATTAGGATTTCCTCAGTTTTCTGTCAGTGTTTGATCAACTTTTTCATCAGTAAATTCAATAATTTCTATTAGACAAAAAAGATAATTTTGTTGCCATCCAATATTAAATAAAACCAATGAATGCAAATACTGATGAATATTGTTGAAACCTGATTCATTCTATGCCCCTACTGCAGGTCTGTATGATAGATGTATGATAATGCGCTCATCTAAAAGATTTTTTACATTTTAAAAATAACGAAAAGGAAAATGGACCTATGCAAACGTTCGGGCAGCCTTGGAGATTTGTGTGCTCAGATAACTTTGACCAAGGTTTCAGACCTTAATTAGCCATAGCCTACGGTTATGGCTTGTTCACTATCATCGTTAAGAAAGAAAGGCCAAGTGATGCAAATTTCCCAGCTTTCTAAAAACCAAGCCTCCTCTAACCTTGTGCCAAAAAACAGCAGCCATGGGTTCTTCTAAACAGCTGCCTAACAATCTGAAAATGAAAATGGTGGAGGCCCACAAAGCGGGAGAAGGCTATAAGAAGATAGCAAAGCGTTTTCAAATTGCGTTTTCCTCAGTTTGAAATGTAATTAAGAAATGGCAGTTAACAGGAACAGTGGAGGCCAATACAAGGTCTGGAAGAACAATCAAAATTTCAATGAAAGCTGCTCGTACGATTGCTAGAGAGGCAAATCCGAACACCCGCTTAACTGCAAAAGACCTTCAGAAAGATTTAGCAGACTCCGGAGTTGTGGTACATTGTTCTACTATTCAGAGACACCTGCACAAATATGGCCTTTATGGAAGAGTCATCAAAAGAAAACCTCTACTGCGTCCTCACCATAAAATTCAGCGTCAGAAGTACAGTAAAGACCAAAAGTTTGGACACACCTTCTCATTTAAAGATTTTTCTGTATTTTCAAGACTATGAAAATTGTACATTCACACTGAAGGCATCAAAACTATGAATTAACACATGTGGAATTATATAGTTAACAAAAAAGTGTGAAACAACTGAAAATATGTCTTATATTCTAGGTTCTTCAAAGTAGCCACCTTTTGCTTTGATGGCTGCTTTGCACACTCTTGGCATTCTCTTGATGAGCTTCAACAGGTAGTCACCGGAAATGATTTTCACTTCACAGGTGTGCCCTGTCAGGTTTAATAAGTGGGATTTCTTGCCTTATAAATGGGGTTGGAACCATCAGTTGTGTTGTGCAGAAGTCTGGTGGATAAACAGCTGATAGTCCTACTGAATAGACTGTTAGAATTTGTATTATGGCAAGAAAAAAGCAGCTAAGTAATGAAAAACGAGTGGCCATCATTTCTTTAAGAAATGAAGGTCAGTTAGTGCAAAAAATTGGGAAAACTTTGAAAGTGTCCCCAAGTGCAGTTGCAAAAACCATCAAGCGCTACAAAGAAACTGGCTCACATGAGGACCGCACCAGGAAAGGAAGACCAAGAGTCACCTCTGCTTCTGAGGAAAAGTTTATCCGAGTCACCAGCCTCAGAAATCGCAGGTTAACAGCAGCTCAGATTAGAGACCAGGTCAATGCCGCACAGAGTTCTAGCAGCAGACACATCTCTACAACAACTGTTAAGAGAAGACTTTGTGCTGCAGGCCATCATGGTAAAATAGCTGCTAGGAAACCACTGCTAAGGACAGGCAACAAGCAGAAGAGACTTGTTTGGGCTAAAGAACACAAGGAATGGACATTAGACCAGTGGAAATCTGTGCTTTGGTCTGATGAGTCCAAATTTGAGATCTTTGGTTCCAACCACCGTGTCTTTGTGCGACGCAGAAAAGGTGAACGGATGGACTCTACATGCCTGGTTCCCACCGTGAAGCATGGAGGAGGAGGTGTGATGGTGTGGGGGTGCTTTGCTGGTGACACTGTTGGGGATTTATTCAAAATTGTACGCATACTGAACCAGCATGACTACCAACAGCATCTTGCAGCGGCATGCTATTCCATCCGGTTTGCGTTTAGTTGGACCATCATTTATTTTTCCACAGGACAATGACTCAAAACACACCTCCAGGCTGTGTAAGGGCTATTTGACCAAGATGGAGAGTGATGGGGTGCTACGCCAGATGACCTGGCCTCCACAGTCACCAGACCTGAACCCAATCGAGATGGTTTGGGGTGAGCTGGACCGCAGAGTGAAGGCATAAGGGCCAACAAGTGCTAAGCATCTCTAGGAACTCCTTCAAGATAGTTGGAATACCATTTCCGGTGACTACCTCTTGAAGCTCATCAAGAGAATGCCAAGAGTGTGCAAAGCAGTCATCAAAGCAAAAGGTGGCTACTTTGAAGAACCTAGAATATAAAACATATTTTCAGTTGTTTCACACTTTTTTGTTAACTATACTGTATAATTCCACATGTGTTAATTCATAGTTTTGATGCCTTCAGTGTGAATGTACAATTTTCATAGTCATGAAAATACAGAAAAATCTTTAAATGAGAAGATGTGTCCAAACTTTTGGTCTGTACTGTATGCAAAAGAACATCTAAACAAGCAGGAAGCATTTTGGAAACAAGTCCTGTGAACCGATGAGATTAAAATAGAACTCTTTGTCCACAATCATCAAAGGAATGTGTGAAGGAAAAATTGCACAGAATTTCAGGAAAAGAACATCTTGTCAAACATTAAGCATGGGGGTGGATCAGTCATGCTTTGGGAATGTGTTGCAGCCAGTGGCACTGGGAACATTTCACGGGTAGAGTGAAGAATGGATTCAATGAAATTTCAACAAATTCTTGATGCAAACATAACACCATCTGTAAAAAAGCTGAAGTTGAAAAGAGGATGGCTTCTACAAATGGATAATGATCCTAAACACACGTAAAATCCACAACAGACCTCAAAAGGCGCAAGCTTAAGGTTTCACAATGGCCCTCACAGTCCCCTGAGCTGAAAATCTGTGGCTAGACCTCAAAATAGCAGTGCATGCAAAACGACCCTGGAATCTCACAGAACTGGAAGAATTTTGCAGTTGTTTCCAAGGAAGAATGGATGAAAATCCCTCAAACAAGAAATGAAAGACTCTTGGCTGGCTACAAAAAGCATTTACAAGCAATGATACTTGCAAAAGGGGGTGCTACTAGGTATTAACCATGCAGGGTGCCCAAACTTTTGCATAGGCCAATTACCCTTTTTGTAATTTTTAAAATGTAAAAAATAAAAAAAAATGTTTTGCCTAAAATACAAAAGAGCCGTGTTATTTTTAATTTTAGGCCTTTTATAGATCATTTCATCTCTAACTTGCTTAACTGTTCACAGTAACAGTAATTTTTACCAGGGGTGCCCAAACTTTTACATGCCACTGTACACCTTGCCTGTGTCCTGCTCTTCTTCTCCACTGTTAGTCACAAGATCTGAGACTGTGACGTGAACTAAAGGTCCTGGAAGGCTCTTCAGTTTTTACATAGACTGAACGGTGTAGAAAAGACCTCTGGCTGTATCTGTTTCCTTAGGACATACCTCTGACTTCTCAAGACAGCCCCCCTGGATCTGGGAAGTTTAGCAGGTATGCATATGTGTGTAATTGCTGAGAATAACACATTTTAATGATGGAGTACACATTTGCTAAATACATCTGGAAAGAACTTAGAGACCAGGGGTCCTCAAACTTTTTAAACAGGGGGCCAGTTCACGGTCCCTCAGACCATTGGAGGGCCGGAATATAGTTTTAAAAAAAAACTATGCACAAATTCCTATGCACACTGCACATATCTTATTTTGAAGTAAAAAAAACAATACAGGACCAAATACAATATTTAAAATGAAGAACAAGTAAAGTTAAATCAACCGATATTTCAATAGGTAGGTAACTGTACCCAATAGGCAGCATAGGTCCCCAATAGGCAGGTAAATGTACCAAATAGGCAGCATAGGTCCCCAATAGGCAGGTAAATATCCCCAATAGGCAGGTAAATGTCCCCAATAGGCAGGCAAATATCCCCAATAGGCAGCAAAGGTCCCCAATAGGCAGCAAAGGTCCCCAATAGGCAGCATAGGTCCCCAATAGGTAGCATAGGTCCCCAATGGGCAGGTAAATGTTCCCAATAGGCAGGCTGTTCCCCCCTTATAATGCCCCATTCTGGATGCCACCCCCCATATAATGCCCCATGCAGGATGTCCCTTTCTCACACCATATAATGCCCCATGCAAGATATCACTCCCCTGTCTTTATAATGCCCCATGCAGGATGTCCCTTTCCCCCCCATATAATGCCCCATGCAGGATGTCACCCCCCATATCATGCCCCATGCAGGATGTCACCCCCCATATAATGCCCCATGCAGGATGTCACCCCCCATATCATGCCCCATGCAGGATGTCTCCCCCCATATAATGCCCCATGCAGGATGTCACCCCCCCATATAATGCCCCATGCAGGATATCACTCCCCTGTCTTTATAATGCCCCATGCAGCATGTCACCCCCCCCATATAATGCAGCATGTCACCCCCCCATATAATGCCCCATGCAACATGTCACCCCCCCATATAATGCCACATGCAGGATGTCACCCCCCATATAATGCCCCATGCAGGATGTCACCCCCCCCATATTATACCCCATGCAGGATGTCACCCCCCCCATATTATACCCCTTGCAGGATGTCACCCTCCATATAATGACCTATGCCTCCATACATTAAAAAAAAAAAATCCAATACTCACCTCACTTCTCACTTGCTGCCGCTGCTCTGGTCTGGACTCCAGCGTCGCGGCGGCGTTGTCCCGCTCTGCGCTGCCTGTGACAGCACTCGGGAGGGCGCGGTGTAAAGATGTCACCGCGCCATCTGACCTGAGACGTCACAGGAAGCGCAGAGCAGGAAGACAGCGGATCTGCAGAGCCACGGGGAGAGGTAAGTATCCGCCTGCCGGGGCCCTGAGCAAGCGGGGGGGAGGAAGGGCAATGGTACCGCTCTCCTCTCCTCCGCCCATAGCCCGGCGGGCCGGATGAAAGTCCTCTGCGGGCCGCATGTGGCCCGCGGGCCGTAGTTTGAGGACCCCTGTTATAGACACTCGTTTTGTGTATGGAATGTCACAGGCTCTTTCGACATACCTTCTAGCCTTGGCCAGATGATAAATAAAAATGCACTTGTCATCAGTCAAGCAACAGCAAGTAAATTGGCTCAGCAAATTAGTCAATAGTCTAAATATTTCATTACCAACAATTACAAATAGGGAGGGTGGTCCTGAAGAACCAGGTAGTGAACATGGTTCTGGGACGTGAAGTTGGTTGGCGAGAAGCCGCTGACTACTTCTGTAAGCACTGAAGATCCTGGAATCTGCAGAGTTTGTGTCATGGGTGTGTCAGTTGTGACAGTCAGTCACCCTGCAGTTGGTTGCGGAAGATCTTTTCGTTTGGCATTACAGACACCTTCTTGAATCTATCTCACTCTAGGACCCAGCGGCTACCTCCCTCCTGCTAATTGACACCCAGGCCTGGGTCTTTAAATACTTTCTGTTTGCAGCAGGGTGGGGCCGGTGATATTCACATGTTTCCTTGTGAAGGCTTGGAGCTGCTGCAGTCTGCTTACTTAATCTCTGGTGCTAGGAGGACATTTGGTGTAATCTCTCTGAAGTCGGCTCAAGCTAAGTTACTTGTCCCCATGTGTGTCTCCCTTGTTGTCTTTAGTTGCTAGTGGGGACTGAATAGTGCTCACCCCTCTTCCCTATCCAGGGCCAAGCACTACCAATAGAGGGACGATAGGGGAGACAAGGTGATATCAGATCAGCCTAGGAGGTTTCCACTTCCTCTTACCTTAGTGTCTGGGCTCCCTTTCCCTCTTCCCTTCGTGTTGCACTTAGTCTTTCCCACACCTTGCATAACAGTTTGCATACATTCCAATATCTACAATTATAAACCAGTAGTGGCGGTCTACCAAAGCTGTGTATAAGGGCGCAGTCAGCTGCATAGAATTACATTCTGTCATACTCAGGTCAGAAGTAATGCAACCATCTGACGGAGCCCTAATTGTAGTATCAGGACCCTGAGTTCAATGGCTTCTTCACCCTGATGTGTTTCCTATATGAGCATTAAGACATCTAAAATTCAAAATGTGGGATGGCAAGAGTTTTCTGTTCCAAGGAAATTGAAAAAAAAATTAAAATATATTAACCCCTTCGCCCTGAAGCCTGTTTTCACTTTCACCGGTCAATTTTTTTAATTCTGATCAGTGTCACTTTATGTGGTAATGATTCTGGAACGCTTCAACGTATCCCAGTGATTCTGAGATTATTGTTTCATGACTTGTTGTACTTCATGTTAGTGGGAAATTTAAGCAGATATTTTTTGTGTTGTTTTGTAAAAATATAAGAAATATAGCGAAAATTTTCAAACTTTTAATTTTTATGCCCTTAAACTAGAGAGTTATGTCACACAAAATAGTTAAATAACATTTCCCACATGTCTAATTTACATCTGTATCATTTTTAAAACAGATTTATTTAATTAAGAAGTTAGAAGGGTTAAAAATTGATCAGCAATTTCTCATTTTTCTAACAAAATTTACAAAACCATTTTTTTGGGGACCACATCACATTTGAACTGACTTTGAGGGGTCTTTATGACAGAAAATACCCAAAAGTGACACCATTCTAAAAACTGCACCCCTTAAACTGCTCTAAACCACATTCAAGAAGTTTATTAACTCATCAGGTGCTTCATAGCAATTAAAGCAATGTGCAAGAAAAAAATGAAAATGTTACTTTTTCCCACAAAAATGTAACTTTAGCCTCAAATTTTGCATTTTCACAAGGGTACCAAGAGAAATGGACCCCAAAATTTTTTGTGCAATTACTCCTGAGTACACCAAACCTTCATAAGTGGGGGGAAACTGTTTGGGCGCACGGCAGGGCTCGGGAGGAAAGGAGCGCCATTTGACTTTTGAAACTCAAAATTAGCTGGAATCGAAAGATGATGCTATGTCGTACTTGGAGAGCCCCTGATGTGCCAAAACAGTGGAAACCCCCACAAGTGACCCCATTTTGGAAACTAGACCCCTCAAGGAATTTTTTTATATGTGTGGTGAGCACCTTGTACCCCCAGGTGCTTCACACAATTTTATACCGTTGAGCCATGAAAATAAAAAATCTAAAAACTATGCCTCTAGATAATTTGAGGGGTGCAGTGTAATAAAAATGTGATCACTTTGGAGGGGTTTCCACTGTTTAGGCACATCTGGGGCTCTCCAAACGCGACATGGAGCCCACAGACCATTCCATTAAAGTCCATCCACCAATCACAGTGTGTCACATTGATTTTTTATGTTTTAACTTTATTGTCAAATCGCTGTGATTGGCTGATCAGAATTGATTGGCCAATCACAGCAATTGCAGAAGCTGGGGGGGGGGCAGTATGGCCCCTGGGGCGACATGCAGAGATGGTATGCTGTGAGAGACAGCAGCCATCCTAACTAGCGGCGCCGTACATGTACTACAGTTTTTGGGAAAGCGGTTCCCGCAGCGCCGTACATGTACAGTGGATGTCATGAATGGGTTAATAAACATAGATTAATAAAGTTGTTTTGAAAAATAATGATATTGATGAACAATCATTACAAAAGGTCAACAATATACTTAGGATAGGTCATCGAAGCAGTTGAAAACAACTTTAATATTCTTAATTCTGAGGTAAAATCTGCATTCAGTGAAGACAGACTTTCCCTTTACTGAGATAGGAGATGGCAGCTGCTACTGATAAGATTCTATCTAAGTAGTAGGGAGAGGAGGAGGGAAGAGCTCTATCTCTAGCTCCTCCCTCCTCCCCGTCTACAGAGAATTGTATCTGTAGCAGCTGCCATCTCCTATCTCGGTAATGGGAAAGTCTGTCTTCACTGAATACAAATTTTACCTCAAAATTGAGAATTTTGATAAGGATTGATCAATTTTGGCAGAGAAAGAAGCACATTTCTCTGATAAGATATATTACAAAGTTGCTCATTTTAATCTGTACTATTGATTTATGAAATAAAAATTAAAATGACGGTTACGCTTTAAGGTAAGTTCCCTTATTTTCGCTGTGCAAAAAAGGCAGCATATTACAGGTCCATCAAAGTTAAAGTGGCTGTGCCACCATAAAGAATACTTTTAACCAAGCAGAAAATGTGGAAATAAATGTTTTTGTAATTTACATTTATTAAAAATTATGATGCATTCAATAAATACCAAGCTTTTACCTTCTGAAGTATGCTCCCTAGTGCCCCCTGGCATTATTCCATTATGTCCTCGTAGCGGCGATCAGCTGGTCGAGTTTGTACAATTCCTGTCATCATAAGAGGTCCCCCCAACTCCCCACTCCCAGTGTGCACAATGTAATCTGCCCCACACAAACCAAACAGCGCAGGGGGCAGATTCCTGAAAGCTGCACAGAAGCATGTCTGAGAGTCTTCCCAACCCCCCTCTGGATGATATCATGTACTTCACAGACCTGTGAGCGCGATAGTAGAGAGACACTTCCCGCACTTACATACAGCTCTGTGAAGCAGAACGATCTCACCCAGAGGAGGGTTGGGAGACTCATTCGCGTTCTGTCTTTTCTGGAATCTGCTCCCTGCGCTGTCAGACTTGTATGAGGGAGATTACATTGTGCACTCTGGGGGTGGGGAGTTGGGGGGTCTCTTATGATGACAGTGTGGCGTCCCTGAGGGTTCGGTCACCACAGAAGTGCAGCATTTCACCCAGAGGCGTGGTATCTCACTCTCAGGTAAGGAAGGAGTACTGCCCGGGAACCTAACACCTGCATCCAACACATTCCACTTCAGTAGGGGCAGGGCGAGATTGCTCCTAAGGGAGAACACAGTCCCTGGTCCCTAGCTGAAGGGTGGAACCATGTAGTGGGTGTGGGTGGAGGACGTAGATTAGGGGAGCGCATGAAAGGAAGTGATATAAAAAGGTGGTGGAACACTCTAGTAGGAAGAAGTCAGAACAGTCTACAGTGAGAGGAGTTGGGAGCAGGAGCTCTGTAGGAGCTCTGCTCAGGAGGAGGGCCTGAGGAGAGGCCCAGGACTGAAGAAGACGGAAAGGAGCAGGAAAGGCTCCAGGAACGAGGAAGGGACCCCAGGGGTATGGGCAGTGCTGGAGGCCACCCGTACTCCCAAATCTACCAGGAGGTGGAGGGGTCAGGCCGCACAAAGGGGACCGGTCCCTCAACTAGCAGAGTACTTTATGTCTCAACTAGAAACCGGAGGCTGCAGTATTTCAAGTCCTGCAGCCAACAGTCCATATCAGTCTCACCAAGAAGGTAGCCATAGAGGACCCAGGGGACAGAACAGATGTCGCCCGACAAGGCACGCGGCTACTGGATTGGGACACTAGGTGTGAGGTGTAGGAAGATGGCCAGAGAGAGTGAACACACAGAAGGGGGTCCCGCTAAGTACTCCGGAGATATCTGAGGGCTGGCTGAACCCCTCCCTGAGTAAGCGCAACACGACGAGGGAAGTTACACCGGTACCTGTAACTTGGATTGCAACAACCGTGAGTAAAGACCCTGAAGACTGCACCCCACTGTCTCTGTGATTATTATCTGCGCCATCACCCCTGCAGTACAACGCCCTGCATCATCTATAACATCTACAACATCTCTACACTGCCCTGGAGCTAACCTCTGCCTGTGGAGAGCTGAACCAACCCTGCTGCACCAACATGAGCTCCAGAGGTTCTGCACAGCATCGGCGGCTCCTTATGGCTGCATACCACAGGTGGCGTCACAAACTATATATTTAAAACTATAAAATCCCCTGTAATATACCCCTTTTGATTGACCGCCCTGGGTCACGGGCACTGTGACAGCACCCCCAGCAACGACCGGCCCGCCACCGAGTACCCCACGGCCCAGGGGGCGCGCCAACTTGGCGTCATGAACAGGATATGAACCCACCCGTTATCATTGGGTATTGTGCGCCTTGAGACTGTGTTCTATACTGAATGTGGCGCCCGCCCCAGAAGAATGGGCGCCTTTATGTGCGAGCCAAAAGACAACAAGAAACCGCCTCCCATCGTGTGCCGGGTTCCAGAATGGCGCCAAAAGCGAGGCCCGTCCCGTGCAACAGTGACCATGAATGTGGATGTGTCCATCAAGCTGGGGGGGGCCGCCTCAAGGTGTGTCCGACAGCAAGTTGCCATGGAATCGCCCTCGAAAGGGGAGAGGAGAGAAGAAACCTGGGAGACAGGGCGGGGTCTCCAGCAGTCTAGACAGACCGCACCCGGCAGTTTAGATGGAGAGTCAGGAGCCAGCTCCCGTCCAAGGCCTGCAGCGGTCAGCAACGCCTCTCACCCTGGAGGAGGCAATGGCAGAGCTATCCCTGGAGGATACCGAATTCCTCTAGACTGAAATCCAGGAGCTAGGCCGGAGAATGGAGAAGGCCCAGCAGGACGCCATTGCCGGCTGGAAAAAGGAGCTGCTGGAGAAGCTGATGATCCGGCAGCAGCCAGTGTTGCACTCCACCAGCAGCGTACCCACCCCGGAGGAGCCTGAACAGAGCCAGGAGGCAGAGGATGGCACAAGCGCGGCCGCGGGAGCAGGTAAGGAGAGACTCCCTGTCCCGAGTGCTGAGGGTGCTGACCTGCTCCTGGGCTCCCTGGCGGAACCTCCAATCCCGGGTGCCTGCTCCACCAACCTACTTCTGGGCCCCCTGGCGGAACTGTTATGATCTGCTACAGAGACTAAGGAAAGACAGGAGATCTGTCCCTACAATAGAACTAAACTAGATCCCTACGATGTAACGGGGAACCTGATCCTGCGATCAGACCCGCTAAAGTCCTCGGCTAGTCTGTACGAAGACCTATAGATGTGAGGGAGGAATCCCTACAAGAACTAGGGACTGGGAAAAGTTGGACACCTCCTAGCAGAAATCGTAGCAGTCAAAGACAAACACACAACAAAAAGTAAAGAGGTCAGAAGACCTAGCAAAACTAACAGAGAACGGCAACAGAGCACCAAGCTAGCTCAACAGTAGTAAATACAAATGAAGTCCAGCAATGCCAGGAGGGCGGAGCCGGATTAAATAGGCAAAACTGGTCATGTGACCAGCAAACTAAAAAAAAACTAACAGGAGAGTTGTAACAGTACCCCCTCTTCTAAGAGGATCCTCCGGATCCCCTAGGCCCAGGCTTACCAGGAAACCTCCTGTGAAACGCTCGGACAAGTCTGGAAGCAGAAACATCATCCGCCCTCACCCATGAGTTATCCTCAGGTCCGAAACCCTTCCAAGCGACGAGATACTGCAAACTCCCTCTATACCGTCTAGAATTTAGGATGCGGGAAATTTCATATTCCCCGTCCTCCACCACCGGAGGAACAGTGGCAGAGGCGTCACCATCCGACACATCAGCTTTTTTCAACAGAGAAACATGAAACACCGGATTAATCCTCCAGGACGTAGGAACCTCCAGCCTAACAGCAGATTGGTTAACTATCTGAAGCACCTTAAAGGGCCCTACGAACTTGGGACCCAATTTTTTAGAAGGAATCCTCAATCGCAGATTCTTAGAGGACAACCAAACCATGTCACCAACAGCAAACAAAACCTCTTGCCGTTTCCTATCAAAGTACCTCTTAGATTTTTTGTTAGCCTCCTGAAGATTACCACGCACATCCGTCCAAACTCTCTCCAAATCACCGGAAAAACTCTCCTCCTCAGGCACAGCCGAAACCAATTTGGAGAATGACCCAAAAGACGGATGTCTCCCAGAACAACAAAAAAAAGGCGAACACCCAGCAGAAGAGGATGTATGGTTGTTAAGAGCAAATTCAGCAAGTGGCAGAAACTCAGACCACCCCTCTTGATTGTCTGCCACAAAACAACGCAAGAACTGCTCAACATCCTGGTTCTTCCTTTCTGTCTGGCCATTAGACTCAGGATGATATCCGGATGAAAACGACAAATGGACTCCCAACCTGTCACAAAAGGCACGCCAAAAACGAGCCACGAACTGAGGTCCCCTATCAGAAACAATGTCAGTAGGAACACCATGTAGTCTGACAATCTCCTTGACAAAGGCCTTAGCGAGTGTCTTAGCGCAAGGCAGTTTGATAAAGGGAACCAAGTGACACATCTTGCTAAAACGGTCCACGACCACCCAGATGACCGTGAAACCTTCAGAGGGAGGAAGGTCAGTAATAAAGTCCATAGCCAGATGTGTCCAAGGTGCACTAGGAACCTCCAGAGGGCAAAGCAACCCCGCAGCAGGAGCATGCGAAGACTTGGATCTAGCACACACAGTACATTGGCGCACCCACTTAATGACTTCCTTCTGCCATCCAGGCCACCAAAAACTGCGACCCACAAGTCTCTTGGTCTCAGAAATTCCTGGATGACCTGCCAAGCGAGACTCATGACACTCAAACAAATCTCTCCTAAAGGTCCTAGGCACAAACAACCTCCCATGGAGAGTGTTAGATGGGGCATTCTCCTGTGCTTTAAGAATCTCATCCTCCAAAACGGAGTCCAAAGCAGCAATCACAACACCTTCTTGTAAAATGGTCTCCTCTTCCTCCTCAACACCGACCATGGGAGAAAAGCTGCGAGACAAAGCATCCGCTTTAACATTCTTGGTACCCGGGATGTAAGTAACGGAAAAATTAAACCGCTTGGCAGCATCAAGATAGATCAGATTTTTATGATCAGTGAAAACCTGAATGGGAAAATCAGCACCTTCCAAGAGGTGACGCCAGTGTTCAAATGCGAGTTTAATCGCCAGCAATTCCCGATTACCAATATCGTAATTAAGTTCAGTCTCGGAAAATTTTTTTGAAAAAAAGGCACAGGGATGTACTCGATCCTTGTTTTCCTGAGACAACACCGCACCAACCCCCACCGAAGAAGCATCAACCTCAACCAAAAACGGCTTAGTCACATCAGGCTGCATAAGGATGGGAGCAGAGGTGAACCTCTCCTTTAAAAACACAAAAGCTTCAATGGCCTCAGAAGTCCACTGAACCGCATTAGCACCTTTCCTGGTGAGATCGGTCAGCGGTTTGACAATAATAGAAAAATTTTTTATGAATTTTCTGTAATAATTGGCGAAACCCAAAAACCTCTGTATCGATTTCAAACCAATAGGCCTAGACCATTCCTGCACAGCTTGAACTTTAACCGGGTCCATCTCAAAACCTTCACTGGAGATAATGTAGCCCAAAAAACTAATTCTCTGTACAGCGAACTCACATTTCTCCAGCTTAGCAAAAAGCAAATTGTCCATTAATAACTGTAATACCTCACGTACGCTCCGCCAATGAGACTCCAGATCAGGCGAATAAATCAAAATGTCATCCAAATACATAACCACATTTTTGCCGATTAAAGGTCTAAGGATGTCATTAATAAGATTCTGAAAAAATGCAGGAGCATTAGTAAGACCAAAAGGCATAACCAGATTCTCAAAATGACCCACAGGAGTGTTAAAAGCAGTCTTCCATTCATCACCCTCCTTCATGCGCAACAAATTGTATGCCCCCCGGAGATCAATTTTAGAGAACCACTTGGCCCCCACTAACTGGTTAAATAAATCAGGAATCAATGGCAGTGGGTAAGGATTGCGTACAGTAATTTTATTAATCTCACGAAAGTCCAGACAAGGACGTAAACCGCCATCTTTTTTTTTTACAAAAAAAAATCCAACAGCCACAGGAGACTTGGAAGGCCTAATGTGACCAGCGGCCAGGCTTGTCTGTATGTATTCCTCCAAAGCCTTTCTCTCAGGAATAGTAAGATTAAATAAACGACTCTTAGGAAGAGTCGCTCCAGGGACAAATTCAATGGTACAATCATAGTCTCTATGGGGAGGCAAAACCTGCGACTCCTCCTCAGAAAAAACTCTCCAAAAATCCTGAATAGGTACAGGCAATTCCCCTCTATCCACAGCAGCAATGCGCCCATTACAACACTTGTCATAACACTTAGGGCTCCAGGACTTAATTTCATTGGTAGACCAATCCAGTACAGGATTGTGCAATTTTAACCAGGGTAACCCCAATATTACTGGAGAAGGCAAATTATCCAATACCACCAAATCCAAATTCTCTTGATGAATACCATTAATAGTGAGGGGAAATTCACAGACCTTGTGAGTAACACTCTTCAAGGGAGAGCCATCGACAGAAACCACAGCAATAGGGGATGACAAAGTTTTAGGTTCTAATCTAAGTTTTTCCAAGAATCCCCCATCAATCACATTCAGAGTAGATCCACAATCCACAAATACCCGAAATTCAATTAATTCATCCTGAGCAGCAGTAGTGGCAGATAGGAATACTCCCTTAGAATTTAAACAGGCAATACGGGCATGACTGACCATTTTTTTTTTCTTTCTTCATACGAAGCACACAGCTCTTAATAAAATGACCAGAATTTCCGCAATAGAAACACAAGCCTTCAGAAAGTCGGCGGTCTTTTTCCTGAGAGCGGGGTGTCATCGCCCCAATTTTCATCGGCTCACCATTGTCAGCACTGAACCTCTCAGGACTCGAAGCTGACATAGCAGAGGATTTGCTCTCATTAACCCTTGCACGCAGGCTCCTGTCCACCCGTATAGCTAATTGCATTGCCTCCTGCAAGTTTCCAGGTGTGGGATAAGCAATCAGTAAATCCTTAACCCTTTCACCTAGTCCTGCAAGAAACAAGCTTTTCAAAGCTGAATCGTTCCACCCCACCTGGGCAGACCACCGACGGAAGTGAGAACAATATTTTTCCACATTACCTGATCCCTGCCTCAAACGTCTTAATTCAGACTCAGCAAATGAGACACAATCAGGATCATCGTACAATAAACCCAAAGCAGAAAAAAAACTATCCACTGATCTAAAGCACGGATCACTAGGTTGGAGAGAGAAGGCCCATCCCTGAGGATCTTTGCGCAAAAGTGACATTATGAACCCTGTGATTCATCACCAGAGGATCCGGGTCTCAAACGAAAATATAATAGACAAGCATTTTTAAAAGAAAAAAAATCTTGTTGTTCGCCAAAAAATAGATCAGGCAGACGTACCTTTGGTTCCACAAAATGCGCTCCAGAACAGCTACTCACATGTTGTTGGAGCTTGGCCACCTCCAGAGAGAGTCCCTGCAAGCGTTGAGCCAAATCTTGCACCGAAACCATGATGGAAAACTGGAGGTCTTTCCTTAGAGAATTTTTTTTTTTTTTTTTTTTTTTTTTTTTTTTTTTAAGACTGGACTTACTGTTATGATCTGCTACAGAGACTAAGGAAAGACATGAGATCTGTCCCTACAATAGAAATAAACTAGATCCCTACGATGTAACGGGGAACCTGATACTGCGATCAGACCCGCTAAAGTCCTCGGCTGGTCTGTACGAAGACCTATAGATGTGAGGGAGGAATCCCTACAAGAACTAGGGACTGGGAAAAGTTGGACACCTCCTAGCAGAAATCGTAGCAGTCAAAGACAAACACACAACAAAAAGTAAAGAGGTCAGAAGACCTAGCAAAACTAACAGAGAACGGCAACAGAGCACCAAGCTAGCTCAACAGTAGTAAATACAAATGAAGTCCAGCAATGCCAGGAGGGCGGAGCCGGATTAAATAGGCAAAACTGGTCATGTGACCAGCAAACTAAAAAAAACCTAACAGGAGAGTTGTAACAGGAACCTCCAATCCCAGGCGCCTGCTCTGCTGATCTGCTCCCCGGTCTCCTGGCGGAACCCCCGATCCCGGGCGCCTGCTCCGCCGACCTGCTCCTGGGCCCCCTACCGAAGCCACCTGCCCCCGCACTCGAGTGGGTGTACGGAAACCCTACTACGACTGGTCCGCCAGATATGAAGACCAGCAAGGACCCCCTCTGACACCTACACCTGCACCCCCGGTTACCTGCCCAGAAGGAGAGGAGTTCCGGTGGGACAACCGGGAGGGAGACCTCATGGGGTTCCTGTGGGAGACGCACACCCAGGCACGTAGGAGGGAAGAGCACTGCAGGAGGGAGCTACTGCAGTTGGAGAAGGAGTGTCATGACCGGCAGGTGCGGTGGGAACAAATGGAGGCCCGGAACATGGCGGCCAAAACCCGGCCCGCAAGGTGAGAGCTGCCACCCCTAGTCCCCGTCTGGAGGGGATAGTCGTCAAGTTTGACCTAGACGCCGGGTGGGGCTTTGTGAGAGAGCCGCACACCGATCGGGACGTTTTCGTCAACCGGCGGGATGTAGAACCCCACCTCCAACAGGGGCATCCCGGCCGAGGCCTTTACCCCGGCAACTATGTCATCTTTACCCGCCACAAGGGCGAGCGCGGGTGGTACAGTTATATAAAAAAGTTTGGGCACCCCTATTAATCTTAGGCTGGGTGCCCACGTAGCGTTTTTCAAGCGTTTATGCAGCGGAATTTCCGCAGCATAAACGCTTGTGAAACGCTAGGTAATCCGCACCCCATGGTCCCCAAGGGGATTCCGCATGTTCTATGCACATGCTGCGGATTTTTCCGCAGCGTTTATGCTGCGTACAAAAATCCGCAGCATGTAATTTAATTTTGCGGAAGCGCAGCGGAACTCCCGCCATTGACTTGCATTGAGACGCATAGAAACCGCGACTGTACATTTGTACAAGCGGCTTCTATGCGTCTCTATGTGCGGATGGTACCCAGTTCTGGAGGAGAGAAGACTCTCATCCTGACCTGGGTACCATTGTACCTGTAAAAAAAGAATAAAATAACACATAAAGTTTATACTCACCTTTCCGAATGCTTCTCTCTGAATGCAGGCATCACTTGAGGACCTGCGGTGATGTCACAGTCATGTGACCGCAGGCCCTTCACCGCTCTGTCTCGCGATATGCCGGCAGCCGGGAACCAGCCAGGAAGCAGCGATGCAGCACACACCGGGGCCTCGGGGGTGAGTATAGCTTTATTTGTTTTAATTTTTACGGTTCACACTGTGTAAATCCATGCTGTTTGCATGGATTTATACAGTGTGACCTAGTTGTCAAGCACTTTCCAAGTGATGCTATCGCCTGGAAAGCGCTTGTCAATCTGCATGCGGAAACGCATGTGAATCCGCATGTGGATCCGCATGTATTCTGCAGGAAAAACGCATGCACAATCTGCATGCGTTTTTTCTGCCAGGGAGATGCAGAAATGCTGCAGAAATTTTCTGCTTCATTTCTGCTTCGTGGGCACATAGCCTTAAGCTTAATGTTTTATAAAAATTGGTGTTTTTGCAACAGCTATTTCAGTTTGATATATGTAATAACTGTTGGACACAGTAATGTTTCTGCCTTGAAATGAGGTTTATTGTACTAACAGAAAATGTGCAATCTGCATTCAAACAAAATTTGACAGGTGCATAAGTATGGGCACCTCATCAGAAAAGTGACATTAATATTTAGTAGATCCTCCTTTTGCAAAAATAACAGCCTCTAGTCGCTTCCTGTAGCTTTTAATGATTTCCTGGATCCTGGATGAAGGTATTTTTGATCATTCCTCTTTACAAAGCAATTCCAGTTCAGTTAAGTTTGATGGTCGCCGAGCATGGACAGCCCTCTTTAAATGATCCCACAGATGTTCAATGATATTCAGGTCTGGGGACTGGGATGGCCATTCCAGAACATTGTAATTGTTCCTCTGCATGAATGCCTAAGTAGATTTGGAGCGGTGTTTTGGATCATTGTCTTGCTGAAAGATCCATCGCCTGCGTAACTTCAACTTTGTCACTGATTCTTGAACATTATTGTCAAGAATCTGCTGATACTGAGTGGAATCCATGCGTCCCTCAACTTTAACAAGATTCCCGGTGCCGGCATTGGCCACACAGCGCTAAAGCATGATGGAACCTCCACCAAGTTTTACTGTGGGTAGCAAGTGTTTTTCTTGGAATACTGTGTTTTTTGCCGCCGTGCATAACGCCTTTTTGTATAACCAAACAACTCAATCTTGGTTTCATCAGTCCACAGGACCTTCTTCCAAAAAAAATTGGCTTCTCCAAATGTGCTTTTGCATACCTCAGCCGACTCTGTTTGTGGCATGCTTGCAGAAACGGCTTCTTTCGCATCACTCTCCCATAGAGCTTCTCCTTGTGCAAAGTCCGTTGTATAGTTGACCGATGCACAGTGACACCATCTGCAGCAAGTTGATGCTGCAGCTCTCTGGACGTGATCTGAGGATTGTCCTTGACTGATCTCACCATTCTTCTTCTCTGCCTTTCTGATGTTTTTCTTGGCCTGCCACTTCTGGCCTTAACAAGAACTGTCCCTGTGTTCTTCCATTTCCTTACTATGTTCCTCACAGTGGAAACTGACAGGTTAAATCTCTGAGACAGCTTTTTGTATCCTTCCCCTGAACAAATATGTTGAATAATCTTTGTTTTCAGATCATTTGACAGTTGTTTTTGAGGAGCCCATGATGCCACTCTTCAGAGGAGATTCAAACAGGAGAACAACTTGCAAGTGGCCACTTTAAGTAGCTTTTCTCATGATTGCATACACCTGGCTATGATGTTCAAAGCTCAATGAGGTTACAAAACCAAAAAAAGTGCTTTAGTAAGTCAGTAAAAAGTAGGTAGGAGTATTTAAAACAAGAAAATGATAAGGGTGCCCATACTTATGCACCTGTCAAATTTTGTTTGAATGCAGATTGCACATTTTCTGTTAGTACAATAAACCTCATTTCAAGGCAGAAACATTACTGTGTACAACAGTTATTACATATATCAAACTGAAATAGCTGTTGCAAAAACACCAATTTTAAGAAAACATTAAGCTTAAGATTAATAGGGGTGCCCAAACTTTTTCATATAACTGTATGTCCTCCAAGTATACTGAGTGGCGAAGAGGAGAGACATGCCCCTGCAGTACAAGGTGGAAGACCTGGCTGGGTCAGCCTGTAGAAACCAGGAGTTCCCCCAGAGGGAGCCCCATTGTTAAACTGTCTGTTTTACAGAAACTGTCTATAGTTACCTGGAAGGGTACAACCTTCAAGTTTAAAAAGTTAATTTGCGTGCCTTTAAAAATTCTGTGAGTGTACCCGGTAAGGGTAAAGGACTGTCAGGTTATGGACGGTGAATAACTAAAGAACTTTCATCTGTACATAGTTGCACTTCTTAAAGTGCCCCTTATTGGTTTTATACATACAAAACAGACCGCAGAACAAAAACCTGTTTGGCGTGGCCAAAGACGTGGTCCAACACCTGGATCACCTAGGGCCTACGTTGAGGGTTTTCAGATGGGTCCCTCATGCTCATGTTTGCTAGATTGCACCTTGTTGAGAAGAATGGACACTCGGTTGCAGATCGTACTGTAACCTGCAAAAAAAAAAAATGTTTTATATGAAAAATGTTTTATGAGTTGTAAGGCAGCGCTCGTCATCATACTGGGGGTAACTCGCTTCGCTGCGTCAATCAATACACACGTGCAATGTCTTTACGTTTTTCACACAGTGTTGCAGTTTATTATGGCACTTCATAAACCGCTGTTCACACACAGTTCATCTTAGTCCGCCACCGGCAGGTTTACACACATAAACAATTCATGAGCCAAGTGGCACACCGGCCCACTTGCTCCAGGGTACAGCTTACGGCAAGGTAATAAAGTAGCAATGTTCATATCACAATGTCCATATAGCACCGGGTATTACCTTTGCCGGGTATAGCTGTCTCAGTCCGTTACTCTGCCACCGCTGTGGCTCTGCGGCTTCCCAGGTAGGGGTCTCCAGCCGTCGTTCCCTCAAAGGCCACTGACATCCACACAGGATCCAGGCTCTGCCTTCCAGGACTCTTACTCAAGCAGGCTCTCCCTCAAAGGCCACTGACATCCGCACAGGATCCAGGCTCGACCTTTCAGGTACCAGGCTTCACTTCAAAGCCGCTGCCTTCCAAGGCCACCAGCATCCGCACAGGATCTAGTCTTTGCCTTCAGGCTGCCAGGCTCCACGGTATCACGGTATCCCACACACATGGGGAACAGGCCTCACGCCTCTCACACCGAACACACCTGTCTCAAATTAAGCAGGTTTATATATGCTGTGCACAGACAGCCACATACTGACAGGACCTTGCTGATGTCACAGTCATGTGATCAGTCAGCTGTGTGTATAGGTCCTGTGTGCTGTCCCAGTCATGTATACAGAGCTTTACTGTGCATGCAGGACCTGGGTGATGTCACAGTCATGTGACCAGTCAGATAAAGGGGAAGGTACATGGTCCGGTAAGCACATCCTGGACCATTTACAGTAATGCTAGCAACCTGCTGCATTACATATCCCCCCCCTCTGTTCAAACTTGTGGGGTTGAACACATAATATACACAATAACATTATAACCCCCAGCTCACATATAGACCATGAACTTTACAATTGTGCTACTCAGCCCCTGGAACCTTGGTCAATGACATTAGCCCATTCCTTAGGGACCTACCATTTGTCACTGTCACTGACTTCGTCAGGTCACCTTTCCGGGTCGTAACTTTGTCAGGTCTCCCCCGCTCCCAGCGGTCAGTTGTAACCTTGTCAGGTCTCCCCCGCTCCCAGCGGTCAATCAAAACCCTGTCAGGTCTTCCCCGCTCCCAGCGGTCAATACAGCAGTGCGACTCACATGCCCTGGTATCTAAGGTCCGGTTAGACTCCGTACTGTCCTGTCCTCTATTGGGTCGTTTGTATGGACTGCTCAAACCTGAGTTACTGGAGGTCTCACTACCTCTAAACCCACACCCACTACTCTCAGGACATCCTAAAAGGTCCCTAACTTCAGCTGTAGCTGTTCTGTTATTTAGGGGGCCCTTTCTCTGTCGGGTCTCACTATTTCTAGACGGCTTCCATCTTCTGCTGCTCAGATGATGCTGTCTATCTACTCGCAGTCTAGCGAGATTCAATTGTTCTACCTCCTGCAGGTAGGTCACTCGGTACTCAATCAGCATGCGTATATATTCTAGGCTTTCTTCTGTTCCTACAGCGGAGAAGGACACCATGCCGTCTTCGTCTGGTATCCAGTCCTGTTGATCACGTGGACTGCTTACTCTCATCACACCAGACTTTTTGACCATCATCTGCATGGCTCGACCGCTTCTCCCAATGAGCTTTCTCACCAGAACATGAGGCACCCGGATGACCTCTTCACGCATACTGTGAGCTTTCCTCCTAAGCTCCAGTTGTCTAACGGCTTGCTCCGTCTTCAACCGGAGAAACCGCTTCGTGCGAATACATCGCCAGTGCATATCACTTAGGATCGCCACCCTCTTCACTGTGACTTCGGTCGTGGACAGGACCACCAGCTGTTTAGCTTCTGAGGTCAAGTACACCTTACAGGCTCCCACAGCCTTCTTAAACTCTTCATGCACGGACTCACGGGTGCATTCTTCCCTCAAGTCCTCGGGTACATCTACGAGGCACTTGTACCGAGACGTTTCGGTCTCACCAGTGGTTTCCAGACGATCAACCAGCTCAGGTTTCAGGGACAACTGACTTCCAGCTTCTTCACCCTGGACGCTTCCCCTGAGCTGACTCACAGCTACCACTTCACAACTTTTCGTCTTGACCACCTCCACTTCACCTTTATCTTCCAACACCATACTTTTAGCTCTCCTCAGGTCCACCTTCTCAGGGTCTAAGGGAGTAAGTGCAACTTGTTTGCCTTTTCCCTTCTCCAAGGAGACCTCGTTCACCACGTGACACTTTGCTAGGCGACCTTTGAGCTCTAAAACTTCTCCTTCCAGCTCAGTTACTCGCCTCTCAGCGGCCCGTCTCTGAAGCTCTTCCTGCTTCAACTGCTCTTCCAGCAGCAGAGCTCTCTCAGACCTCTCCGTCTCCAATGTGCCCACTCGGCTCTCAATAGCCAGTCTCTCACGCTTCTCTTGCGTCCACTGGGTTTGTAGCAACTCCTTGAGCTCCCTGATCTCGGCTCTTACTTCCACCGAATCATCCAAGCTCGCATCACTCGAGGAGGTATCTGTTTCACACCTCCCCTCACCAGCGGCCAACTCCTGGCCCTGGTCTGTGGCTTCTCTGACGGACTCCTCCATCTTTTTCCGCTCAGCTTCCATCTTGCTGACTGTTTCTTTAAGGCACGTCTCCGCCCTCTGGAGAGTATCACAGGACATCTGTAGCTCCTTCACCTGAGCTTCCAGATCTAGGGTCTTTCCCCGGAGACCATCATTCTCCTCACGGGTGTCTTGCAGAGTGGTCTCAACCACTTGGCGCACTTGCTCTGCACCCGCCTTATCCTCCTCTAGTTTTTCCTTCACCTTGAGGAGATCCTCATAATCTCTCTTACTCTGTTGCAGTTCCCTACTGCGTTCACCACACACCTTCTTGGAGTCACACAGCTCCTGGTTGAGCTGTTTGCGCAGTCGTTCTAGGATTTGTTCACGTCCAGAAACACCATCCTGCCGCGCCTCCTTCTCAAGCTTCAACTGCAAAACTTCTTCCTTGATTTTGCGGCGGTCCTCCTTAATTGCGTAGAACATTTCCTTCCAATGGTTAATTTCCGCGTTGCTTCCCTCCACGTCTCGCTGCCAGTTCCTCATAACCTGGTATATTTTCTGCTGTTCAGACTCCAGGTTCAGCTGGTCTGCGGACACGTCACTCTGACACTGTTGCCTGATAGGCTCCAGTTCCTGGTCATGACTGGCCACCTTCTCTTTCGGGGCTGTCAGATCCTGATCCGTCAGTCTCAGTACCGTACCGGAGGTTGCTACTGGAAACGTCACCTCCTCTTCTACCTCTAAAGGAGGATCCACACTTGAAGCATAGGCACACAGTACTACATTCTTTTTATTTTCATTTTCAGCCAAGTCTACAGGAGCAACCTTTTTGTGGCCCTTGCGCCGTCTACGAGATGGGGACTCTCTCACCTCGTCTAGCCCCTCCTGACTGAACTCACTTTTTACTTTCATAGTGTCACAGTCAGCTACGGGGTCTGTGTCACTACCCATGGTGTTGTGGACTAACAGGTCACCTCCCACTTTGACGTCACCCCCTTCTACTGGAGTTACCACGTTATCAACGGTCACATTGTCATTTTTAGGAGGCACCAACCCACCACCAGTAACAATTTTCAGTTTTCTACACTCCACACTCTTGTGAAAATCCGCCCCTTTTTTAGACTCCGCCCCCTTTTTAACAACCACACCGGCAGGGTAATTTTTACACAAAAAATCAGCAGTAGTCTTAGGACTCAGTTCACAACATCTCTTACCACCTCCCCGGGCACTCTGGGACAACACTGGCGCCCCCGGAGAGTCCATAGAATGGTCCACTGCCGCCATTCCATATGGTGCCCACAGCTCCTGCGGTTCCTGCACCATGTCCAGTAAAAGTTTCCCAAATATCTGCTCCGGTCCCAACCGGCCCTTCAACCGCTCAATAGCTCCAGACAGATCTGCTGCTTTGCTCACAGCCATCGCGGTACACTGTTCACACTAGCACTTCATCGCTCTCCCGGAAAAATTTTCGTGGCCCCACCAAGCCACCGCAAAACCGGATTTGAGTGCGATGAGAATCTTCGCAACCCCGCCGAGTTGCCGCAAGATGCTTTATACTTCGTGAGCCCCGCCGAGCCACAGTAAACCAGGTTTGAGTGCGACGCCAATCTTCGCAACCCCGCCGAGTTGCCGCAAGATGCTTTATCCACACTCGTCGTCCTGTGCCGTTGCCCCTAGCAACCAGGGTTGTCATTGCCACTAGCAACCGGGCTGCCGTTGCCCGCATTCTCGAACCATATGTAAGGCAGCGCTCGTCATCATACTGGGGGTAACTCGCTTCGCTGCGTCAATCAATGCACACGTGCAATGTCTTTACGTTTTTCACACAGTGTTGCAGTTTATTATGGCACTTCATAAACCGTTGTTCACACACAGTTCATCTTAGTCCGCCACCGGCAGGTTTACACACATAAACAATTCATGAGCCAAGTGGCACACCGGCCCACTTGCTCCAGGGTACAGCTTACGGCAAGGTAATAAAGTAGCAATGTTCATATCACAATGTCCATATAGCACCGGGTATTACCTTTGCCGGGTATAGCTGTCTCAGTCCGTTACTCTGCCACCGCTGTGGCTCTGCGGCTTCCCAGGTAGGGGTCTCCAGCCGTCGTTCCCTCAAAGGCCACTGACATCCACACAGGATCCAGGCTCTGCCTTCCAGGACTCTTACTCAAGCAGGCTCTCCCTCAAAGGCCACTGACATCCGCACAGGATCCAGGCTCGACCTTTCAGGTACCAGGCTTCACTTCAAAGCCGCTGCCTTCCAAGGCCACCAGCATCCGCACAGGATCTAGTCTTTGCCTTCAGGCTGCCAGGCTCCACGGTATCACGGTATCCCACACACATGGGGAACAGGCCTCACGCCTCTCACACCGAACACACCTGTCTCAAATTAAGCAGGTTTATATATGCTGTGCACAGACAGCCACATACTGACAGGACCTTGCTGATGTCACAGTCATGTGATCAGTCAGCTGTGTGTATAGGTCCTGTGTGCTGTCCCAGTCATGTATACAGAGCTTTACTGTGCATGCAGGACCTGGGTGATGTCACAGTCATGTGACCAGTCAGATAAAGGGGAAGGTACATGGTCCGGTAAGCACATCCTGGACCATTTACAGTAATGCTAGCAACCTGCTGCATTACAGAGTGTAAAGAAGAATGTTCCTTAAAAAGTTTTATATAGTAACCTGAGACGTTCAAGGAAATGTGCCTCCCATAAAGGGAAGAAATGTTATGTTTATGATCTTATATGCAAATGCATTCTAAAAATTTTGCATGTCTGTAAAATACCCTTTTTTTTACTCTGTTCCAGCCCGCGTACGTGCTGTGTTTTACCAGGGGGGTATGTGGCACCCCTGAGGTACTGCATCTCACCCAGAGGTGTGGTATTTCACTCTCAGGTAAGGAAGGAGTACTGCCCGGGACCGTAACACCTGCATCAAACATATTCCATTTCAGTAGGGGCAGGGCGAGATTGCTCCTAAGGGAGAGCACAGTCCCTGGTCCCTAGCTGAAGGGTGGAACCATGTAGTGGGTGTGGGTGGAGGATGTAGATTAGGGGAGCACATGAAAGGAAGTGATATAAAAAGGTGGTGGAACACTCTAGTAGGAAGAAGTCAGAACAGTCTACAGTGAGAGGAGTTGGGAGCAGGAGCTCTGTAGGAGCTCTGCTCAGGAGGAGGGCCTGAGGAGAGGCCCAGGACTGAAGGAGAAGGAAAGGAGCAGGAAAGGCTCCAGGAATGAGGAAGGGACCCCAGGGGTACGGCGGGCAGTGCTGGAGGCCACCCGTACTCCCAAATCTACCAGGAGGTGGAGGGGTCAGGCCGCACAAAGGGGACTGGTCCCTCAACTAGCAGAGTACTTTATGTCTCAACTAGAAACCGGAGGCTGCAGTATTTCAAGTCCTGCAGCCAACAGTCCATATCAGTCTCACCAAGAAGGTAGCCATAGAGGACCCAGGGGACGGAACAGACGTTGCCTGACAAGGCCCGCGGCTACTGGATTGGGACACTAGGTGTGAGGTGTAGGAAGACGGCCAGAGAGAGAGAACACACAGAAGGGGGTGCCACTAAGTACTCTGGAGATATCTGAGGGCTGGCTGAACCCCTCCCTGAGTAAGCGCAGCACGACAAGGGAAGTTACACCAGTACCTGTAACTTGGATTGCAACAACCGTGAGTAAAGACCCTGAAGACTGCACCCCATTGTCTCTGTGATTATTATCTGCGCCATCACCCCTGCAGTACAACGCCCAGCATCACCTATAGCATCTACAACATCTCTACACTGCCCTGGAGCTAAGCTCTGCCTGTGGAGAGCTGAACCAACATCAGCTCCAGAGGTTCTGCACAGCAGCAGCGGCTCCATATGGCCGCTTACCACAGGTGGCGTCACAAACTATATATTTAAAACTATAAAATCCCCTGTAATATAACCCCTTTTGATTGACCGCCCTGGGTCATGGACTGGGTCACTGCCACTGTGACATCACCCCCAGAAACGACCGGCCCGGCACCGAGTACCCCACGGCCCAGGGGGCACGTCAACAGGAACTGCGCAAACTCGACCAGCTGATCGCCCACTACGAGGACATATTGGAATAACGCCAGGGGGCGCTAGGGAGCATACTTCAGAAGATAAAAGCTTGGTATTTATTGAATGCAGCATAATATTTAATAAATGTAAATTATAAAACCATTTATTTCCACATTTTCTGCTTAGTTAAAAGTATTCTTTATGGTGGCACAACCCCTTTAAATAATATTTATACAATGGGCAGCATGGTGGCTCAGTGGTTAGCACTGCAGCTTTGCAGCACTGGGGTCCTGGGTTCAAATCCCACCATCTGCAAGAAGTTTGTATGTTCTCCCCGTGTTTGCGTGGGATTTCTCCGGGTTCTCTGGTTTCCTCCCACACTCCAAAGACATACTGAGAGGGAATCTAGATTTTGAGCCCCAATGGGGACAGCGATGATAATGTATGTAAAGCGCTGTGGAATATGTTGGCGCTATATAAAAAATAAAGATTATTATTATAGAAATATCATGAACGCTGGTCTTTTTTTAGGCAGCATAAACTGACCTGCCAGGAAATTCCCCAGATCTCAACCCCATTGAAAACCTGTATTCAATCCTCAAAAAGTGGAGGAACAAACAAAAACACAGAAATTGTGATAAACTTCAAGCACTGATTAGGCAAGAATTGGCGGTCATCAGTCAGGATTTGGCCCAGAAGCTAATATCCAGCATGTCAGGGCGAATTGCGGAAGTCTTGAAAAATAAGGGGAAACACTGTAAATATTGAGGCTATAAAAAGTTAGGGATACACGGAGAAGTTCACCGTGATGTGCAGTGGACTTCATACAGTCTGATCAGAATGACAAAACTCCATCCAGAAATGTAACTTTTTCATCTGAGGAAGGTTTTTCAGATATCAATGCAGAAAGCTCAGAAGATGGAACAGGAGGAGATTGTGGTAATCCTGCTTCAAAAAACAACAGGAGAAGCGATCGAGGAGGAGGAGGAAATCCAGATCCCCCAAGTTTCAATACGAGGGGCAAGAAAAAGTAGACAACCCATGGTCCAGGTTATCGTGCTTACCCCTACAATTCTCTCTGAACATGAGATCAATATCTTAAAAAAAAGGGACTAATTTTGTTCCTAATCAGGATTTTGATTTATTTCAAACGATTCTAGATGTAAATAAACTAGCCAGATTATTGACAGTAAAAAAGCATTTTTATAATGATCTCAATGTCCCTGGGGAATTGTATAAGGAGGAGGACAATTGTGAAACCTTTGCACAATTGATGTTTGATGAACAATGTGTACGGCTTAAGGCCCCGTCACACTTAGCGACGCTGCAACGATCCCGACAACGATACGACCTGTCAGGGATCGTTGCTGCGTCGCTATGTGGTCGCTGGTGAGCTGTCAAACAGGCAGGCTCACCAGCGATCAGGGGAGCAGCGACATCGTGGAAAGAATCTTTCCACGATGTCCTGCTCCTGGTTACCAGCCTGCTGAAGCAGGAGCAGGCTGGTAACCATGATAAACATTGGGTTACTAGGGGCACACGCGCACCTAGTAACCCGTTGTTTATCATGGTTACCACTCTGCTACGGTGAGCGGGAGGTTACCGCTCACTTTAGCAGGCTGGTAACCATGATAAACATCGGGTTACTAGGGGCAGACGCGCACCTAGTAACCCGTTGTTTATCATGGTTACCACTCTGCTACGGTGAGCGGGAGGTTACCGCTCACTTTAGCAGGCTGGTAACCATGATAAACATCGGGTTACTAGGTGCGCGTGTGCCCCTAGTAACCCGATGTTTATCATGGTTACCAGCCTGATCGCTGCTCCCGCTGGTCACACACAGCGATGTGTGCTGACCAGCGGGAGGGCAACGACCAAAAAATGGTCCAGGACACTTTGCAGCGATCAGTGACCTTACAGCCGGGGCCTGATCGCTGCAAAGTGTCACACATAGCAACATCGCTGGTGAGGTCGCTGTTGCGTCACCAAAACCGTGACACAGCAGCGATCTCGCTAGCGATCTCCGCTATGTGAGACGGGGGCTTTACTTTGGAGGATTTAAAAGGTGAATCAGGTGAAGTCGATCTAATAAATGTTGATACAATGGATTTTCGTATTTTGAATCCATCTTTCTATCCAAAAGAGTCTAAGGTTGAATGCATTTCAACTTTTCAGTCTTTAATTGAAAGAGATTTGATAGAACTTTCTCAAAAAATTAAACAGAGTGTATCAAATAAAAGAAATAATCTAACTATAGATGAGAAAAAAGCGATCACCAAAGCAGGCTGCATTGTTCTTATGGATAAGAAACTCTATGAAAAATGTGTTTATGATATCCTGGATGATAATGAGACGTATAAAAGGATACAATTTAATCCTACAGAATCATGCAGAAAAATCTTGAGTAAATTGGTTGAAGATGGAGAAAAAATGGGGGTGTTTATTGAAAAAATTAGTTATAATATTATACCTGATAATCCGAAAACACCAATTTTTCATGGGCTCCCTAAAACCCACAAACTAGAATTTCCTACACCCTTACGTCCCATTATATCGAGTATTTCTTTGAATGAAAATTTAAGTCGATGGGTAGATTTTTATCTACATCCATTAATTCCCAGAACATCGGGTTACTTAAAAGACACGTCATCAGTAATTGATTATATGAAAAATGTAAAATGGTCTGAAAAATCTAAATTTCTGTCATGTGATGTGGTAAATCTGTTTTCATCTATTCCACATAATCTAGCATTAACTGCTGTGTTCCACCATTTACAAAAATATAGTGGCTATACGGACGAAACAAAGGAAATGATTATCCGTAGTATTGAATATCTCCTTGAGCATAATTTTTTTATGTTCAATGAAGAATATTATTTCCAAATTACTGGTTGCCCAATGGGCTCATGTTTCTCCCCATCTTTAGCCATACTTTTTGTATCATGGTGGGAAGAAAGCACTATTTTCACAGACAAAAATCCTTTTAAAAATGACATTGAATTATATGTTAGATATTTGGACGATGTTTTACTAATATGGGTAGGAGAAGTGGAAAAAATCCCATATTTTTTATCCTATACCAATGCTAATGATGTAAATTTAAAATTTACTTTTACTGAACCGCAGGATAAAATCAGCTTTTTGGATTTGTTTCTCATGGGGGATGTAAAACAACAAAAAGTTAGATATCGCAACTATAGAAAACCTATTAGTGGGAACACTACACTTAGAGCAGACAGGTGCCACCCACCCATACTGTGAATTCAATCCCCTATGGGGAATTAAATAGAATTGATAGAAATAGCTCTGATATCACACTATTCAATGTACAAGCAAAGGTAGCAACATCTAGATTAATGGAAAGGGGATATAAGAAAAAACATATTGATTCAGCATTAAAAAAAGTTCTTGTAAGAAATACTCATTTAAACAACAGAGATGATGGTATTAATAACAACCAGAAACCAATAACAATAAAATCAAATAATATGGACAAAAAAAACATCTTAAGTACCCCATATAGTTGCCAATTTCAGGAAATAAAAAATATTATCAACAGATATGTCCCTGTATTATTCCAAGATCGGGACTTAAATAAAATCCTGAAAAATGGATTAGTATGTGTGCCGAGAAAAGGGAGATCAATAGGTGCTACTCTTTTCCCAAGTCTATACATGCCACAAAAAGTGATAAAAAAACCTGACTAAGTTGTAAAGGTGTTTTTAAGGCTATGTGCCCACGATGCAGAAATGAAGCAGAAAATTTCTGCAGCATTTCTGCATCTCCCTGGCATAAAAAACGCATGCAGATTGTGCATGCGTTTTTCCTGCAGAATACATGCGGAATACATGCGGATTCACATGCGTTTCCGCATGCAGATTGACAAGCACTTTCCAGGCGATTAGCATCACTTGGAAAGTGCTTGACAACTAGGTCACACTATATACATCCATGAAAACAGCATGGATTTATACAGTGTGACCGTAAAACAATGCTTAAAATAAAGCTATACTCACCCCCGATGCCCCGGCGTGTGCTGCAGCGCTCCTTCCTGTCTGGTTCCCGGCTGCCGGCATATCGCGAGACACAGCGGTGAAGGGCCTGCGGTCACATGACTGTGACGTCACCGAAGGTCCTTCAGCGATGCCGGCATGCAGAGAGAAGACGTCGGAAAGGTGAATATAAACTTTATTTTTTATTTTATTCTTTTTTTCACAGGTACAATGGTACCCAGGTCTGGAAGAGAGTCTCCTCTCCTCCAGAACTGGGTACCATCCGCACATAGAGACGCATAGAATCCGCTTGTACAAATGTACAGACACGGATTCTATGAGTCTCAATGCAAGTCAATGGCGGCGCTTCCGCAAAATTAATGAACATGCTGCGGATTTATGAGCGCTGCAGAAACACTGCGGAAAAATCCGCATGTGCATTGACATTGCGGAATGCCATTGGGGACCATGGGGTGCGGATTACCATGCGTTTTTGATGCGTTTCCGCTGCGGAAATTCCGCAGCATAAACGCATGAAAAACGCATCGTGTGCACGCAGCCTTAATGTGAATGTTCCAAATGTACGATGTGTCAGTATACAAACTTAAAAAATTGATGTATCCAATGATATTAAAAGATTTATTAATTGCAATACAAATTATGTTGTGTATTGAATATTTTGCAAAGAGTGTAAAATAAAATACATTGGCTGCACAGTACGTAAATTAAAGAAAAGGATGGCAGAACATGTTACCAACATCAAAAATAAAAACGCATCCTATTCAGGAGCATGCAAGCATTTTGTAGAGAGACATAAAGGGGAATTAAACAATTTTTCATTCTAGGGGCTAGAAAAAGTGGATATTCCTATTAGAGGAGGGGATTGGAGGAAAAAATTCCTCCTAAGAGAATTATTTTGGATCATTAAACTTGATACAAAATACCCCAACGGCATGAACCATAGGAATGATACTCTTTACCTATATTAAATCTTAGGGATTTGAATCCGGCAGGGTTTTTTTTTTTTTTTTTTCCTTTTTCTCTCCTTCTGGTTTTCCTTGTGATTTAGCCTTGTGATTATGCTAATTATTCTCAAATGTGATTGATTGTTAACATATGTGTTTATTGATCAACGGTTGGTTACCATTTGTTTTTATACCATGTATCATAAGGAATCTGTATCTCAGTGAATAAGGGTTTTTTTTGCCAGAAACGTGTTGAGATGTATTCCCAACCTGTATAATCTTTTAAATAATTTTGTAATTAATTGAGGATTTTAATTATTTTTGGGACTCACCAAAATTATTTTCTTAGTCTGATCAGAATGTTAAACTAAGAACCTCATGTTCAGTTTTGCAAATTTTTGCCTATCTGCATTAGATCATTGTATGATTTTTGGATGCGCGGTCTGTGTCTTTTTTGCTACAGTTATTATTATTATTATTTATTATTATAGTGCCATAAATTCCATGGCGCTTTACATGTTTAAAAGGGGTATACAGTGGGGAAAAAAAGTATTTAGTCAGACACCAATTGTGCAATTTCTCCCACTTAAAAAGATGGACTTTCAACTCCCTCCAAAGGTTTTCTATAGGGTTTAAATATGGAGACTGGCTAGGCCACTCCAGGACCTTGAAATGCTTCTTACGAAGCCACTCCTTCGTTGCCGAGTTGTTTCTACCAAACAGTTCTACTTTGGTTTCATCTGACCATATGACATTCTCCCAATACTCTTCTGGATCATCCAAATGCTCTCTAGCAAACTTCAGATGGGCCCGGACATGTAATGGCTTAACCACTTCGCACCAGAGCCTGTTTTTGCCTTCGTGACCGGGCCAATTTTTTCAATTCTGACCACTGTCACTTTATGAGGTAATTACTCTGGAACGCTTCAACGGATTTCCCTGATTCTGAGAATGTTTTTTCGTGACATATTGTACTTCATGATAGTGGTAAAATTTCTTCGATAACACTTGTGTTTATTTGTGAAAAAATTGGAAATTTGGCGAAAATTGTGAAAATTTTGCAATTTTCAAGCTTTGAATTTTCATGCCCTTAAATCAGAGCGATATATCACACAAAATAGTTAATAAAGAACATTTCCCACATGTCTACTTCACATCAGCACAATTTTGGAACCAAAATTTTTTTTTGTTAGGAAGCTATAAGGGTTAAAAGTTGACCAGCGATTTCTCATTTTTACAACAAAATTTACAAAAACATTTTTTTAGGGACCACATCTTATTTGAAGTGACTTTGTGGGGCCTTTATGACAGAAAATACCCAAAAGTGATATCATTCTAAAAACTGCACCCCTCTAGGTGCGCAAAACCACATTCAAGAAGTTTATTAACCCTTCAGGTGCTTCACAGGAATTTTTGGAATGTGGAAGAAAACAATGAACATTTAACTTTTTTTCACAAAACTGCTACTTTAACCTCAAATTTTTAATTTTCACAAGGACAGCCAGAAAAAATGGACCCCAAAATGTGTTGTACAATTTCTCCTGAGCACGCTGATACCCCATATGTGGTGCAAAGCCACTGTTTGGGCGCATGGCATGGCTCGGAAGGTAAGGAGCGCCATTTGACTTTTGGAATGGAAATTTGACTGGAATCGATAGCAGACGCCATGTTGCATTTGGAGAGCCCCTGAGGTGCCTAAACAGAGGAAACCCCCAACAAGTGACCCCATTTTGGAAACTAGACCCCTCAAGGAACTTGTCTAGATGTGTGGTGAGCACATTGAACCCCCAGGGGCTTCACAGAATTTTATAATGTTGAAGTGTGAAAATAAAAAAACACATTTTTAACACAAAACTGCTACTTTAGCCTCAAATGTTTAATTTTCACAAGGGCAGCCAGAAAAAATGGACCCCAAAATGTGTTGTGCAATTTCTCCTGAGCATGCTGATACCCCATATGTGGTGCAAAGCCACTGTTTGGGCGCACGGCATGGCTCGGAAGGTAAGAAGCGCCATTTGACTTTTGGAATGGAAATTTGGCTGGGATCGATAGCGGACGCCATGTTGCATTTGGAGAGCCCCTGGGGTGCCTAAACAGAGGAAGCCCCCAACAAGTGACCGAATTTTACAATCTACTCCTCTGTATAAATTAATCTAGTGGTGGCAAAATAAGTAGATAGGTAAATGGTCACTAAACCCATAGATGAATTCCCAGAGAGGTGTCATTTCCAAAATGGGGTCACTTCAGGGGGGATTCTGCTGTTCTGGCACTTTTCAGAGGCGCTAAGTACCAGAATTAAAGAATCCCCCCTGAAGTGACCCCATTTTGGAAATGAAACCCCTCTGGGAAATCATCTATGGGTTTTGTGACCATTTTAACTCAATGGATGATTTCCAGAAACAAGCACGCAATGGAAGGTTTAGATTCTGGAGAACCCCCACCCACCACCACCACCCCTGGAAATTAAGTGAGCTCTACTCGAATGTGTCATTCACCAAATGAACCAAATGTTTGAATGACAAATTGGGATACATTTTTACAGTTTAAAAACGTGGTTCTGTGTGGAAGATTTTAAAGCAGTCAGTGACGCATAAGGCTGGCAATGATGGGCATTGTGGGCAATAGTAGCGGGTATCACGCCTCATTCCTCTCTTAGTACATACACGACATCTTTTCTGGGGGTTCCTTCTTGTTTCCGTTGCTGGAATAAGTGCAATAAAATGTCGCTCAGTGAGTCTTTTCGCATCCTCAGATTCTAATGGATGAGCGGGGCTAACACTTTGAAAAACAAGATTTTCAATTACCTTTTCTTGATAGTCAAGAAAAGGATCTGAATTTCCTGCTTTTTTGTACAACACAAAAGAATTGTATGTGGCCACCTGAAACAAATAAATAACCAACTTTTTATACCAGGTATAGGACTTTCTTGATACCTGGTATGGCTGTAGAACCTGGTCTGCAAGGTCCACACCCCCCATGTGTTTGTTGTAGTCAATGACTGACACAGGTTTTTGCTTTGGAGTGGTGGAGCCTAGTTCTACAGTGGCCCTTGTGGCATCTGTGTGGATCGAGCTGAGGACAAAAATATCCCTCTTATCCCTATATTTCAGGGCAAGCAGCTCTCCGTTGCATACAGCCCCTGACTGCCCCTTTTGAAACTTTTGGTTGACCAATGGTTGTGGAAACCCCTGACGGTTTTTACGGATGGTCCCACAAGCCCCGATGTTGTGTTCAACCAGACTTTTAAATAGGGGTATACTGGTGTAATAATTGTCCACGTACAGATTGTAGCCTTTTTGAAAAAATGGACTTATCAGCTCCCAAACAATTTTTCCAGATGTCCCCAGATAAGTAGGGCATCCTGGTGGGTTTAGTTGGCTATCTTTCCCCTCATATACAGTACAGACCAAAAGTTTGGACACACCTTCTCATTTAAAGATTTTTCTGTATTTTCATGACTTTGAAAATTGTACATTCACACTGAAGGCATCAAAACTATGAATTAACACATGTGGAATTATATACTTAACAAAAAAGTGTGAAAACTGAAAATATGTCTTATATTCTAGGTTCTTCAAAGTAGCCACCTTTTGCTTTGATGACTGCTTTGCACACTCTTTGCATTCTCTTGATGAGCTTCCCGATCGCCGACCACCGGCTGTCACTATCTTTTAAATGCCGCGATCGCTATGGATCGCGGCATCTAGAAGATAGGAACAGGTTAACATCATGGGGACCTGATCCAATCAGGTCCCCATGATGCCACATGTCAGAGCTATCGCTCTGAACCGGTACCGCAGCACTTGCAGGACCCTGGGGGTCCTGAGCGCTGCGGGACCACCCACCGTTTTTAAACGTCGGCGCTGCACAGAGCCCAGCAAGCGCCGACGTTTATCTACAGTGGGGCGTCGCGAAGCGGTTAAGCAGGGGGACACGTCTGGCACTGCAGGATCTGAGTCCCTGGCGGCGTAGTGTTTTACTGATGGTAGCCTGTGTAATGTTGGTCCCAGCTCTCTGCAGGTCATTCTCTAGGTCCCCCCGTGTGGTTCTGGGATTTTTCCTCACCGTTCTTGAGATCATTTTGACCCCACGGGGTGAGATCTTGTGTGGAGCCCCAGATCACGGGAGATTATCAGTGGTCTTGTATGTCTTCCATTTACTAATTATTGCTCCCACAGTTGATTTCTTCACACCAAGCTGCTTGCTTATTATAGATTCAGTCTTCCCAGCCTGGTGCAGAGCTACAATTTTGTTTCTGGTGTCCTCCGACAGCTCTTTGGTCTTCACCATAGTGGAGTTTGGAGTGTGACTGAGGTTGCGGACAGGTGTCTTTTATACTGATAACAAGTTCAAAAGGTGCCAGAACTACAGGTAATGAGTGGAGGACAGAGGAGCCTCTTAAAGAAGAAGTTACAGGTCTGTGAGACCCAGAAATCTTGCTTGTTTGTAATTGACCAAATACTTATTTTCCACCAAAATTTGAAAAAAATTTCTTTCCAAATCAGACAATGTGATTTTCAGGATTTGTTTTCTCATTTTGTATCTCATAGTTGAGGTCGACCTATGATGTCAATTACAGGCCTCTCTCATCTTTTTAAGTGGGAGAACTTGCACAATTGGTGGCTGACTAAATACTTTTTTTCCCCACTGTACATAGCAAACAACAAGTACAATAATTTGAACAAAAACGAGTCAGCGGCTGGTACAGGAGGGGCGAGGACCCTGCCCACGAGGGCTCACAGTCTACAAGGGATGGGTGAGGATACAGTAGGTGATGGTGTAGCGCCCCGAGGGTTCGGCCGCTACAGGGGTATTGCACCTCTGCTAGAGGTGTGGTATTCCACTCCCAGGTAAGGATGGAGTATGGACCAGGGCTCAGTTAGCTGCATACAGCACACACACCCCATTTCCGAGGGACAGCTCAACGGTGCTCCCACTAGACAGAAGTGCAGGCACGACCGACTATGTCCCTGTCTGGAGTGGGGAGGGGGGTGGAACACCCAGTGCTGTAGGGGCAGATAGGGGTTGGTTCCTGAGCGTAGGAAGGAGCCCATTGGTTGCTGGTCACCTGGGCTCATGTTTCTAGAGGGAGGTATAAAAGGTGGGCACCATCTTAGTTCTGGGTCAGTTCAAGCAGGAGGAGAAGAGAGAGGAGTTCGGCCAGAGAGGGCTGACAGGGAGCTGTGGCTCAGTCTGGGTCCAGCTCCATGAGGCAGGTCTGAGGAGAGGGCCAGAAACAGAAAGGAACAAGAACAGAAAGGAACAGAAACAGAAAGGAACAGCAAAGAAAGAGAGGAAGAAACAGAAGGGCTCAGGAACAAGAAGGTGGAAGGGACCCTAAGAACCCACGAGAATCCAGGGTGCAGGGTCAGGCAGATTAAGGGTACCGGATCCCAAGTAGGTGGAGGAGAAACAACCCTCAGCCAAAGACCGGAGGCTGTGACCATTTATTGGTGCGACACCTCATCAAACCTGCTAGGAAGGCACCATATAGGACAGCGGAGGACGGGGCCCACGTTTAACCGCACAAGTCCGCGGCAGCTGGACAAAAGTGGGTCACTGGTGAGGCAGGCCAGAGAAAGGACAAAAGGGGGTCTTGAGCCATACTCCTGAGCTTTCTGGGAGTTGACCGAGCCCCTCACCTGGTGGACGCAGCACGGCTCGGGCGGTCATTTCCTGCAGAAGTGACTTGGATATTAAAGGTGAGTAAAGACCCTGGACTGCAGTACGTTGTCTGTGTGTTTTTTCGCTCCTCCGGCATTACCGGTACTGGTACTCTCACCACCATCACTCCCACCATCCACTACACTGCCCTGGGGCCGCACTCTTCCCGTGGGGAGTCACACCATCCCAGCTGCATACATCATCGGCCCCAGCGGTCTGCCCTGCAGCGGCGGTTCCTAATAACCGCAATCCACGGGTGGCGTAGTCGGACATCTCTAAAAACATCTAAAAGACTGCCACTGGTCTGACCACCCTGAGCCATGGGACCGGGTCGCCACAACTACTCCCATCGTCTCCCTATTGCCCGGTTCCGGGTGCCCCACGGCTCAGGGGGGGAGTCAATGGTAGAGCTGGTCGTGCAGCGGTATGGTGGAGCGAGGGTTTCTACAGGTTGTAGGCTTGTAGGAAGAGGTGGGTCTTCAGGTTCCTTTTGAAGGTTCCCACGGTAGGCAAGAGTCTGATATGTTGGGGTAGAGAGTTCCAGAGTAGGGGGTATGCACAGGAGAAATCTTGTATGTGATTGTGGGAGGAGGAGATGAGAGTAGAGAAGGAGATCTTGTGAGGATTGGAGGTTGCGTGCAGGTAAGTACCGGAAGACTAGGTCACAGATGTATGGAGGATGGCTATGTATGCCATGGTTAGTGCTTTGAACTGGAGTCTCTGGGCAATGGGGAGCCAGTGAAGGGATTGACAGAGGGGAGAGGCCGGGGAATAGCGGGGGGGACAGGTGGATTAGTCGGGCAGCAGAGTTTAGGATAGATTGGAGGGGTGCGAGAGTGTTAGAAGGGAGGCCACAGAGCAGGAGGTTGCAGTGGTCGAGGCGAGAGATGATGAGGGCGTGCACTAGTGTTTTTGCAGATTCATGGTTGAGGAAAGTGCGGATTCGGGAAATATTTTTGTGCTGGAGTCGGCAGGAAGTGGTTCAGTTCTAGCATACTGTAAATATTGAGTCTTTGCATAAACTTGATATATTTGTCATTAAAAATGTAAAAACGTATGAAATGCTGATAATTGCTGTGCTGTGTATGTATGGGGGCGTATGACTATGGCATAAGACAGCGTAGAAAGGGCCCAGTGAATAACTATGCAAAGTCCAATCACCCTGCAAATCGTGTGAGTGACATAAGTTATCAGGAATATTCAATGTATTTGAAGCGTGAAAATTTTTCACTTCATATACACCTAGATTTACTATTTTGTTTACTTATACAGTGAAAAAGATATAAAAAGAAAAACGTTTAGCAGTGCACTGTCAAATAAGATGATTTCTACAGGACAGGGTTTTTCAAAGGGGTTTTCCAGAATTAGAAAATCATGACTGTCTTCTTTTTAAAACAGCGCCACCCCTGACCCTTTGTTGTTTCTGGCATTGCAACTCAGCCCCATTGAAGGCAATGGAGCTCAGCAACAATACTGCTCGCAACCTATGGTCAAGGGTGAAGCTGTTTTTTAAGGCCATGGTCAGTATTTCACATCAGTATTTAGAAGCCCAAACCAGGAGTGGGTGATAAATGCAGAAGTGGTGACGTGTTTCTTTAAGGCTATGTGCCCACGATGCAGAAATGCTCCGGATTTTTCCTGAGCGTTTCTGCATCTCCCTGGCAGAAAAAACACATGCGGATTGTACATGCGGATTGTACATGCGTTTTTCCTGCCAGGGACAAGCGTAAGTGAAGCGGTCGCGTGACTCGTCACATGACTAAATTACGTCATGGAAGGTCCTTTTAGACCATCGCGAGCTGCCGGGGAGCCAGGACACATCGCTATGGAGACCGGGGGCCATCAGAAGGTGAGTATAATGTTTATTTTTTATTTTAATTCTTTCTTTTTACAGGTACTATGGTACCCGGGTCTGGAGGAGAGTCTCCTCTCCAGACCCGGGTACCATCCGCACATTGAATCACTTAATATCCGCATGTGCACAGGTAGTCATGTAGAGATTATGCGATTCAATGCAAGTCAATGGCGGCGAAAACGACGCAATTACGCAAAATAATTGGTAGTGCTGTGGATTTTTACGCAATGATAATCCGCAGCGGAAATTTCCGCAGCATGTCCACAGCACATGCGGATTATCATTGGGGAACATGGCAGACCTTCTACCAAGCGGTTTTTAAGCGTTTCCGCAACAGAATTGCCGCTGCGGAAACGCTTAAAAAGCGCATAGTGGGCACACAGCCTTATACTTTTCCTTTGATTGTTCTACTCCTGATTTTGGCTTACAAATACTGATGCAAAATACTGAACGTGTGAACGTGGCCTAATGCAGATGTAAACAGAGCCATAAAATCACAATAAATTCATGAAGTTATTTTTAGAAAACATGATAAAAAGAATATAAAAAAATTCTATGTGAAGGTATTTATTTTACTCACTTATATAGCGCCATTAATTCCACAGCTCTTTACAGACATTATCGGTATAAACCTTAATGCGAAAAAAAAAAGATAGAAATGGTGATTTACAATTAAGTACTCTGCTTTCAGCTTGCACGGGGATTAAACTTCAGACAAGTCTTCAAATGGAAAAAGAAAGTACATGGCAGAAAAGGAACAAAATGAGATTTATGCAGGATGTTATTAGAAAGCCTCCTCCATTTAAGAGAGTGATTTTAATGAGTGATTTTAGTAATGACAATTAGGAAATTGCTAATTTAGTGACTGTAAGATATTGTTTAACATAAGTTTCTAGGCACATATATATTTCACTAAATAATTAAAGGGTCATTATTCAGAATGAAGAGTATTTGAAAGTAAAAAGCTGTGTCCCAATGACAAAGAAGAGTTACTAGTCTGGTTTTGTCCTTATCGGATTTTATTGGTCATAACTTTTTTATTTTATTGAATACTTAAACCGGTTTTACCTGTCTGTGAAACACAGACCAGCTCGGATCAAAATATCCATCCGAGTATACAGATAATTTATTATTTTAATATATTTAAACTGAAATCCTGTGATGCTATAGCAAGGATTATACTATAGATGATCTATTTTGTTTTCACCTCCCTTTCCCTGTTTTCCTCATTCATCCTTTCCTTTTTCTCCTTTTTTCCCCATCCCATCCCATTCCTCTCTCCCTATCCTTCCTTTCTTTCTCTTTCTTTCCTTCCTCTCCTGCTTCCATTCCCAGGTTTTTCCTCCAAGTTAAAAGTTCTATTGTTAGGATGATATAACTTTTGTAATACTACTATACTGTCTTTATCATATTTTATTTTCCCTTTTCCTTCTTTTGTAAAAAAAATATCTTAATAAAAAGTATATTATTTCAGAGTCAAACATACCTGGCTAAGTTCATAGAGTCGGTGCCTGTAGATCGGGCAGCATGTATCAGCTGTCAGGTCCACTTTAAGCCCGGAGAAAAAAATCCCAGAGACATGTATAATTTTGGTCCATGTCATGCGAAAAATCACAGAAGCCTGAGAGAGGCCTTAGTCATACAAGAACTAGTTTTAGTAGGATGACTTGTAATTTTCAATGCCATTATTTTAGAGCACATCTAACTTATTGGTTCACATTTATTACATTTTTTTGGCGATTGCGCTGTTGCTTTTTTACGTTTTGAATTTTGTAATTTTACACAACGTATCACCTTTATTCTTTGGGTCAGTAAAACTCTGGAGCTTCTATCAAAGTTTGCATTTCTTTTTTGAACGGATTCAAATCACTGATTTAATAGTTTGAATTATTACAGAGGCTGCAATACCACTTCTGTGTCCCTTTTCACTTTTTTTTTATACACTGCTCAAAAAATAAAGGGAACACTTAAACAACAGAATATAACTACAAGTAAATCAAACTTCTGTGAAATCAAACTGTCCACTTAGGAAGCAACACTGATTGACAATCAATTTTACATGCTGTTGTGCAAATGGAATAGACAATAGATGGAAATTATTGGCAATTATCAAGACACCCTCAATAAAGGAGTGGTTCTGCAGGTGGGGACCACAGACCACATCTCAGTACCAATGCTTTCTGGCTGATGTTTTGGTCACTTTTGAATGTTGGTTGTGCTTTCACACTCGTGGTAGCATGAGACGGACTCTATAACCCACAGAAGTTGGTCAGGTAGTGCAGCTCATCCATCATGGCACATCAATGTGAGCTGTGGCAAGAAGGTTTGCTGTGTCTGTCAGCGTAGTGTCCAGAGGCTGGAGGCGCTACCAGGAGACAGGCCAGTACACCAGGAGACATGGAGGGGGCCGTAGGAGGACAACAACCCAGCAGCAGGACCGTTACCTCCACCTTTGTGGAAGGAGGAACAGGAGGAGCACTGCCAGAGCCCTGCAAAATGACCTCCAACTGGCCACAAATGTGCATGTGTCTGCGCAAACGGTTAGAAACCGACTCCATGAGGATGGTGTGAGGGCCCGACGTCCACAGATGGGGGTTGTGCTCACAGCCCAACGCCATGCAGGACGCTTGCATTTGCCACAGAACACCAGGATTGGCAAAGTCACCACTGGCGCCCTGTGCTCTTCACAGATGAAAGCAGGTTCACACTGAGCACATGTGACAGACGTGACAGAGTCTGGAGACGCCGTGTAGAACGATCTGCTGCCTGCAACATCCTTCAGCATGACCGGTTTGGCAGTGGGTCAGTAATGATGTGGGTTGGCATTTCTTTAGAGGGCCATACAGCCCTCCATGTGCTCACCAGAGGTAGCCTGACTGCCATTAGGTACCAAGATGAGATCCTCAGACCCCTTGTGAGACCATATGCTGGTGCTGTTGGCTCTGGGTTCCTCCTAATGCAGGACAATGCCAGACCTCATGTGGCTGGAGTGTGTCAGCAGTTCCTGCCAGATGAAGGCATTGAAGTTATGGACAGGCCCGCCCGTTCCCCAGACCTGAATCCGATTGAGCACATCTGGGACATCATGTCTCGCTCCATCCACCAATGTCACATTGCACCACAGACTGTCCAGGAGTTTGCGGATGCTTTAGTCCAGGTCTGGGAGGAGATCCCACAGGAGACCATCCACAACCTCATCAGGAGCATGCCCAGGTGGTGTAGGGAGGTCATATAGGCACGTGGAGGCCACACACAATGCTGAGCCTCATTTTGACTTGTTTTAAGGACATTACATCAAAGTTGGATCAGCCTGTAATGTGTTTTTCCACTTTAATTTTGGGGGTGACTCCAAATCCAGGCCTCCATTGGTTAATAAATTTGATTTCCATTGATGATTTTTGTGTGATTTTGTTGTCAGCACATTCAACTTTGTACAGAACAAAGTATTCAATGAGAATATTTCATTCATTCAGATCTAGGATGTGTTATTTGAGTGTTCCCTTTATTTTTTTGAGCAGTGTATAATAAAGCATATTGAAAACTTTTTTTCTTACTGAGGGAACTCATATTATACACTGAGGGACTTCTGTATTGATACGGGCCTAAGAGGAGGCCTGAGATAACAGATGTTAGACCTCATTACATTCCCCATGAAGTGCATCTATATGGAAAATGTTACCTGAGAATGTGAAGGTAAATGTCTCCGTGGAGCTGGTGCCAGATAACAGGTATGATATGTCCCACTGCCCCGACGTGCGTTTCGCCTCGTTTGCTTCTTCCTGGGGAATGTAATGTATAGTGATGGCTTGTGATGATACTCATAAGTAGGGCAAAATCCTCATCATATAAGTGGAATAGGAAAATGTTTATGCACTGGCAAAGTACTACTATTCTTACCTGTATATAGACATGTATTTATAGCCCAATTATGAAAGTATAATATTTTATCAGGTATGTAATGCCCCCTTGAGGTATTCCTTGTTCTATGATTTTTTTAATATAATTTTTTAATAATTTTTTCAATAAGCTTGTGAAGTTTTTATTACATCATAGTTCTCTTCTTGTCTGTCTGGAGAGGATTATCACAGGCTGATTTGGTTTATATATGCTGTTTGACCTGCTATGGATTACTATGGGACAAATTTTGATTACTCAAATCACACTCAGATCATAATGTGACCCGATTCTCTTGGACGAGAAGACGAAAAAAGAATTACTCCATCTTCTCCATTCTGTCAGTGCTCGGAATTTGGACTGCACTCAGATGTCATCCGAGTGCAGTCCGTTTGTTTCCATGGACCCATAGACTTGCATGGCAGAGTGCAATTCGATTATAGGATCAAACTCGGGCATGCAGCGATTTTTTTCCTTGGATCGGTTCCGTCCGAGGAAAAAATCTGACGTGCATAGAATAACAGGGGTCTGAGTGCGATCCGATGTTTTGTCAGATCGGTTGTCCGCTGTGCAGTACAGAGGCACATTGGTTCACAGCAGCTCAGGACTATGTTTTGTTGCCACTGTCTGGATGGATGGCTAGGCAAGGGAGCCTTGCAAAAAAAAGGCACACTGCTGCGCTTTCCTATACAGTTAATAACCTAAATGTAGTAAATACCGGTCAGATAGAAGCCAATAAAATACACTTTTGGCCTCCATCTGGTTAATGGGAGGTTATGGTAACAATAAAATATACATCAGGAAAAGCTCCTGACATATACCGCACGAGCGCAGTGTGCACTTAGCCTTAGAATCTCGGGCCACTGTTGTCTCCCTGCCGCTTTTGGTGATGTTGTTGCATCTGATAGCTACAAGTAATTTTCTTATTGTTTTTTTTTTAATTCTTTACTTATGGATTTTGCAATGTACCCATGGATTTTTACTGCGGATCCAATACATGTGAACACACCCAAAAGTGTGTCTAAACAAAATAAAAAGATGACACTTCTAAAAGTATCAAGCAAACGCTACTCTCCTCTTGCAACCGGCGCTGATCCAGCACAGGTGCTTTGACGATTCTCCATTAGTCTTGCAGGCTGCCAGCACTGACTGCCATAATGACATTTACCTGCTGCAGCTAAGCAATATACTGAGCATTAAGCCAGGGTCACATGACCATATTTTTGGTCCGAGAGCGATATGACAGAACCAATGTTAGTCAATGGGTCCTAGCAGCATGTCTGAGTTTGATCTGATATTCAGATCGCAATCGGCCATGCAAGTCAATGAGAGCGTAAAAATCGAATGCCGTCCGATTTCCGTGCACTGACACAATGGAGAAGATGGAAAAATTTTGTTCTCCATCTTCTCCTCATGGTGTGTTCCGATTTTGTCATCTGAGAGAATTGGATCATATTTTGCTGACACTCTGATCGGAGTTTGATCAGAGTATCATTAACATAATCAACCTGATTCTCTTGGATGAGAGAATTGACGGCCGTGTGCTTCCGGCCTTAATGCCAGCGGAGGACAATGTATCTGTGCTGGATTGACGGAGAATTAGCGATATGTGCACGTACAGTTTGTTGAGCAGTCTTTTTGTGCGGGTTTGCTCTAGAAGACACATGAAAAATCACTTAAAGAGCATGCACACACGATGTGTCAGGTGGATTCCGCACTGAAAACCCCCTGAAGAAGCACTAGCGAAACGCACAAAAGAACGAACATATGCCTTTCTGTGTAAAAACGTCTTGCTGTTCATATCTATAGTTATTTGAGCGCCTTTTAACCATTTCAAGTTTCCGAAGATGCCAGATGATTAAAAGAAGTGAGTTGATCATTCGTCAAGAGTCCTCCGCTCTGAAGAAACTCTATATTTTACAATGCAAGTCAGTAGGAAGGCTCAAAAGATGCCCAGAACACACCTGGACGTCTGTGTGAGGGTTCTGCCAGCATTTCTGCTTCAAAAACTACTATCGGTTTCCTCATTGTTGAATGAAACAAAAAACATCTATAAAACGACAGTAAAAAAAGACACTACAAAAAAATGCGGAAAAAAAAACAAAAAACGTGCAGGAAATGATAAGACAAAGTGCTAAAAGGAAACGTCTTCTTGAAAAAATTCTGAGGGTTTGCTAGATTGTAATAAGATGATGTTTGCAAACAATCTTCCTATTCCATTCTATTGTAAAACCACTTTGCTGTTCCTATGTTCAGACTTTTGAGCGTTTTCTTCCAATTCAGGTTCTGAAAAATGCCTGGTGGGAAAAAAGAAAGTGCATGTCATTTCTTTGAATTCTCTCCTGATGGAAAACGCTCCAAAATAAGTACTGGCCAAGCAAAAGGCTGCAAATAACGCTTCTGGAAAAAACTCATGAAGGCGTCATTCAGACGTCAATGTTGCATATACGCTCGTTTTGTATCCATTTTTTCACGAATACAAAACGTACCGATTATAATCTATGCTGCTGTTCACATGTCTTTGTTTGTCATGGACCGTGTGTTCGAGGAAAACCATCTGTGTGCTGTCCGTGTTTAACATTACAAATAGAGATGAACGAACCCGAACTTAAAAGTTCTCTTAAAAGAGAGAGAAAAGAAGAGAAGAGAAGGGGAGAGGGAGAAAAGGAGAGAGAAAAAAACACTGATGACACCGGTAACATTCTTTCAAGTACGTGTTTAAACTCAAACATGTGAGTTTGGCCTAAGGGTAGGCGCACACGACGGCTTTTTTTCCGGGGGCAGACCTGTCAAGTTTTTTTAAGCTAAGCTGCTTCAGGAAGATGCCGGCGATCTTTTGCCTGAAGCTGCTTCACTTGCGGCCTTGTCGTCGTTTTTTTAGCGCTGCCTCCGGCGTCTTTTCTCTGTACTTTCCATTATAGCGGTGAGCAACTTCCCTGAAGGTAGCCGCCGAAAAATTAACATGCCCCTTCTTTTAACTGCTTCATGGTTTCCGAACCTTGAAGCAGTTAAAAGAAGTATCAACAGACTGAATGTGCACAGCAGTGTCGTTTTAACATTGCTGTGCACCATGTTCATTCTTAGAGGCGGACTCCACCTGAAAAAGACGTCATGTGCACATTTCCCGAAATCGTATAAAAAAAACTTTTCAAAAGCTCTTCAGGAAACAAGGTTTTTTGAGAAGTTTTTGAAGCAGAAACTGAGCGGAAACTCCAAGGCTTAGAGGAGTTTTGAGGAGGATTCTGACGGTTTCTTCTCGGTTTCTGCTCCACAAACACTCCAAGTGCACAAAGGTACTTCCTCCAAATAAGGGGAGATTCCTCAAGTGGTTTCTGCTGGAAAACTTGTATTTTTTTTACAGCCTTAAAGAAACTCTGTGTGCACAATCCCTCAAGAGGTAGTAGGGTACTTTTTTATTTTATAACATTTGCTGCTTTTCCTTTTTGATTCAGTCTCTCAGACCATTGGCAGTATACGGATCTACAGAAAAAGAAAAAATAATTCTATGTGTGCCGGCTTACAACACAGAGGTTGTACACGGTCTCATTATATTTGTGTGCGGAGTAGCAGTCGCACATATGGGAGTAGGTGCCTTGTTCCAGATTTTGGTGTTCTAAAGATTTCAAGTTTGATAGATGTAGTGTCACTGCCAAAGGTTCAGTGTCATGGCAGTTTTTGGGCGCCTGCAGACGTGCGTATGAAAAATTGTCCGAATTTCCTCCAGAATTTTCGACGGTTTTCTTCTAATTTTCATCTGATTTTCATCCACGTGCCATCTGTGTGTCCGTTTTTTATGTCCGTGTGACATCCATGTGCGATCCATTTTAATACAACTACATTAACCCCTTTAACCACCAAGGTGGTTTGCATGTTAATGACCAGGCCAATTTTTATAATTCTGACCACTGTCACTTTATAAGGTAATAACTCTGGAACGCTTCAACAGATCCCCCTTATTCTGAGATTTATTAAAATTTATTCTATATCACTTGCGTTTATTTGTGAAAAAAACGGAAATTTGGTGAAAATTTGGAAAATTTAGCAATTTTTAAACTTTGAATTTTCATGCCCTTAAATCAGAGAGATAAGTTACACAAAATACTTAATACATAACATTTCCCACATGTCTACTTTACATCAGCACAATTTTGGAACCAAAACTTTTTTTGTTAGGGAGCTATAAGGGTTAAAAGTTGAGCAACGATTTCTCATTTTTACAACAAAATTTACAAAACTATTTTTTTAGGGACCACATCACATTTGAAGCGGCTTTGAGGGGCCTTTATGGCAGAAAATACCCCAAAGTGACACCATTCTAAAAACTGCAGCCCTCAAGGTGCTCAAAACCTCTTTCAAGAACTTTATTAACCCTTCAGGTGCTTCACAGAAATTTTTTTAATGTGGATTAAAAAAATTAACATTTAACTTTTTTCACAAAAATGTTACTTTAGACCCCAATTTTTTTATTTTCGCAAGAGTATCAGGAAAAAATGGACGGCAAAATTTGTTGTGCAATTCATCCTGAGCACACCGATACCCCATATGTGGGGAAAAACCACTGTTTGGGCGCACTGCAGGGTTCGGAAGGGAAGGAGCGGCATTTGACTTTTTGAATGTAAAATTTGCTTAAATAATTAGCGGATGCCATGTTGCGTTTGGAGAGCCCCTGATGTGCCTAAACATTGGAAACCCCCCACAAATGACCCCATTTTGGAAACCAGACCCCTCAGGTAACTTATCTAGATATGTGGTGAGCATCTTGAACCCCCAGGTACTTCACAGAAGTTTATAACATTGAGCCGTAAAAATAAAATTTTCATATTTTTCCCACAAAAATGTATTTCAGCCTCCAATTTTGCATTTTCATAAGGGTAACAGGAGAAATTGCACCATGCAATTTGTTGTGCAATTTCTCCTGAGTAAGCCGATACCCCATATGTGGGGAAAACCACTGTTTGGGCGCACAGCAGGGTTCGGAAGGGAAGGAGCGCCATTTGGCTTCTTGAATGTAAAATTTGCTTGAATAATTAGCAGATGCCATGTTGCGCTTGGAGAGCCCCTGATGTGCCTAAACAGTGGAAACCCCCCACAAGTGACACCATTTTGGAAACTAGACCCCTCAAGGATTTTATCAAGGAGTATTTTGAACATTTTTAACCCAGAGGTACAACACAGAATTTGATAACATTAGGTCATCATATTGAATAAGTTGTCATTAGTCTTGAGTGCAAGTGCTCGCTACTTGAGTTTGGATTGGGTACTCAGGTATGCACCATGTATCCCGGGTGCTCGAGTGACATGCTCAAGTCCCCGCCCGCATGTTTCACGGTTGATAGACACCCAAAAAAAAACATGCGGGGATCGCTCGTGCATGGCAGGCAATCCTCTCAGCTGCAAAACATATGGGGCGAAGACGCGAGCATGTCTCTCGAGCACCCGCGATACTCGGTGCATACCTGAGTACCCGATGGAAATTCAAGTAGCGAGCACTTGCGCTCAACACTAATCGCCATATCGTCATCATTTTTTTTTTTTTTTACTTTGGAAAAAATCCCAATCCCAACACAACCCTAACCCCAACCCTAATACAACCCCAACCCTAACACAACCCTAACCCTAGCACAACCCTAATCCTAGCACAACGCTAACACAACCCTAACCCTAGCACAAATGACTCGCCCAGGGGGATATATGGGGGAAACTCGGTACCCGGGCCTTTACCTTCTTTGTAGGATATCACGGCAGTCGGCTCCCGGGGCCGTCTTCTGGGGTCACTCTTTAAAAGGGGTTTTGTTAACAGTTTGTCTCGTGACGCCACCTGTGGTTTCTGGTAATAGTTACCAGCGCTGCTGCAGACCTCCGGGGGTGATGGGATGGCTGCTGGGATGTTTCTGCTCCCCACAGGCGGAGCGGGCCCCCGGGGCAGGGTTGATAGAAGGGATGCAGATGGTGATGCTGGGCGTTGTAGTGCAGGCGCGGTAGCGTGGTGGAAATAACTGACAGAGACAGTGGAGTGCAGTCACCCGAGTTTACTCACAGTTCTTTCTAGATTCCTCAGTACACTGTACAGGTTACCGCTTCCCGCGTCGCGCTGCGTTCACCAAGCAGGGGTTCAGAAGTCCCTCCGACAATTCGAGAGTACTTATCGGGACCCCCTTTTTATATCTTCCTTTCCTCAGCCGACTTTCCGCGCCGGGTCTTCTCCCTCCTGCCCTGCGCTTCCCCACACATAGTCCCGATAGGGCGCTCTGAAGTCCCTCTGGGCAACCTGGAGTTCCCGGACCTACTTGCTGCCCTCCTCGGTGACTAGGGTGAGGCTGTGGCAACTGCACCATAAAAGTCAGAAGCCTCCGGTTTCCTAGCCGAGACCTGAAGTGACACGACTAGCCCAGGGACCGGTTCCCTTCTTGCGGCCTGGTCCCTCTGACACTTGACAGATTAGAGCATACGGGTGGCTTCCTGCTCCGTCCGTACCCCTGGGACCTCTTCAGTTACCGGAGCCTTCCTCCTCTGCTCCCCTCCTCTTCTCTCCTCTGCTGGGCCTCATTCACTAGGCCCAACCTGGAGCAGAGCTCCTGCAGAGCATCTGCTCCACTCCGACTTCACTCTCTATCCTTCCTTCTTCAACCCACACCTAACTAAGATGGATCCCCTACTTATACTCCTAAAAAAATGCTCCCCTAAACTCCTTCCTCCACCCACACCCACTACTTGGTTCCTCCTCACTCTGGTTCACCCCACTCCAGCCAAGGACAGGGCTCAGCGGACCACAGTGCATCTTGCCCTTCCAGCCGGCCTGGAGTAGTGTAGTGTTGGATGCAGGTGTTGGGGTCCTGGGCAGCACCCTTTCCTTACCTGAGAGTGAGGCACCACTAGATGTAGTACCTCTGTGGCGACTGAACCCTCAGGGGCGCCACACAACCCTAACCCTAGCACAACCCTAACCCTAGAGTTTATTTTTTACCCCGCTACTCGTGCGGTGTAAGTGATTAGACGACTTTATTCTTACAGTGATACCAGATTCATATCGGGTTTTTATGATTGACCGCTGTCACACACAATAAAAAACTTTTTTTTGGAAAGACTCGTTTTTGCATCACCATATTTTGAGAGCTAGAATTTTTCCATATTTTGGCCAACAGAGTCATATGATGGCTTGTTTTTTGCGGGACAAGTTGATGTTTTTATTGGTACCATTTTCGGGCACGTGACATTTTTTGATCGCTTTCTGTTCCGATTTTTGGGAGGTGGAATAAACAAAATCCAAAAATTCAGGAATTGTTTTTTGGGGGTTTTCTTTATGCTGTTCCGCATGTGGTTAAAAAGGCAGCTTTATTTTTCGGGTCAGTACATTTACAGCGGTACCACATTTATATATTTTTTTTTATGTTTTGCCGCTTTTACACAATAAAAACTATTTTAAAGAAAAAAAGAATTGTTTTTGCATAGCTTTATTCTGAGAGCTATAACTTTTTTATTTTTCGGCTTATGGAGCTGTATGGCAGTTTGTTTTTTGCAGGACAAGATGACGTTTTCAACGGTACCATTTTTATGGACACCACAGGACGCCGGAGAGGAGGTAAGTATCGGCGCTTACCTCACCCCTTGCTTCCGCAATGCTGTGATCGACTTCAATCGCAGCATTTCGGGGGTTAATGTGCAGGGAGCAGTGCGGCACCGCTCCTTGTACATAGTACCGGATGTCAGCTGTGACAATCAGCTGACACCCGGCGCGATCGCGCCCGCATAGCCTGTGTGCGGGCAAAATCGCCAGGGCATACTAATTCGTATCTGGCCCATAAGGCCCAGGGCACAAATACATATTAGTATGCCTTGGGCCAGAAAGGGGTTAAAACATGTCCATTATCACATACAGTTTCCTAGGTTTATAATAGAAATCTATCCGGAAAAATTGGATGACACTCTGATGGTTCGATTTTTTTCTCGCAACCATAGACTTGAACGTGTCTTATCTGAGACTCGGATGAAAGTAGCGCATGCTGAGATTTTTTTCTCATGGACATCCGTACCGAGAAAAAAAACATTCATGTGAATAGCCCTATTGAATAACATGTGTCAGTGTGTTGATAAATACAAGAGATATTCCCATCTCCAAGATCCTATCCCAGTATGTAATAGGTGTAATAATAATGATATTAACAAATACCTCCAATTAGAAATATAGTATAGTTCTTTTTTCAGATTCGCTATGTTGCTTACCCCATGTGCAGGGCATTGTAGTAGCTTAGGTATCCATGGTTATGACGACTCATAGTGACAGTTAGCTGCTAGTGGTTGTAACCATGGATACCTAAGGTCCTGCAATGCCCTGCACATGGGGTAAGCAACTCAGCAAATCAGAATAACTATATCACATTTCTAATTGGAGGTATTTGCAAATATTATTATTATTACACCTACTACATATTAGGATAGGATCTTGGAGATGGGAATACCTCTTTAACTAGACTTAAGCTTTAGTCGTTGCAGTGTAATATTTGTGTGAAATTCTAAATCCACGATGGGCACGCGGGATGTCCCTCAGTTTGGGGGTCTTAATACACCCCTTCCAGGTCCATTGTAGAAAAATGGAAACCAGCACTGACTATTACATCCAGGAGATTTTTTGTATTTTTGTCCCACTCTAATTTTTTTTATTCTATTTTAGTAAAAAAATACAGACAAACAGGAATCAAACTGCCATTGGTTAGATTTTCTAAAACCCACACACCCCACCTAAATGGAGCCCAGCCCCAAAGTTCATCTTCTTTAAAAAAGGAATTAGCAGGTAGAGAATTCAGCAGGTCGGGAAGTGTTGAGATTGAACTGCTTGTGACAGACCAGGTGGGTGATGTCCGAGCCCTGCAAAAGGTCGGAAATATGTAAAGCTTTTTACTATGAAGCCTCTGGTTGTTAGGAAACTGCCTAAGTAGCAATTCCCTGTAATGTAAAGATATAAATGGGCTCTTCTCCTGTATAACTATGAGTGTCCTGATAATTATTGTCATTGTGGAAATGTCATTTTAATACACGCATTTATGTTTATCAGAGTATTATATCTGCTTTATGCCCTATTCATATGGCCATGAATCACATACATGTCCTGTCCATGTAGAACATGCACCCATTACAGTCTATGGTGCTGTTCACGTGATCTTCCTTTTTTTTGCAGACCGAGTGGTCCTCCACAAAAAATCATGGAAACGTCTGTGGTCTGTATATTTTTTTTTTATCCTAGTCATGGATCAAATGACCATGTGTCCATTTTTTTTGCTGCAAATGTGAAAAATCTTCCCTGCATGTCAGTTATCACTTTTTGCACGGTGTGGATGACATTTAGTAAAATCTGATCCACAAAGCCACTACTGCAGTACCCTGTAAATCCGCTGCCCTCAAATCCTGATGGAAAATTTAAAAGCGTATCCACCCATGTGAAAATATCCTAAGGGAATGTGCACACTGAGTCTTTGGAGTTTTTGGAGCTGCAACTCCAAGTTTTTGAGACTTTTTTGCATTTTGAGGAGGATTTGGAGAGTTTCTGCTCAGTTTCCACTCCGCAAACTCTGCCTAATACAAAGTGACAGGGACAACATGTACCTTTGTACTTCTCTGTTACACCCAGATATCCTATGATGCTATTGAAAGGAACGGTTCATGGTGATCTAGAATTGCTTCAGTAGAACTAGAAAGGCTCTAGGTGTTAGGCCACGTTCACATGTTCAGTATTTGTAAGACAAAACCAGGAGTGGGTGATACATGCAGAAGTGGTGCACTTGTCCTTACATCAATATACAGATACTTAACCTTCAGTTAGTAGCGCCAAAATACTTAAACTATTAGTTGCAAGCAGCTCGCTGTGGCACGTGTAGTCGATGCCGTGTCTCTAGATGCTCTGAGGAAGGAGGGGCGACCTACCTAGGAAGCTACTGAAAAAGACGGTTACCTACCTTCCACACCTGTGGAAATATGACAAATGCAACTTTGCTTGGGGTCCAACCACACCACTGATTAAAGGTTAAATATGGGTGCAATTTTCTCTTCTTTGGAAGCCCTATGCACGTGTCAGCTGTAAATGAAGCATTCCTGGGCAAAATTCCTGCATCCCCGAAATGTCAGAATAGTAGACGCCATATGTTTAAGGAAATATATTTAATATTGCTCACAAAAATTAGACTGCATGCAGATACTTTGTTTTTAATTTGACTATAGTAAACTTGTGCTGTCTTCATATTAATCATTATTATTATTATTATTATTATTATTATTATATTATTACTACTTCTACTATTATTTTACTGTTTTCATAAAAATCATTCTGGAATCTATGTAGAAACTGTCATCAAGCAGCCAAAAATCCATAAGGAGGAAAATTGGAGAATGTTGAACATGCTGAGATATGTCACGCTAATATCCAGAGGCTAAGAACTCAAACTGGCCATTTCCTAGTTGACCACAAAGATAGATAAATACAGAAATGACAATGTCCTCATCTACTGCTTCTTATTAATTTCAATGGGTAAAATACCTATAGTGCACATGGTACTGTGTTGTTGTTTTTTTCCATGTGGTAGAATAAGCGACATGTCAACTCTGCTTGGGGGAAGAAAGACAAATCGCTGCTAATTTGATTACTGAACCAACTGAAGTAGAAAAAAAAAACATACACACAAAAAAAGTCAAAGCACCAAATAATGCACAGAAAAGTAAAAGAAAAACTAATCTAAACTTTTTGTTTGAATGTATGTTAATTATTTATACTTGGGGGGGTTTGACGAAATCCATTATCGATTCTGCCACAGATTTTGCATTGCAAAAGGTGAGATCCTCTGTAAACATGGACATGCTATGGATTTAAGGCCGGGGTGACACGAGTGTTGATCCTCTCATATGAGAGAATCTGCTCAACTATGCCAATTACACTCTGCTCAATCTCTGATCAGAGATTAACCTGAGTGTCAGCATAGTGTGATCTGATTCTCATGAATGAGAGAATGGCAGCACAGGTGAGAAGATGGAGAACAAAATTTCTCCATCTTCTCCATTGTGAGGCTCCCTTCAAACAACCGTATAATACCAGTACCGGGAAAAAATGGTACCAGTGTCATCAGTGTTTTTGGATCAGTGTGTCATCCATTTTTTTTTTCCCAGTACTGCTTAAGAAAAATCTATTCCAAAGCTTCTCCTGATGCCATCTGTGTGCTGTACGTCTTTTACACTAACCCATAGACATGTATTAGCCCTTGTCATCCGTGCTGCTGGTAAAAAATGGACATGTCTCCATGTGGTTTGCACAGACACTTGTCCATTTTTGTTTTGTTTTTTACTCCACGTAAACTTGCCTGTGATGTGTGTTTCAGATGTGCAACATGTCAATTTCTGTTGCGGGTAGAATGAGTTTTATGTGTAGATTTTCCCTATAGTTTTACATTAGATGGGGAAAATCTGCAGGTAGAAAATGGAAACTCACTAAAAACACATGTAATCCGCGCATGAAGTTTTATCAAAGCCAAATACCAGGAAATCTCAAAAACAAAGCCGCTTTATTTAAAACATTACATAATAGAAAAAGACAAAAAAACGCAGCGTCAAAAACCATTATTAATTAGGCAATGTTCCCGCAAGAGTTTTTACTCTGCGTATTTTTGAAAAAATGCAAGTGACCTATTTTACTCAAAGGGTGCAGAAATGCTGCAGAAAATCTGCAACATCAAAAAGCTCAACGCTATAGACGTGCGAAACCTTTTCAAGATTCGGTTCGGATCGGTGAACGTCCCGATGTTCGTCGAACACATCCGAACCCCACTGAATTCAGTGGGAGGAAAAACCAAACGCATAGACAACACCTTCAGGGGGGCCCAAAAGCTGCCAAAACAGCTCAAATTAGGGGCAGACACCAGAAAAGAGGCATCAATTGACCCAGAGTAGAAATTTTAGAATGGCACCACAGCAGCAGTCAGCCAAGGGCCATGCATGAGGGGCGTATCAGGGTCTGGTCCAGCATTTACAGCTTTGAATTGAAGTTCAAATTTAAGACCAGGTGGGTGAGGGCTTGGTGTAGACCTGCTGTGCTGGGAGCCCTGATACCTCATGCAACAGCTTAAGCTGCTTTTCTGCTCAGCCACATTCAGTTGGCACAAATATCAGCTTCGTAGACTACTATTGGTAGAAAAATTTAAGGATAGTAAAGCAGGTAGTTGACTGAAAGTAAGTGCAGGCCTGCTGGTCTGGGAGCCCTACTGCTACAGGCAACACACATGAAGGAGACACAACTTAGAGTCTCCACATTTCCAAAAATTATTGCCACACACCACTAAAGTGGCATTCATTTCACCAGAGTAGAAATACTATAATGGGGCTCTGACACCCATTCAACTATAGCCAACCCATCAGATGGAGACCCAACTTGGAGTCTCCATATTTCCAAAAATTGTTAGCAATATCAGCAGCAGTAGCAACAGCAGGCACAGAAGCCACGACAAAGGTGTCACAGAATGCTATAACGTGAGATCAATGCAGCACACTAAAAACAACACCATCGCCTAGTCTGCACAGTCTGCGACTGGGGTGCGAAAGTCTTTGAAGATCCATGGCTCGTTCATCTTGATGAAAGTTAGGCGGTCTACACTTTCAGGGGACAGCCGGATGCGCTTATCCGTCAGGACACCACCAGCAGTTCTGAAGATACGTTCTGAAAGAACGCTGACTGCCAGGCATGACAAAACCTCCAAGGAGAGCTCAGGCCACTCTTCCATTTTGGAAGACCAAAATGTAAAAGGGTCCAAACTAGTGATGAGCGAGCGTGCTCATTAAACCCTTTAAACAAGCACGCTCGGGTACTCGCCAAGTAGTTTTGGCGTACTCGGCATTTCACTTGCAGCCTCCGCGGCTGCATGTGTCGCGGCTGTTACACAGTTGTGACACATGTAGGGATTGCCTGTTCGTTTGAGCGTGCTCGTTTAAAGGGTTAAACGAGCACGCTCGCTCATCACTAGTCCAAACCCTCCCTGATGGCATTGATATTGAGCTTGAGATACTCCTGTACCATCCTCTCCAGTTGTCCACTACGTGTCAGACTTGTACTCTGTTCTGTTGGTGCAGACTGGTCTAAATAATGTGTGAAACAACTGACAGAAATTGCTTCTGCCACTTACGCAGCTGCTGCTAATGTTTTTGCATTGACAACTTGACGTTCCCAGGGTTCGAAGTCTACAACTGCGATGCAAACTGTGTGCCTCACTGCTGTCTTGGGGAAAACCACTCTTAAGGTTGTCTACAAGTGTGTTTCAATACTCCAGCATGCGTGCATTCCCAGGGGGAAAGCATCTGGCAAAATTTACTGGCAACCCAGTAGTCAGCACTATTTCTAATCCTAACTATACAGGGACCATGTAGTAGATAGTGCAGCAAGAATGCGCTCATGTGTCGGGCTCCATGGGGGGTTGGTGGCGGGGTAACACTCAAGCTTGCTTCCTCCGTCCCCTCCAGCTAACCATGGACAACAGAAAGGGGACCATTATCCTCTTCATCCCCTGACTGTTGCGCTCCCAACACCTCTTGCTCCTCATCCTCATCCATTTGTTCCTTGGCTCCTGCACCTTCACTAACAGTTTGTCTGGTATGATGAGCACCCCTTGATTATTGTAATGCACCCGCCTGTGCGACGACAGTCTGGAACTTTGAGATATTGTTATCCCTTCCGCATCCTCCTCTGCTTCCTCCTCTTCCTCTGGGAACACCACCTCGTCCTTCAGACTATTCAAAGTGTGCTCCAGCATGTAGATGACCAGAATAGTGATGCTGATGACGGCATCGTCAGCGCTAACCATCTTAGTAGTCATTTCGAAACTGTACAGAAGGGTGCAGAGGTTTTTTTCATCTGTGTCCAGTCCGCATGCGTGATTTGCACCACATCCGTACTGCATTGGCCCAGGCTATGCAAAATGAGATACTGCGCCAGGGCTTGTTGCTGCTGCAACCTGTGCAGAGTAGAATTCCACGTCACATATCAACCGGTTAACTGGTAGGGCCAAAGACCTCTGTAGCGATGCAAGAAGATGACGAACGGTGGAAGTGAGCATACAGCGACCGTGCTTTCTGCAGCAGCGCATCCCGGATGGGATAGTGGCGGAGAAATTGCTGTACCATCCGGTTGAGGATGTGAGCCGTGAGGCTGGTTCGCACAGTTATCGCACACGACCTTCCCTGGCTCCAGGTTTAGTGGAGACAGCCATTGCTCAAACTCGGCCTGGATAGCTGTCCACAACTCTTGAGCTGTGTGACTGCGATCTCCAAGGCATATTAATTTAAACACTGCCTGATTGCGGTGAGCCCTGGCTGTGCAGAACGGAGGTGGTAGGGATTCTCTCTGCACTGTTGGAATGCGTGTCTCATTAAGGCAGAGGTTGAGGGCGCAGGTGGAGGCCCTAGAGGAGGTGGAGGAGGCAGAAGCAATGGAGGATGTGTTAAATACAGAGGTTTGTACCGCAAGCCATGGGGATTTCGAGAATTGTGGAGCAGCCCGTTCTCCGCCTGCACCTACAGCCACCAGAGTCACCCAGTGCCCAATCAGCGAGATGTAACACCCCTGGCCATGCTTGCTCGTCCAGGTTTCTGTGGTGAAATGGACCCTGTCAGTCATAGATTTTTTTTTTTTTCAAGGAACGGGTGATGTTATCTGCGACATGTTGGTGTAGCGCGGGCACAGCTATCTTAGAGAAGTTTTGACGACTGGGTAACAGGTACAGGGGGACTGCAATGGCCATCAGCTTTTGGAAACCGTCTGTATCCACCAGGCAGAAAGGCAGCATTTCCGTGGCCAACAGATTGGAGATGGTGGAGTTCAAGCTCTTAGCTGAGGCATGTGTAGGAGGAAACTATCTTTTACGTGACCACAACTTTGGGACCGAGGGCTGGCTGCTGTGCTGAGAGAGGGTGGAGTAGGATGAAAACGACAAACTGCTGGACTGTGAGAGAGGTGCAGGCGGAAATGTTATGGTGCATTGAGAAAGATGTGGTGTGCTCGGTGAAAGAAAAAAAGCAGGCATGTCCACTTCCGTAACAGCTGACGTGCTCTCACTCACCCCGACTGTAGCGGGTAAACAAGTGGAGGTTCTGTGGCTGGAGACCTGTGTGAGAACACTTGCCAGGGTGACGGAGGAGGAAGAAGCAGCAGATGCAGTTGATGGGGCAGCAGATGCAGTTGATGGGGCGGCCGGTGGTTGCGAGGCCCATTAGTCTGGGAATCTCACTGCGCTAAAATGCAGACTAACGCATGTTGATCACGCATGTGCCGGTTCATGCATGTAGTAGTCAAATTATTGCAATTTTTGCCTTTACTGAGTCATTTTTGACAAAGTTGGCAGACAATGTGAGTTGGGTCATCCTTTGCTGTCTCAAAAAAGGTCCAAGCTGGACAACCCTTGCCGAACCTGCAAACTATAGACTCGCGACCACTGCTAGCCACAGCCAGGGTTGTGGCTGAGGATGCAGTGCTTGTCGTGGCTACATCACTCCGTGTCTGTGCGGGAGGCCGCAACGTAACCTCCTTCCCTTCCTCCTCCACCTCCTCTGAGCTACTCAGCAGTGTGCTTCTGGGTTCACATCAAATGGGATCTACAACCTCATCGTCATCCTCTGTTCTCCCACTCCTTGCCCTGAGAGTCACCTTCCTCCTCTTCCTTCCCGGACAGCACAGTACAGTCTGCGTGCGCCTCAGGTATCTGAGTCTCATCAGGGTCACCTCCTCCCCCAGGGGTTAACGTCTGGTGATTAGGGTGTGAATTCTGCTCTGACCCTATTCCGTCTGTCCCCAGATCCAACTGTAAAAAAATTTTGGGCATCGGTGCCAATGCTTTCCTCCTCTTGAGTCTGTGTTTCTTTGGAGCAGACCTCTGATGCCCGTGGAATAGAATGTGTGAACAGCTCTGCAGACTCGCCCATCTGTGCTTCCCCACAGTCAGTTGTGCGGTTGGAGAGTTGTGACGCAGGGGGGAACCAGGGTAATTGAGATGCCCGCTCTGAGGACTGTGGTGTGTGTGATGTTGAGGTGGAGAGAACACTTGATGCAGCGCTTGCCATCCACTGGATCACATGCTCTTTCTGGCCCTCACCTACAAAAAGTACCGCTGTGCGGCTGCCAAAGAAAGGGAGTGGAGTAGCCCTTCCAGTAACAGTAACAGTTGTCTTTGGAAAGGATGAGACTGTGTTTGTTCACTAGAGCTTTCAGTGACATTACCACCTACCCCACGTTCACCTCGAACACCAAGCCTATTCCCCATTCCACCACTACCTCGCTTTTTCCCACTCATGCTGGATGTACCCTTCCCCTCTTTTAATCAGCTGTTTCACAACCCTAGGCCCAGACCTGTCAGTCACTAAATTACCAACCAGTATTTATTTGCTGAGATAGTGTCGCTGGACCACGCTATTAGCACAAAGAATTTGTATTTTCACATGTGGACTCCTGCCTGGACAAAAATATTACCAGCACAAAATATTTTTAATGCAGAAATGCGGCTTAGGCTGCGTTCACACATTGCGTATTTTTTACGCGCGCGTATTTTCCTGCAGTTTTTACCTGCGTTTTTTTACGCAGGTAAAAACAGCACCTCCATTCACACACTGCGTTTTTTCCTGCGTTTTTTTTTTACGCAGGTGCAGGAGAAATGAAGTGTGAGGAGCATGGACACCTGTATGTGAATGTAATGTATGTGTCGTGTGTGTCCTGTCTGCGTCTGTGTTGTGTGTGTGTGTGAGTGTCCCCCTAGCAGTGTATGTACAGACAGCTTCTGGCTGCAGTACATACACTGCTTTTAAAAAGAAAAAAACTATGGATACTCACCTATCCGATGGATGGGAGAGCCGTCCGCTCCGGTCCCGCGGCTTCCAGCATCTGCAGGTGAAGCGATCAGCTGACCGGCTTGTAAATCAGCTGACCGGAAGCCGGTTTCAAGCCGGTTAGCTTACAGCTGATCGCTTCACCGGCAGATGCTGGAAGTGCGGGACCGGAGCGGACGCCTCTCCCATTTTCTGGACTGAAAAAAAACGGGCGAGTGTCATGCGATTTTCACGCACCGCCTCTTTAAAAGCTGGCAATTCATCAGCCCCGTACAGTTACGATACATCGGTACCCGACAATTTAGAATAGAAAGAATAGATCTTCACACATAAAATAGATAGAAAGATGTTAGTCACATATATCATTAGTACAGTGACCCTGCTGGTTACTGTACTTGTCATTTATTGTTAAATTAAAGAATTTATTAAAAAAAAATTGGTGTGGGGTTCCCCGTAATTTTATAGTCTAGCAGAGGTTAAGCAGACGGCTGGGGCAGATGTTTGAAGCCTGGGAAGGGGGTAATACCCACGAAGCTTCTCAGGCTACTAATATCAGCCCCCAGTTAAATACTTAGCCTTTACTGGCTATTAAAATGGGGGACCCCCAGAAAAAAAAACGTGGGATCCTCCTATTTAACAGCTAGCAAAGGCTTTGCAGACAGCTGGGGGCTGATATTTATAGCCTAGGAAGGGGCCATGAATATTGGCCCCCTCCAAGGCTAGAAACATCAGTCATTAGCTGCCCTAGAAATGGCGCATCCATAGGATGCGCCAATTCTGGCACTTAGCCTCGCTCTGCCCATTTTCCTGTGGTGGTGGCATGTGGGGATATAGGGCTGGGGTTGATTGCAGCTTACATCAAGTCCAGGCTAGTAATGGAGAGGCGTCTATAAGACACCCCCATTACTAATCCCATAGTGGAAGTGATATGTGAAAAAAAGACACCCACACCCTGAATAAAATATTTTATTTGAAATAAACACAGACACCTTTTAATCTTGTAAATTAAACCATACTTACCATCATGCCCATTCCATCTGAATCCAATGTCCCCTGTAATAAAAGTAAAATAATTAACCAACCTCATCCTTACCTTTCCGACGTGAAGAACAGAATCCAAGTGTCCCGTGACTGCTCAAGCACTGCTACATCTAGATGGCAATTGAGATATAATATTAAAGTGGTCTATGGAGCGCTAAAGTAATGATCACTATGGGAACAGGATTATAGCTTTACAAACCTTTTATTAACCCTCTCCACAGCGCGTTTCGATAGTAAACACTATCTTCATCAGGTGGTACCAATATCTCAATTGTTTCATCCCTCCACCTGAGGGAAAGCGGCAGGAGCAGCTTTGGGTTGATCCGATCCCATATTGAAGATACTAAGGGATCCACGGTGACTGGATTAACAACTCCTTGTCTGAAGGACCTGCGGTGACACACATCCGGTCCCCTACCACGTGATCGGAACGCGGAAACGGCATTAACGGGCAGCGGCAAGCAACATCCCGAGCGGGAACCAGCCTCCCCAGATTGAAGCGTAAACAGGGGTTGTGCAGGGGTGCACAACCCCATTAGGTAAGTGGCCAATTGGCCCCTGATCTTATAATCCACTAGACCACCAGGTTCTTTCACAAAGTGCGCTCCTGTTTCTTTTTGTTTTACAGATCTAGATGGCAGGCTGGATAGTAGCGTGGCGTGACCATCCAGCCTGCCATCCTGCAGAGACACTGAGGCGCGCAAGCATACCTGCGATCCTCAGTGTCTCGCTGTGACTGCATCAAGATGAGCTGAGTTCATGTCAAATTGACTAGACTTTGGGCGAATTTTGCCGATTTTGAGGAAAAATGCTCAGGGGTCCGAACGCAAATCCGAACGATTGGCGAACGTTTGCTCATCTCTACTTAACATGGGAACATAGCCTAAAAATACATGTAAAAAAACCTAATTAACTTAATAGGTGCAGAAAATCTAACATCAAAAACTTATTGTGGGAATGTAGCCTAAGAGTAGGTTCACACAGTCATATAACAAATCATTCACAGTTTCATCCAGAAAACTCGGACGATTTTTTTCTTTTCTTACTTGATGTCTATGTACGATCCGTTTTTTGTACAGCAGCTATTAATCATTTACAGGACCATTTATAGTTTCCTATGTTACAGAACTGCAATGTATCCGTAAACATCCGTGTGGCATCTGATATATTTTGCGCACCCATAGACTTGAATGGATGAGTCTCATCTGATTTACGGAAGAAACTAGTGCATGCTGTGACTTTTTTATCTTTCTTTTTTTTTTTTTTTTCCCTTTTAGGTCAGTGAAAAAAAAAATCACTCATCTGCACTGCCCCATTGAATAACATTGGTCTGAGTGCTGTCCGTTTTTTCCACGGACCGCGCTTAAACCGAAAATACGGTGGTGTGAACGAGCCCTGACAGTGAACCTCCTCAATGCATATACTCTATGAACTGTCTTTAAGTAGCTAATTAAATATCGTTTGCTTGAATATTCCTGCATCAAGCTAATTCTGATTATTGCTAAAAATTCATTGAGAAAACAACCATTTACTAGCTGCAAATTATAACATTTCAAAAGACACAGGACCTACAAGTAGGAACAGATCTAAAGTGACAGAAAGCTCTGTCAGCGCATATCAAAGGACATTATTTTATTGACAATCCCTTTTAATTCCTATGTCAAAGCCGAATGACTGACCAATACAAATTCTACATTCAGCATCGTAGTCGCCCCTTCCAAATCCAGTCTGTAATTTCTCTATGCGCTTCTCATTCCCTGCACCAACAGGCGGCGCTGTTTCCATAACTATAGGTTTTCGTTTCAACTATGCGTAGTTGACTAAGGAACGTAGGAATGTAGAAGAATATCATAACCGCAACAGAGACGCACGGAAGCACAGAGTCCTGGGCTTCTTTGTATTAAGATGCTATTATGATTTAACTCTGAATTTCTGTAAGGATTTTGCTGCAGATTTCACCTATTTCAGTACCATAATCTGCAATAGATTGGGCAGGCTGCACATTTTAATGTGGGTATATGAACATGGCTGCTTTCTAACAGGAGTACTGCCACTATTCTCAGTAGGTTGTGTCTGGTATTGCAGCTCATTTATTTAAAGAGGGTTCAGTTGCACAGCCCATGGACAACAATGGGGCTTTACCTTGAAGAAAGGCAGGTTTTGCTTTCTAGTTAGAGAATTTATTTTTTTTCAATTTCTGCAGTATTCTCTAAAATCCATACAACGTTTTGTAGAAACTTACCTGCACTGTACATGTCCTTCTGTTCTATAATATTTTAGTGGCCGTTTTACACTGAAACTCTTCTCCTTAGGCAATCAATGTGATATTTATTAGTTCATAACCCAAGATCCTCATGATCAGCAGAACTCAAGACCTGCAGAGAATAAGTGCGCGCTATGATCTCCACCGTGTTTTTTCAGGCAATGTGTTGCATCGGTGCATGTGGTTGTGTCTTGTGAGGCAGTGACTGGGATCGTATACGTGGGACGTTATATATCCCCCAGAATGTGTACAGAGACCTATTAAATCCATTGGAGTGCATTGCAGTCACAGACACCGCTGCGGCTGCAATGCAGGAATGAAGGTGAGCATTGACCCGGTCAGGCTATCTGGCGAAGGCAGATTAGTAAAACCTGGCAGGGCCTTCATTTCTTGGCGGAGGCTACAGGAAGGCAGTGGGGCGGCCTCCTCCCTCCAACCACCCGGGTTTTCCAGTGGCTCTTGCCACAGGTCCTCTAAAAACCCTGCACTAAGGATTAGTGTTGTTCAGTGTTGGGACCTGCTAGGAGCACAGCAGGAAAGCTCAGCGGGCCTGTGAGTAGCTGAACCCACGCCTGGGAAGGCCCTGTACCCGTCAGGCTCTGAGCAGCCCGGCGCGGCCGTTGCCCCTGGGAACCATTGTTATGGACTTGTGTTAACCCGGCTACGAATCGGAGGACTTTCTGTTTACCTGTAAGTTTTGCTGAATAAAAGCTTTTTATGTTGGACTTGCTTGGGTCACTGCATCAGTTACTGCAAAGTGTGAACACTGTCGCCTTACAGTCTGTACTGCAGTTCAGACCCTTTCGGATGAATAGGGATAAGGCTCCGTTTTTTCTTCATGCGCCAACTGAGCCATAGACTATAATGGTGCCAACAGGGTTAACATGTACTCTGTCGTGCATTGTTTTCAGGCATACACCTACTGGAGGCGGACACTCAGACGCTGTCTACTATGTAGACTGAGCATGCACCGCAAGCAGTTTACACTGAGTACAAAAGAAGCATAGTGGGCAGGAGGTTTCTAGAAACCCCATTCACTTTGCTGGAACGGTAAGACACAGCGTCAAAAGCTCATGGTGGTAATGACGCACCCCTGGGCCTGTGTCGCGCAGCGTTGCGCACGCGGGAGCTTACCCGGAGCCGGATCTGTTGAGGGTTGTAGTCTCGTGGCGGTGACCCGGTCCGTGCCCAGGGAGTCAGACTAAGTGGCGCTGTATTAGCGGTAGATGTTGGACGACTACGCCACCCGTTGAATGCAGCGAAGGAGCTGCCGCTGCAGGGCAGACCGCTGAGGCCGGTGGTAGGATTGTGCAGCGTGATAGTATCACCCCCAACGGGAGGGGTATGGCCTCAGGGCAGCCGACGTGGATGATGGGGGTAGCAGGAATCACTCAGAGACTATGCGGTGTAATTCAGGGTCTTTACTGGTGATAAAGATAGACCCTCCCGGAGTACTGGCTAGCGATCGGGGCCTGGTCAGTCCTTGAGCAGATGGGATCTCCCCTGGCCAGGCGGAGTTGTAGGCCTCCCAAACTGACTGTACTCTTCTGGCTACCTTGCTAGAGGCGGGTATAAGTAGCCCACGTCCCTGAGTGTACCGTGTGGTGCTCACCCGTATGGCCGGTGACTCGGGGCCTTCTAGTGGCGTCCGCTCCACGACGGCGGTGCTGGTCCCACGCGTGCGACCGTGCCTTCGGGTTTCTTGGCCAGAGGACCTGAAATCCCCTGCCGGGCGGTTTCTGCTGCTGGGTAAAGATTAGTCCCCACAGCCTCGGACTCCGGGTCCGGTGATAGCTTCTCAGTCAGGGCGAGCTCTGCAGCTGCCAGCCCCTGACTCCTTATAGCACTGCTCCCACAGAGCTCCTGATGTTCTTTTCCTATGCTGCTTCTCTTCTCTGTCTCTACTTCTTCTCTACTCACTAACCCTGCCTCAGCCCTAGGTTTATATAGGGGAAGTCCTTCCCCTCCCAGGACTGGGCAGGAGGTGTGGCATGCACAGGATCCCTGACCAAGAGACCTCCCACCTGCTCTCAGACATAACATTGCTGTTACTGTGGAAACCAGACCCCTGGGGTGCCACATTCCCCCCTAGTGAAATTTAGTACTCCGGGACTAAACATATTTTTAGAAAAACATAACAAGGTATAAACAATAATAATACAATAAGAAAAACACATAAAGATCGTTACGGCGTGTCCGCAACCGGGTGCAGTTTTTGAAGAAAAGCAAGGTGTCCATTTCACCAAAACAGGGAGACGTAACCAGGTAGGGGTCTGTCCTGCCCCGAGTCCTTAACAGTCTTTAGTCCATTCCTAGGTTATGCTCCAACCATGTACAAGGATTCCCGGTAAATCCACCAAGGACTCCTATAAATAACTAGAAACACATAATTATACACAAACAACAAGAAAAACAGGTAACCACAAATAAAACAGTTTATACACTTCAAATCCTCCAACGTGCGGGTAACTGGCCTCTAGTGGCCCTACGGAGCTGACTGTCTAGCCCTGAACTACAGGGTGTAGGAGCTGTCGAGGGTAAACTGGGCAGCTGTCTACCAGCTCTTTGGCTCACTAGGGGTACGGCAGGCTCACTATAAGCAGAGGGTTGATCCTCCTGTTCTGCTTGTGTGGAGTCTTCTGCCTCCTGGACCGGCTGCTCTTCCAGCTCTACCTGTTGCTCCGTAGGCACTTGGGATGCTGGTTGGAGGAACGTGAGGACGGGTACCACAACTGCACCATTGACTTGAGTCCAGGACCGAGGGAAGTCTCCGAGCACAGTACTAACCATATCTTCCCTTTCCTCTACGGGTCGATGGTCTTCTTGTTCCTCTTCAGGGTTCCGTAGCTGTTCAGGACACTTCTTCAGGTGATCCCGGGATACAATGGCTATGGTCTCCCCTCCGTCTTTACTGATGGTACAGACTTTCGGGTTCTCGTGGCTTGAGGGCAGTACGGTGTACGGGTCCTTCTCCCACTGGTCGTCCAACTTGTGGAGCCGTCTTTTCCTCTTCAAGACCTGCTCTCCGGGTACCAGGGGAACAGCGGGAGCATACTGGTTGTAAGTTTTCTCTTGTCTTTCCCTAGCCTGACAGAGACTTCGCTCCACGCTCTCCTGTACTTTCCGGTACTGCCGCTGCCTCTCTGTGTCCCAGTCTGCTTCTGGTGAAGTGTCCTCGGGTGTCAGGACTCCCATTTCCAGGTCAACAGGTAACTTACCAGGTCTCGCCCTCATTAGGTAAGCCGGGGTACAGTTGGTGGAACCTACCGGGATGTGGTTGTATAGGTCCACTAGATCGGGCAGCTTCTCAGGCCACAGACTGCGTTCTTCCAGGGGCAACGTTTTCAGGAGATCCATTACCACCTGGTTCATTTTCTCACAAAGTCCATTAGTTTGCGGATGATAGGGTGTCGTCCTTATCTTCCGGCAGCCATACAGATTGCAGAATTCCTGGAAGACCTCCGCTTCAAAGGCAGGTCCCTGGTCCGTCAGCACTTGGTCCGGTTACCCGTGTGGACGGCAGAAGTGCTGCTGGAAGGCTCTAGCTGCTGTTTGAGCCGTTAAGTCCTTAACGGGGACGACAACCAAGAACCGGGAGTAATGATCCACAATGGTTAACGCGTAGACGTAGCCACTTCTGCTTGGGGTCAGTTTTACATGATCCAAGGCTACCAGTTCCAACGGCTGCCGGGTGACGATGGACTGCAGGGGAGTCTTCTGGCTGGCACGGTCCTTCCTTCTTAGGTTGCACGGGCCACAGTCTCTGCACCACCTCTCGATGGTTCCCCTCATGCCTACCCAGTGGAACCGCCCACGCAGCAGGAACTCCAGCTTCTTCCATCCGAAGTGTCCAGCCCCGTCGTGGTATGCCTCCATCACCATGGCTGCGTCTCTCCGTGGCACCACTACTTGCCAGATTAGTTCATGCGTCCGGGAGTTAACCATTCTGCGGCACAACTTCCCCTTGTAAAGGAACAGTCGACTCTTCTCAGCCCACAGTTGCTTGGCTTCCTCCGGAGCGTCTGGGTCAAGGCGAGCCTCTGGCCGAGTCAGCATCTCCTTTACCAGCCGGACGGCAGGGTCACTGTCTTGCGTTTCCTCCCAGTTGTAGTGAGAAACCAGGCAATGTGAACTGAGGTCTAAGATGGTAGACATGCAAGAAATAGGAGCATGTTCACACTAGCAAAAAAGAAACAAAACCTACAAAAGACAAAAATATATCTCATACCCTACCATCATTATATATAAATGTAAAGCAAAGTTGCATAATAAATATAGGGTACTTAGTGAACTATTTTTGATCAAAAAAAGTATACAAGCCGTCCCACCAGCGGCAAGGTGACCCTAAATTGGGACGGTACCTATACTGCCTATATTAAAAACCTTACTGTATATCAAAGTTGAAGTAATGCATATAAAAGGGTAGACAAATAGGACCGGGTCCCAACTCCAGACCACCCAGGCCCGTGGTAAGCTACATATATACCAGTCAGCTCAACAAAGGGGATGCCACACCCTTAAATTGCACAGAATGCAAACAAGACAAAAAACCAGGCAATGTGAACTGAGGTCTAAGATGGTAGACATGCAAGAAATAGGAGCATGTTCACACTAGCAAAAAAGAAACAAAACCTACAAAAGACAAAAATATATCTCATACCCTACCATCATTATATATAAATGTAAAGCAAAGTTGCATAATAAATATAGGGTACTTAGTGAACTATTTTTGTTCAAAAAAAGTATACAAGCCGTCCCACCAGCGGCAAGGTGACCCTAAATTGGGACGGTACCTATACTGCCTATATTAAAAAGTTGGGACCCGGTCCTATTTGTCTACCAATTTAGGGTCACCTTGCCGCTGGTGGGACGGCTTGTATACTTTTTTTGATCAAAAATAGTTCACTAAGTACCCTATATTTATTATGCAACTTTGCTTTACATTTATATATAATGATGGTAGGGTATGAGATATATTTTTGTCTTTTGTAGGTTTTGTTTCTTTTTTGCTAGTGTGAACATGCTCCTATTTCTTGCATGTCTACCATCTTAGACCTCAGTTCACATTGCCTGGTTTTTTGTCTTGTTTGCATTCTGTGCAATTTAAGGGTGTGGCATCCCCTTTGTTGAGCTGACTGGTATATATGTAGCTTACCACGGGCCTGGGTGGTCTGGAGTTGGGACCCGGTCCTATTTGTCTACCCTTTTATATGCATTACTTCAACTTTGATATACAGTAAGGTTTTTAATATAGGCAGTATAGGTACCGTCCCAATTTAGGGTCACCTTGCCGCTGGTGGGACGGCTTGTATAATTTTTTTGATCAAAAATAGTTCACTAAGTACCCTATATTTATTATGCAACTTTGCTTTACATTTATATATAATGATGGTAGGGTATGAGATATATTTTTGTCTTTTGTCTTTTGTAGGTTCAGTTGTAGTGAGGCAAGGGGTTAAACGTAGCGGCTTGCTTACTCCTTAACCGATGGGAATACTGGATAGTCCCATGACGGTGGAACGTGGGGAGTTCGACTTCTTCCAGTCCCTCTGGATCTTCTCCTACGTCCGGTAGGTTTGGCATCCTGGACAGGGCGTCCGCGTTGGTATTGGAGCGTCCTGCCCGGTATTTGATTGTGAACTCGTAGTTGGACAGACGGGCCATCCATCTCTGCTCTAGGGCACCGAGTCTTGCCGTGTCCAGGTGTGTCAACGGGTTGTTATCCGTGTACATGGTGAACCGGGAAGAAGCGAGGTAGTGCTTAAAGCGTTCGGTGACTGCCCACACCACTGCCAGGAACTCTAGCTTAAATGAGCTGTAATTCTCAGGGTTTCTTTCGGTGGGTCGCAGTTTTCGGCTAGCGTAAGCGATTACTCGTTCTTTCCCCTGCTGGATCTGGGACAGTACGGCTCCTAGCCCGATGTTACTTGCGTCGGTGTAGAGGATAAAGGGCTGGCTGTAATCAGGGTACGCCAGGATTTCATCCCCCGTGAGGGCCATCTTCAGCTGGCGGAAGGACTCTTCTTCTAACTTCTCCCATTTGAAGGGCGGCTTCTGGTTCTTGGCCTTCCGGGACTGGCCTATCAGGAGGTCCTGCATAGGAGCTGCCTTTTTGGTGAAACCTGGGATGAATCTGCGGTAATAGCCTACCAACCCGAGGAACTGCCGCACTTCCTTTACACTGGAGGGACTTGGCCATTCCTTAATTGCGGTGATCTTATCAGGGTCGGGAGCCACTCCGTCAGCGCTCACCACGTGTCCCAGGTACTGCACCTTTGGTTTCAAGAGGTGACACTTGGAGGGTTTTACCTTTAAGCCGTAGCTTGCCAGAGCTTCGAACACTTCCGCCAGGTGTTTCAGGTGGTCCTCATAAGTCTTGGAATATACGATGACATCGTCCAGGTACAACAGGACCGTCTCGAAGTTTCTGTGGCCCAGACAGCACTCCATTAATCGTTGGAAGGTTCCCGGTGCGTTGCAGAGTCCGAACGGCATGCAGGTAAACTCGCTAAGTCCCATCGGGGTGGTGAATGCGGTCTTCTCCCGGTCCGCCTCTGCTACAGGAACCTGCCAGTACCCGCTAGTGAGATCCAAGGTAGAGAAGAAGTTAGCAGATCTTAAAGCAGCCAAAGACTCCTCTATCCTTGGTAAGGGGTACGCATCCTTGTGTGTGATACGGTTGATTTTCCGGTAATCTACACACATCCTCATGGTGTTGTCTTTCTTTTTGACTAAGACTAGTGGAGCTGCCCAGGGGCTACAGCTATCCCTGATCACCCCAGCCTCCTTCATGTCCCTAAGCATCCCCTTGGCGTGTTGGTAGTGTGCAGGGGGTACGGGTCGATACCTCTCTTTTATGGGAAGATGGTCTCCCGTGGGGATGTGGTGTTCTACCCCCTTGACTCGCCCGAAGTCTAACGGGTGTTTACTAAACACTCTCTCGTACTCTTGAACCACCCGATAGACTCCCTGTTTCTGGTGTGAGGGAGTGGAGTCAGTACCCAAATGTAGTTGCTGACACCAGTCCTCCATTGTTTCCTTAGAGCCGTTACCTTCCTCCGGGGAAGATGGAGGCAAGGGCTCCACGGACTGTATGGAATTTTGATTGATGGTATACAATTTGGCTAGCGTGGCATACCGGGGCAGGTACACTTCCCTCTTCCCGATATTTATTATGCGAACGGGCACCCTCCCATGGCGTACATTGACCACCCCCCGTGCTGTCAAAATGGTGGGCCTACTGTCTGAGTAAACTGGTTCTACCATTGCCTGGTAATCTCTACCTCTCAGACCAATAGCTGCCCGGCACCAAATCATCATTTCACTTTTTGGGGGCATGGCAATAGGGAAAGGGTCACACATTCTTACGCTACCAATCTCACCACCGGAGAGTTCTATCTGTTGCCGTCGCATCAGTGCCCGGATCTCTTTCTGGAGCACTCGCTGCTGGCCGGAGCTGGCGTTCTTGGCAACCTGTTGTAAAAGGAAAATCACCTCTGCAAGACAATTTTCAATTACATTAGTTCCTAGAGTTATCTTTGGGTGACTCTCGTGTTTATCAATGTCTACAATGATCAGTCCCTGTGCTGCCAGTTCGACTCTACCGATTTTAATGGTCACCTCTTTAAATCCAATCTGTGGCACGGGCTGACCACTGCTGGCGATGATACTCAAGTCGTCGTCAGGGTAGCGGGTGATATCCGAGTCATTCCAGTACTGCTTGAAGAGCACGTACGGGATAGTGGTGACCTGTGACCCGGTGTCCAATAGGGCACTCATAGGGATGCCATCCAGTACCACAGGCAAGACTGGACGTCCTCCCACATATCTGTCGCGCCAGTTCGATGGGCCTGATGATCTTTTTCCTGGGGGTTGGCCCTCTACCCCAGGTTGTGCCAGTTTAAAGGACAGTACCTTGCCATATGTCCGGGTTGATTGCAGCGGCGGCAGATGGGTTGTCCGTCCTCGTTGTATCGGTCGCTGGGTCTTCCTCTGGCCGGTGGGGTCCTCCTTGGTCGACGCCACGGGATGTCCTCCGGTCCGGATGCCAGCTGGATCTTCCCTGGAGTGGAAACCTGTAAAGACTGCACAGTTCGGGTTAGCGCAGCAACGCTTTTAGCTAGCTCTTGGACCTGATGGTGCAGGTCTGGAGCCGGGTCATTGTTCAAAGCCTGCGCATCAGCTCCCACAGGCCCTGCCGACAAGGGCGCCGCCTCCTGGTGGTAAGTGGTAGTGGGGCGTCTGTGGGTCACAACGCCACCTGGTGCTGGTTCTCGGAGCACCCGGATGGCTCTGTCCTTGAACTGTGCAAATCCCAGATGAGGGTCCTGTAAGGCCATTGCCCGCAACTGGGTTCGGTGGGCATTGCAATATAAACCCTCTATAAATTGTTCAGTCAACAGCCTGTCCTCGTCTCCCACGCCGTCAGGGTCGGTCTGCTTAATGGCTCTCAGGGCCTCTTGTAGGTTCAGGGCATAGTCCCTTATACTCTCATGTGCCCGCTGTTTGCACCCGTAGAATCTAAGCTTGATCTCGGCTGAGGTGCGGGTATCAAAGGTGTCCCTCAGCCGGGTTAGTATCTCTGCGACAGTCCTCCTCCCAGGTGGCCAGGACTTTACCTCCCTTTGGGCTGCCCCAGTTAATTGGGCCACCAGGATGCTCACTTTTTGCTCCTCTGTGAGGGGATACACCTGGAAGAGGCTATCCAGCTTTTCTCTAAAGTCATGCAGGGTATGTGACTCCCCTGAGTACTGGGGTAGCCAGGCTGCCCCCGGGACATAGGGCATGGTGAAAGGCATGACCGCAACAGCGGTGGCGCTGGCGGGGGTTGAAGCGGTGAAGCTCTCCTCCGTATCCGACATCCTTCTCCCCCCTAGTGGACCGTGGCCTACCTTGCGATGATCCTCTTCGGTAGGCCGCGGCTCCGCAGTGGATTGTCAGGGTTGAGGACCTTCCGTCGCGCTCCTGTGACGTCGGCGTCTGCTGGGCTCCTTCCAGGACCTTACGCAACATCCGGACGTGAGGCGCGCGAGAAACTGAAGCCCCGCTTTCGGAGTCCACGCCCCTCTTCTTCCCGCGCGGCGTCCTCAAGATGGCGTCCAATGGCGGGAAAACTCCACGGCTGGCGGGAAGAAGGCCGAAGATGGCGCCGAATGGCGGGAAAACTCCACCGATGGCGGGAAGGAAGCGGAAGATGGCGCCGGATGGCGGGAATCTTCACCACAGGTAAGTTTGAACAGTCTTTTTCAGGCACGCAGTACCCGGTGGTTGCGGGCACGAAATCCTGCCGACTACGCCAAAAGTTGACGCACCCCTGGGCCTGTGTCGCGCAGCGTTGCGCACGCGGGAGCTTACCCGGAGCCAGATCTGTTGAGGGTTGTAGACTCACAGCCAATCCATGCATTGCGGTCCGATCTCAGACCGATTTGCACGGACGTCTGAATGCGCCCTTAGGCTATGTTACTGTGGCACCCCAGGGGTCTGGTTTCCACAGTAACAGAAATTCACCCGGGGTGAAGGGGTTAAAAGATGCTCCAAAAGACCTGAACATCTGCACAGCAAGTTGTTTTGACACTGCTGTGCATATTGTCCTTCTCTTTTATGTTTTTTTGGGGGGTTTCTTGTTTTGTTTTTTTAGGCTGAAAAAGATGCCGTTAGGACATACCCTTAGGAAGGATAGTGTTGGTTTCATACACAGGCATTTTTTTTTTTATAACACTGAGGTTTTTGTGGCATTGTTTTGAGCCAAAGTCAGGACTGAAGTAAAAAAAGAATGTGAAATATAAAGAAAGAACTTACATGTTGGGTCTACTTGCAGCTTTTACTCAAAAAGATGCATTAATAACTACAGTGGAGTTTTTCTTAAACCTACTGTATGTGAAACCACGCACTGAATATGTGCACATAATGCATGTGCATTGCATTTTTTCCCCCCAATTTTTCAAAATTGCTGTAAACCGCAGTGATTTTTTTTTTAACACATTTTTTTCAAATCTCAGCAAAAAAATGCATCGTTATCACATTTGAACAAGCCCTTCGGGTACGTAGGTTTACTGTTAATCTAATGCAGAGGAGGTCCTGTAGTGATGTCCGCAGCAAAATGTCCCACTATGAATTTCATAGTGAAGAAGGTGCATTGCAAAGGGTGAAATGCGCTATAATATTCACAGCGTAAATAGGCATACTGCAGATCTCAAACCATCAGCTCTTGCTTACTTGCACGGCATGTATGTGATTTCTTAAAAATTTCTTATACTATACTAGCACTGTATAAAAAAAATAAATAAAAAAAAAAACCTGCAGATTTTTTTAACCAAATATGCAGCACAAAATCTGCTGTATTTTCACTATTTGGGCTAAGTTCACACATTATCTATTTGGTGTAGAATTTTTCTGTAGCGCATCTGCAGGTTATCTGCATCAAAATATTAAGTGTTACATGCGGATATTGATGCAGATTTCACTCATTCTGTACAGATTATTGACATGCTGCAGATTTTATATATACAGTCATATGAAAAAGTTTGGGCACCCCTATTAATCTTAAGCTTAATGTTTTATAAAAATTGGTGTTTTTGCAACAGCTATTTCAGTTTGATATATGTAATAACTGTTGGACACAGTAATGTTTCTGCCTTGAAATGAGGTTTATTGTGCTAACAGAAAATGTGCAATCTGCATTCAAACAAAATTTGACCGGTGCATAAGTATGGGCACCCTTATCATTTTCTTGTTTTAAATACTCCTGCCTACTTTTTACTGACTTACTAAAGCACTTTTTTTGGTTTTGTAACCTCATTGAGCTTTGAACTTTATAGCCAGGTGTATGCAATCATGAGAAAAGCTACTTAAAGTGGCCACTTGCAAGTTGTTCTCCTGTTTGAATCTCCTCTGAAGAGTGGCATCATGGGCTCCTCAAAACAACTGTCAAATGATCTGAAAACAAAGATTATTCAACATAGTTGTTCAGTGGAAGGATACAAAAAGCTGTCTCAGAGATTTAACCTGTCAGTTTCCACTGTAAGGAACATAGTAAGAAAATGGAAGAACATAGGGACAGTTCTTGTTAAGGCCAGAAGTGTCAGGACAAGAAAAACATCAGAAAGGCAGAGAAGAAGAATGGTGAGATCAGTCAAGGACAATCCTCAGACCACCTCCAGAGAGCTGCAGCATCAACTTGCTGCAGATGGTGTCACTGTGCATCGGTCAACTATACAACGCACTTTGCACAAGGAGAAGCTGTATGGGAGAGTGATGCGAAAGAAGCCGTTTCTGCAAGTACGCACAAACAGAGTCGGCTGAGGTATGCAAAAGCACATTGGAAGAAGCCTATTTCTTTTTGGAAGAAGGTCCTGTGGACTGATGAAACCAAGATTGAGTTGTTTGGTCATACAAAAAGGCGTTATGCATGGCGGCAAAAAAACACAGCATTCCAAGAAAAACACTTGCTACCCACAGTAAAATTTGGTGGAGGTTCCATCATGCTTTGGGGCTGTGTGGTCAATGCCGGCACTGGGAATCTTGTTAAAGTTGAGGGACGCATGGATTCCACTCAGTATCAGCAGATTCTTGGCAATAGTGTTCAAGAATCAGTGATAAAGTTGAAGTTACGCAGTGGATGGATCTTTCAGCAAGACAATGATCCAAAACACCGCTCCAAATCTACTCAGGCATTCATGCAGAGGAACAATTACAATGTTCTGGAATGGCCATCCCAGTCCCCAGACCTGAATATCATTGAACATCTGTGGGATCATTTGAAGAGGGCTGTCCATGCTCGGCGACCATCAAACTTAACTGAACTGGAATTGTTTTGTAAAGAGGAATGGTCAAAAATACCTTCATCCAGGATCCAGGAACTCATTAAAAGCTACAGGAAGCGACTAGAGGCTGTTATTTTTGCAAACGGAGGATCTACTAAATATTAATGTCACTTTTCTGGTGAGGTGCCCATACTTATGCACCTGTCACATTTTGTTTGAATGCAGATTGCACATTTTCTGTTAGTACAATGAACCTCATTTCAAGGCAGAAACATTACTGTATCCAACAGTTATTACATATGTCAAACTGAAATAGCTGTTGCAAAAACACCAATTTTTATAAAACATTAAGCTTAAGATTAATAGGGGTGCCCAAACTTTTTCATATGACTGTATATAATGTCTAGAACCAAAATTAGAAAAATGTCTCTGTCCAAATATATATGGACCTAACTAATATATATATATATATATATATATATATATATATATATATATATATATATATATATATATATATATATATATATATAATATAATATATGTACGCTCAGGTCAGTTTTCGTGCAGAATTTTTAGCAGCGTGTAGATGAGATTGCAACAAATCTTATCTACTTATCTGGATTGCTCGGATAGCACTCAGATCTGATAGTCTATGGGGCCATTCAATGGTCTGTGATTGTTCGCGGATTGAGCAGTCTGGGGAAAATCGCGGAAACATGTCTGATTTTTGATTCGAGGATTGGATCAAAATCGGGAATGCGAGTGTATGGGTCCGTTAAAAAAATTGGTCCTCACACTTACAAGCTGCAATTATAGAAGGGTTTACCACTGAATGCTTTCAGATTGTTCATTCTAAGGCAGGGGTGCACAATATTTTTGGTCCAAGGGTCACATTGCCATACTGAATCAATCTCAAGGGCCGCAAAAAAAATGTAAAGTGCTACTTCCATGAATACATCACCAGAGCCAAGTTTTGAGTATTTCAGGAGGATTTAGAGAATTTCTACTAAAAAAAAAAAATCTGTGTGAACACACATTAACTTAAACTGAGTTTTTGGAGACGAAACTCGCCAAATACTTCTCATAATCTCAAGTCTCTAACGTTTTGAGGATTTTCAAGTTTTGACATAGTCATGAAGCACGTAATGGATTGCTACATGTGTACAAGATCAGCACCAGAACAGTCAGTACGTGAATGCAGCACCAGAACCACAATCAGGACATGTACACAGCACCAAGCTTAATCCAGTGATGAATTGTAATTTCAGGTCAGCCCCATATATAATTTTATTGCACGAACTTTCAATTCCCAGTAAGTCCTTAAGGCTATGTGCCCACGATGCAGAAATGAAGCAGAAAATTTCTGCAGCATTTCTGCATCTCCCTGGCAGAAAAAACGCATGCAGATTGACAAGCGCTTTCCAGGCGATAGCATCACTTGGAAAGTGCTTGACAACTAGGTCACACTATATAAATCCATGCAAACAGCATGGATTTATACAGTGTGAACCGTAAAAATAAAATAAAATAAAGCTATACTCACCCCCGATGTCCCGGCGTGGCTGCAGTGCTCGTTCCTGTCTGGTTCCCGGCTGCCAGCATATCGCGAGACAGAGCGGTGAAGGGCCTGCGGTCACATGACTGTGACGTCACCGAAGGTCCTTCAGCGATGGCGGCATGCAGAGAAAAGCCTTCGGAAAGGTGAGTATAAACTTTTATTTATTTTATTCTTTTTTTACAGGTACAATGGTACCCAGGTCTGGATGAGAGTCTCCTCTCCTCCAGAACTGGGTACCATCCGCACATTGAAACGCATATAATCCGTGAGTACAAATGTACAGACGCGCATTCTATGCGTCTCAATGCAAGTCAATGGCGGGAGTTCCGCTGCGCTTCCGCAAAATTAAATGACATGCTGCGGATTTTTGTACGCAGCATAAACGCTGCGGAAAAATCCGCAGCATGTGCATAGAACATGCGGATTCCCCTTGGGGACCATGGGGTGCGGATTACCTAGCGTTTCACAAGCGTTTACGCTGCGGAAATTCCGCAGCATAAACGCTTGAAAAACGCTACGTGGGCACACAGCCTAACAATAGTAAGGAGATACTGGGAGTTGTTATCAGCAATCATCACACTGCGGACCATACAGAAACCACAGTACTGATGAGACGCAAGCAGTATCACAAATAAACATTTACATACAGGTACCTTTTTAGGTGATATTTTTTCTGATTGGAGTAGTTCCCATCCCTTTTGTCTCCATGTAGCACAAACGCCTTGATGAGACTTCATGTCAACAGCTCGTTTCTGCAGACTGCACTCTTCTATGTCTCCAGCAGCGCTTCCAGAAATTGCTCCCTTCAAAATAAAAGTGTCATTTATGCTGCCCCTCTCTGTAATGTCCCACACACACACCAAACGCTAATAAAGCGGTGATAATGAATTTTATTCCCCCCAGCAGCATTCAACTTCCAGACATGGGGGCGGCCCAGGTTCAGTCACTGCTCTAAGTATACAAAGCGGCGTCAGGAACCGCGCACCCAACATTAACTGACCCTCGCTGTGCTTGGGGCCGGCTGTCAGTCAGGGCCGGGGGCACGGTTACAGATGCCACTCTGTATACTTAGAGCGGTGACTGATTTTCCTGCGCCAGCTCCGCCCCTATGACTGGAAGCCGAACACTGCCAGTAGACTAAAGTTCATTTTCACCCTGCAGAGGCTAAGGGCGGGCACCGGGAAGGTTTCTGGTAACCGCTTCCCTTTAAAAAATTATCACACTCTTATTCGTCTGATGATTTCCAGCCTGTTTAGATGGGCCAATAGTGCCGAAGACACGTTCCTACAAATGCTTGATACTCTTGCCTAAGTGGGTCATAACATTTGTTTTGTTTTTTTGTAAGAGATAGTTTTATTTTAATTGTTACATTATGTAAATACTGTCTGCCTATTTAGTATCGTCTGCAGACATCGCTTTATCTGTTCCCACCTCTGCTTCATAAACATGCAAATCTCATTATAACAAGTGGAGACTAAAGACAGCCATTTGCATCATCCAAGTTTGTGTTGTAACATGCAAATTATGGCCTTGCTCTGGACAATAAGGGAGGCGGTGGGCTGCTCCGGAATAAAATATGAATAGAGGGGGTCTATAAACATCTGCCATTATATTCTCCTTTGCTGCAAATCATTCCGGCTCAAACTCCCATAAAGCGAAGCCACTGTTTACATGCTCCGAGCCTGTGCTAAATAGTGATTACAGGGAGAGCTGCAATTACCAGGCCCTCTATAGAGCTGACATTGTAGAGTAGTGGTTGGTGTAGTCATATCTGCAGGGCCGCTCCTAGGAAGAAGCAACTGCCTGTCAAGAAAAAAAATGGCCAATGACGACATGCAGAGAGTCAGTATAGGAAAGCTAAATATAGCCAGGCGGGTGACATGGGAAAGAGCAAAGCAAATGGGCTCGGCCGAGAGTGAGGAGGAAACAAAGGAGACATGAAGCTGGTGGGAATGATAGGAAATCACACAGACTGTAGACGACAAATAGGAAACCCGAGGGAGCAAGGTAGATGCCGGAAACTCTCAGCAATGTGTATTTATATAATAATACTGTAATTAAGGAAACAAAAAAATAAAAAGAAATATATATATATAAATATATTTAGAATTTTTTCCATAATAAAATATATATATATATATTTTAGTTTAGGTTTCAAATGGGAGCAAAAATATATATTATAATAGAAAACCTATGGAGAATGAGTGCATGGCAACAATATACTCAATAAAAAAAACAGCTTTTATTAAATATAAAATATTATTAAATATAATTAAAAGATTTTAAAACAGTAGGACACAAGATAATCAAAGCTGATGAAAGGAATTTTTACATGATACAGGCAAAGAATACACATATGACAGTTTAGCGGGACATATTATTATTATAGCGCCATTTATTCCATGGCACTTTACATGTGAAAAAGGGGTATACATACAAGGACAATTTACACTAATCTTGAACACAATGTGACAGCGGCTGGTACAGGAGGAGCGAGGACCCTGCTCGCGAGGGCTCACAATCTACGAGGGATGGGTGAGGATACAGTAGGTGATGGTATAGCTGGTCGTGCAGCGGTATGGTGGAGCGGTGGTTACTGCAGGTTGTAGGCTTGTCGGAAGAGGTGGGTCTTCAGGCTCCTTTTGAAGGTTTCCACAGTAGGCGAGAGTCTGATACGTTGGGGTAGAGAGTTCCAGAGTAGGGGGGATGCACGGGAGAAATCTTGTATGCGATTGTGGGAAGAGGAGATAAGAGGGGAGTAGAGAAGGAGATCTTCTGAGGATCGGAGGCTGCATGCGGGTATGTAACGGGAGACTAGGTCACAGATGTATGGAGGAGACAGGCTGTGGATAGCTTTGTATGTCATGGTTAGGGTTTTGAACTGGAGTCTCTGAGCAATGGGGAGCCAGTGAAGAGATTGACAGAGAGGAGAGGCTGGGGAATAGCCGGGGGGACAGATGGATTAGTCGGGCAGCAGAGTTTAGGATGGATTGGAGGGGTGCGAGAGTGTTGGAAAGGAGGCCACAGAGCAGGAGGTTGCAGTAGTCCAGGCGGGAGATGATGAGGGCGTGCAGTAGTGTTTTTGCAGATTCATGGTTGAGGCATGTGCGGATCCGGGAGATATTTTTGAGTTGGAGTCGGTAGGAAGTGGAAATGGCTTGGAGATGTGGTTTGAAGGAGAGTTCAGAGTCCAGGGTTACCCCAAGGCAGCGAGCTTGATGGACTGGGGAGAGTGGACAGCCAATGACGTTGATAGATAGGTCAGTTGGGGGGGGTGAATGAGATGGCGGAAAGATGATGAATTCTATTTTGTCCATGTTAAGTTTTAGAAATCTAGCAGAGAAGGAGGATGAAATAGCAGACAGACATTGTGGGATTTTGGTTAGTAAGGAGGTGATATCGGGTCCTGAGAGGTAGATCTGTGCATCATCAGCATAGAGGTGATAATGAATGCCATGAGACTCTATGAGCTGTCCCAGGCCGAAGGTGTAGATGAAGAAGAGCAGGGGTCCTAGAACTGAACCTTGGGGGACACCGACAGAGGGGGCGAGATGAGGAGGTGGTGTATGAGTGAGAGACACTGAAAGTCCTGTCTGTTAGGTATGAGGATGTAGCACCCTGAGGATTCGGCTGCTACAGGGGTATTGCACCTCAACCCAGAGGTGTGATATTCCACTCCCGGGTAAGGATGGAGTGTGGATCTGAGCTCGGTAGGCTGCATGCACTACATACATCCCATTTCCGAGGAGCAGACCGACGGTACTCCCACTTAGAAATGTGCAGGTACGACCGAGTCTGTTCCTGGCTGGAGTGGGAGGGGGGTGGTACATCCCAAGTAGTGTAGGGGCAGATAGGGGGAGCAGCCTGGGTAAAGATAGGAGCTCATTGGGTGCTGGTCACCTGAGCTCACACATAGAGGGTGTATATAAGGTGGGCACCATCTTAGATCAAGGTCAGTCTGTCAGCCTTTGCAGAGGAGTCACAGGAAGAGGAGCAGAGCAGATCCAGAGAGAGAGAGAGGAGAAAGAAAGAGAGACCCAGAGGGGGAAGCAGAAGAGAGGACTCTAAGACCCCAAATCCAATCCACGGGTGAAGAGCCGGCATCAGGGTACCGGAACCCAAGCTGGTGGGGGCAAAAACACACCCCAGCCAGAGACCGGAGGCCGTGGGCAGCGTCTGCCATGGCCACCCACCACATCCACCACGAAGGCATACCACGCGGAGGGTCAGGGAACCCAAGGCCAAGGGTCACCCAACAGAAGGCCCGAGGGAGCTGGACCTGGGTGGATCACTAGTGGGGACGGCCAGAGAAAGGACTGAAGGAGAGCTCAGGGTCACGCTCCGGACTCGCTTGGGGGTTGGCTGGATCCAGGACCTGGTGGACGCAGCACGGCTCGGGTGGTCACTTGAAGCTGGAGTGACCGGAACATCAGCAGTGAGTAAATACCCTAAACTGCATAACCCGACTCTGTCTTCCTTTAACACCTATGCTGCACCACCACAACCCCCATCCTCTGCATCTGACCCCCTGAGGCTATACCCCACCCGTTGGGGGTTATACCATCACAAGCTGCACCTACACCATCAGCCTCAGCGGACCCTGCTGCAGCGGCGGCCATAGTGACCGCAACACAACGGGTGGCGTAGTCGACAATAAAGAACTTATAACATCTGTAGGACTGCCACATACAACTGAGTTTGACACCCTGGGCACGGGCCGGGTCACAGCCACTCGGAAGACTACAACTCCCATCTGATCCGGCTCCGGATATTCCCACTAACGAATATGGCCCAGGGGGCGCGTCAAGGACATCCAGGATAGGGCCAAGTCTGTGATGCCGAGAGATGAGAGAGTTTGTAGTAAGAGGGAATGGTCCACTGTGTCGAAGGCAGATGACAGGTCCAGGAGGAGGAGGACAGAGTAGTATATCTTAGATTTGGCAGTTAGTAGGTCGTTGGTGACTTTAGTCAGTGCCGTTTCAGTAGAATGGTGCGGTCGGAAACCAGATTGTAGGCGGTCGAAGAGGGAGGAGAGGTGGGAGGACAGCTCAGAATGGATGTGTTGTTCCAGTAGTTTTGAGGCATAGGGGAGAAGTGATATGGGGCGATAGCTAGACAGAGAGGATGGGTCAAGGGAGGGCTTTTTGAGGATGGGTGTGATTATACATATAGCAAGATATGCTCCCAGTATTTCAGACGGATACCAATCAGTGTGAACCAATACAAGTGTAGTTAAACGAGGTAACGTAACATGAAATACAACAATTTATATCCCATAAATAGGGAGTGTAAGAATGCACAGTGGCACAGAGATAACTCATCAGTCAATGAAAGAACCGCACCCGACGCGCGTTTCGCACCTAGCTTTGTCAAGGGGTCATATTATATATAGGTGCATCTCACTAAATGAGAATATCATCAAAAAGTTAATTTATTTCAGTTCATCAATACAAAAAGTGAAACTCGTATATAGAGTCATTACATAGTGATCTATTTCAAGTGTTTATTTCTGTTACTGTTGATGATTATGGCTTACAGCCAATGAAAACCCAAAAGTCATTATCTCAGTAAATTAAAATAAATAACAAAAAACACCTGCAAAGGCTTCCTAAGTGTTTAAAAGGTCCCTTAGTCTGTTTCAGTAGGCCCCACAATCATGGGGAAGACTGCTGACTTGACAGATGTCCAGAAGGCAGTCATTGACACACTCCACAAGGTCCCAGAGTTACAATTTTCATTTGGAAATCAAGGTCCCAGAGTCTGGAGGAAGAGTGGAGAGGCCACAATCCAAGCTGCTTGAGGTCTAGTGTGAAGTTTCCACAATCAGTGATGGTTTAGGAGCCAAGTCATCTGCGGGTGTAGGTCCACTGTGTTTTATCAAGACCAAAGTCAGCGTAGCCGTCTACCAGGAACTGTTAGAGCACTTCATGCTTCCCTCTGCCGACAAGCTTTTTGGAGATGGAAATTTCATTCTCCAGCAGGACTTGGCACCTGTCCACACTGCCAAAAGTACCAATACCTGGTTTACAAACAACAGTATCACTGTGCTTGATTGGCAGCAAACTCACCCGACCTTAACCCCATAGAGAATCTATTATAGAGAATCTATGGGATATTGTCAAGAGGAAGATGAAAGACACCAGACCCAACAATGCAGACGAGCTGAAGGCTGCTATCAGCGCAACCTGGGCTTCCATAACACCTCAGCAGTGCCACAGGCTGATCGCCTCCATGCCGCATTGATGCAGTAATTGATGCAAAAGGAGCCCGGACCAAGTATTGAGTGCATTTACTGAACACACATTTCAGTAGGCCAACATTTCGGATTTTAAAAACATTTTTTAAGCTCGTGTTATAAAGTATTCTAATTTACTGAGAGAATGACTTTTGTGTTTTCACTGGCTGTAAGCCATAATCATCAACATTAACAGAAATAAACACTTGAAATAGATCACTCTGTAATGACTCTATATAATATGAGCTTCACTTTTTGTACTGAAGAACTAAAATAAATTTAACTTTTTCATGATATTCTAATTTAGTGAGATGCACCTGTATAATATAAAAGCGATAGAGGATTAAAGGTATAGTCTCAACTTCTTAAATGGTAAAAATTGCGAATTGCTTGTAACAGACAACTTTTGCAATTTAGTTGATATTAAAAAGCTTGTCCATGCTCAGGAACAGTTGGATTTTTAATTCTATTGCTTAGGGTTCCAGCCACCTCTATAGTCTCTGAGAGAGGCTTGATTCCGAGGCAAATCGTGCATGCTAGCAAGCAGTTTGCTATACAGCTTGCAAGCACTGCTTTAAAGCAGGGGTCTCAAACAAGCGGCACCTGCGGCTGCTTCATGCGGCCCGCAGGCACATAGATGCCGTAACGATCTGGAGTGAGCCGCGGACATCAGCGCTGTAGTGCAGTGTATTGGCGCGCAGAGACCGGCTCTCTGCACAGCAATACCAGTGCCAGCCGCCGGCCTATCAGAGGCCAGCAGCTGACATCTGCGTCCCAGCGCAGCGGCGTATGACGTCACTGCCATGCGCAGATGTCAGCTGCTGGCCTCTGATAGGCCGGCGGCTGGCATTGGTATTTCTGTGCAGAGAGCCGGTCTCTGCGCGCCAATACACTGCACTACAGTGCTGATGTCGGCGACTGCTGGAGAGAGACGCGATTGTTACGGGGTCTGTGCCTGCGGGCCACAGGTGCAGAAAGGATGCCGAGGAAACAGAGGACAGGTGAGAATAATCTTCTTTTTTTTTTTTTTCCGTCATTTCTATGTGAAATACAGCACAGGGGACCTGTGCGCAGTATGGGGGGGGGGGGGGGCATGTCTGCAAGATGGGGGACATGTCTGCAAGATGGGGGACATGTCTGCAATATGGGGTATCTGGATGGGAGACCATGTCTGCAATATGGGGTATCTGGATGGGGGACCATGTCTGCAATATGGAGGACCTGGATGGGGGACCATGTCTGCAATATGGGGACCAGGATGGGGGACATGTCTGCAAGATGAGGACCAATTCAAAAGGTGTATAGAAAAAAAAATGTCATGCAAATAATGCGGCCCCCCAAATGAAATGTTTTTCTGTGTGCGGCCCATATGCCCAGCTGAGTTTGAGACCCCTGCTCTAAAGCTTGGCAGATCTAAAGCTGACTCTGATGGGAACATCGGACAGAGAACTGGTCAGACGAGCGACGCGACCATACTACTGGTCTGAACTGTCAATCCTCAGTAAGGCTGTGTGCCCACGATGCGTTTTTGGTGCGGATTTGCAGCGCAAAAATGCTCCAGAAACGCATTGCATATCTTATCCCATGACTTCCTATGACATTCTGCAAGTTCTGTGCACATGGTCAGGATTTTTTCTGCGCTGATTTTACTCGCAGAAAAAATACGGACATGACCAATTCTTGTGCGTTTCTGCATGCGTATTTGCCTATACAATGCATTGGAAAAGCGCATGGCAAATACGCATCAAAAAAACGCATGTAAAAACCGCATGCGTTTTTTTGCCAAGGAGATGCAGAAACGCTCAGGAAAATTTCTGCTTCATTTGTGCATCGTGGGCACTAAGTACGCAGTTTCCTCAGTAGTCAGGAAGCTGGGAGGCAGAGGAGCTGCGCGCTCCTGAAGATGAAAGATTACAACAAAATGACTGAATATGAATGATGGATATAAAATACAGGAAAATATAAAATGATTACATTAGTTATAAATACAATCAAAATTTTTAGTTAAAAAATACAAGAAATTAACCAACTAGAGCTGGAGGGTAATATAATACTATGAGTCTCATTTGTAAGAATTTATATAAAAATTGGCCCTGTTGTCCTTGGCAAACAATCACAATGTGGTTTTCTAAACACACAATTATTTCTCAAGCTTTTTAAACCCTTTTAGGAAACCACATTGAATATCATATTTTCCATTATAGTGGCTTCCTAGCAGAATCCACCCAAACACTGATCATGCTGCTTATTTTAGCCACTTCACAGTTTCTGAAACCCGAAGCTTGAAAAAAGAAGTAGCAGAAGACTGAACATGTCCACAGCAATGTCATTTTTACACCTCTGTGCACGATGTTCATTTTTTTCCAGTGGTTTTGCGGCGCTCTTTTCTGTGCACATACTCCTAAACTATGTACACGTGGAGTCTTTTAACTGAGTGTTTGGAGCTGAAACTGAGCAAGATTTTGAGATGTTGAGGAGGATTTGGAGAGTTTCTGCTCAAAAAGCTGAGGGGCCATTATACTGTATGGAGGACTATGTGGGGCCCATTATACTGTATGGAGGACTATGTGGGGCCCATTATACTGTATGGAGGACTATGTGGGGCCCATTATTCTGTATGGAGGACTATGTGGGGCCCATTATTCTGTATGGAGGACTATGTGGGGCCCATTATTCTGTATGGAGGACTATGTGGGGCCCATTATTCTGTATGGAGGACTATGTGGGGCCCATTATTCTGTATGGAGGACTATGTGGGGCCCATTATTCTGTATGGAGGACTGTGTGGGGCCCATTATTCTGTATGGGGCCCATTATACTGTATACTGGATGGCCCGCGACTATGTCCAAGTTTTCACTTTGGCCTGCTGTGTGTTTAAGTTTCACATCCTTGCCTTAGAGTATGTGCACATGTCGTGATTTAAACACCGGCGCAGACATTGAGTTTTCGCAGGCCGCTTCAGGAAAAGGCTGCTGGTGGCTTTCACTGTATACTATATTGTGAAGTGTAGAGTGGTCAGCTTCGGACCAAAAGCAGCCCGAATAATGAGCATCGTGTGTCTTTTAACCGCTTCGGACGACCGCCATCTAATGTGTGTGTCAGGGTTAAGGATGAGCACAGAGGTGTATGCACAGTGTGGGGGAGCTAAAGGAGAATCAACACTTTAAATAAATAACCAAGAGTCTAGGTAAAAAAAATAAAAAATATATATATTTTTTTGTACATTCTTATTTATGTAAACTTGTAAATTAATTATTTAATTTGATTTTGGACATTTGAGTGTGGGGAAACTACAGTTTTTGAAAGTAGCCCTTTCTTAGCTTATATTGTATAATTCCAAGACTGATGTTATTCTTATGCCCTGCAATTATGTATATTGGACATCAAGCACACAGTCGTGTCACACAAATCCCAAATGCTGAGCCCACAAAAGTTTATGGACTGAAACTATACTGTAATGCCTTGCGCCTAATTATATACTTTTTTTTTAATTTTAAGTAAAAAAAACAAAAACATTAAAATAAACCCATACACATGAGATGAAAGTTGTCTGAACCACTCGATTCTTCTTTGAAATGGCTAACATTATAATGTGTATGGGGACGTCCCATCTCTCGAGATGATATCTAGTGGTAGAGGGATCACTTGGTTTAAATGGGAATGTTCCATTCTTTTGATTTTGAGGAAAGATAACAAGCAGCAGCTTTCTCCCCTCTGATCGTAGAAAACATGTGAACTCCTGGCGGAACAGTTGTTCACGTGTATGGAGGAGTCATAAACGATGGCCATCTGCTGAGCACTCGATCTACCACCTTTTTGATTCTCTGCAGACAATGGCGGTCTGTGATTGCTCGTTAAATTTTATCCGACAGTTGATCATTTTGGTTCAGATCGAGCATCTATATCAAATTATTGACTAACTGGATTGGAACCATGTAAGGCTTGGTGCAGACGAGGGTATTTTTTGTCATCTGAGAAAATTGAATCAATTATGCAAATTAAACTCTAATCAGATTGAGATCCGATTCTCTCCGATGAGAATACCGGAGCACACTGTGGAGAAGATGTAGGAAAAAAATTCTCCATGTTCTCCATTGTGTTACTCCGTGGAAATCAAACTGCACTCAGAGTACAGCCCGATGATTTCCATGCACCCATTGATTTGCATGGCCGAGTGTGATCCGAATATTGGATCAAACTCTGTTCGAGGAAAACAAAAAAATTTGCAGTGCCAAACACTGTCCAAGAAAAAAACGGACATGTGTACGGCCCCATAGACTAACATTGTTTCAAGTAAGAACCGATGTTTTGTCAGATCGTACTTGGACCAATAATATGGTCGTTTGCACAAGCCCTTAGAAAATGTGTTATTGCTGCCTTTTTTGACCAAATTACACTGTGTTCCAAATTATTATGCAAATAATATTTTCTCAGATTTTCCCAAATTACCTATATGAATTGCAGTCATTGTAATTTTCCAGTCAAATAACTATTAGAGTACAATTGAAAGATTTTTGTACAAACTGCCTATGATAACAGTATATTTTTAAAAAAATAAAAAACTCAAACTGCACTCAAAATGCACGTTCCAAATTATTATGCACAGCAGAGTTTTCAACCTTTTCATTTTAATAAAGAACAAAAAAATGGTCATTTTTGAAATTATAAGCATTAGCAGGTTATTACAAACTGAAATCAAACAGTTTTCAACTCAAAACTTTATTCTAGGTGATGTTACATTTGCACATAGGACCCCTTGTTCGAAAGGAGCTTCTGAACTCTCTCGTCCATTGAATTTGTCAGGTTTTGGATGGTTTCTGCTTCAATTGTTTTGCATGAGGACAGAATACCCTCCCAGAGCTGTTGCTTAGATGTGAACTGCCTCCTGCCATCATAGACACTCCTTTTGATGATGCTCCAGAGGTTCTCAATGGGGTTGAGGTCAGGGGAGCATGGGGGCCACACCATAAGTTTGTCCCCTTTTATGCCCATAGCAGCCAGAGATGCAGATGTGTTATGTGCAGCATGAGACGGGGCATTATCATCCATGAAAATATTCTTGCTGCGGAATGCACGGTTCTTCTTCTTGAACCATGGAAGGAAGTGCTGTTTGAGAAACTCAACATACATTATGGAGTTCATCTTTACCCCTTCAGGGATCCTAAACGGGCCGACAATCTCTCTCCCCATGATTCCAGCCCAAAACATTACTCCACCTCCTCCTTGTTAGCGCCGTAGCCGTGTTTGCATGTGATGTCCATCATCCAGCCATCCTCCACTCCATCCATCTGGACCATCGAGATCATTTCATGCATGATAATGCCCCGTCTCATGCTGCACATAACACATCTGCATCTCTGGCTGCTATGGGCATAAAAGGGGACAAACTTATGGTGTGGCCCCCATGCTCCTCTGACCTCAACCCCATTGAGAACCTCTGGAGCATCATCAAAAGGAGTGTTTATGATGGCGGGAGGCAGTTCACATCTTAGCAACAGCTCTGTGAGGGTATTCTGTCCTCATGCAAAACAATTAAAGCAGAAACCATCCAAAACCTGACAAATTCAATGGACGAGAGAGTTCAGAAGCTCCTTTCGAACAAGGGGTCCTATGTGCAAATGTAACATCGCCTAGAATAAAGTTTTGAGTTGAAAACTGTTTGATTTCAGTTTGTAATAACCTGCTAATGCTTATAATTTCAAAAATGACCATTTTTTTTGTTCTTTATTAAAATGAAAAGGTTGAAAACTCTGCTGTGCATAATAATCTGGAACATGCATTTTGAGTGCAGTTTGAGTTTTTTATTTTTTTAAAAATATACTGTTATCATAGGCAGTTTGTACAAAAACCTTTCAATTGTACTCTAATAGTTATTTGACTGGAAAATAACAATGACTGCTATTCATATAGGTAATTTGGGAAAATCTGAGAAAATATTATTTGCATAATAATTTGGAACACAGTGTAGTGATTGGATTTGTGATATGTTAGAAATATGCAATAATGGGTGACTTTCTGACTTGAGCAGATACTTTTCACAGCACTATGTAGACATAAATTTATTTAGATAAATGTAAAATGTTTCATATCTAGATTCCTGTGTCATGTAACAAGTCAGTGTACAGTCTGACACTATTATTCTGTATAGGACATAGCAATATATCACATTCCATACATGACATAGCCGGCAGCGCACAATAGCCTGTCATGTTGTTTTATCATTGAGAGTCTGCTCATCTCTGTACATAATGATCAATGTCTTTAGCCTCAGGACTCTTCGGAGGATTGAGGTTTTGTGTTTCACAGCTTGGAAGATGCTGTAATAATCTACACCCCATGAACGTCTCATCACAGCACATTGTAGAGGAGGTAAAGTTAGAGCATTTGTAGTTGTACTCAGTGTCGGACTGCATTGGCAAAGGCCCACCAGTAACAGTGATTCTTGGGGGGGCCCATTGTTCAGCTACATGCAAAAATAACCTGACCCTAATAAACAAATATACTTTTGCTTCTATGTAATATTAATTTGGCTAGCTTACTTAATGATTGATAAGATGATACTTTTTTCAGCACTGCTCATTAGCACTTCTTCAGAGAAGCCTACCAGAGGATTCTCCTGTTCTCCTGTGGGCCAGTCCAAGCCTTGTTGTACTCGATGATTTTAGCTTGTGCACAATTATATATCTTGTAGAAAACCTAAATATCTACTACGTGGAACAAAAGCCGGCAATCCAGAGAACCAAATTTAAAGCCCAAAGCCGGCCTCGGTCTGACCGCTTTGTCTAATATCCATTGCTTCTCTTGAATGGTGCATACATGTATAGATAATAATTCCTACAATCTAACTATTTGGAAGTGATTGGAAACATCTTACCCCACGATGTGATCATCAGATTTGTCACAAGCCAGGAACCAAAAACCCTAATTGTTGAAATTTCAATAACATTAGAAACTAGTTCTATTATTAAAAGCACAGATGCTGCTATATACTACTTTACTGTCTATTTAGAAATTGCTACACGGACCCTCTCCCCCTGATCTGACGTCTTAGTACACTTATCAGGCCCAGCCAGAGGCAGGATGTAATAGGAAACCTATCAGTGTCACGTGTGTGTGTGTGTGTGTGTGTGTGTGTGTGTGTGTGTGTGTGTGTGTGTGTGTGTGTGTGTGTGTGTGTGTGTGTGTGTGCATATACAGTACAGACCAAAAGTTTGGACACACCTTCTCATTTGCAGATTTTTCTGTATTTTCAAGGCTATGAAAATTGTACATTCACACTGAAGGCATCAAAACTATGAATCAACACATGTGGAATTATATACTTAACAAAAAAGTGTGAAACAACTGAAAATATGTCTTATATTCTAGGTTCTTCAAAGTAGCCACCTTTTTGCTTTGACTGCTTTGCACACTCTTGGCATTCTCTTGATGAGCTTCGAGAGGTAGTCACAGGAAATGGTCTTCCTACAATCTTGAAGGAGTTCCCAGAGATGCTTAGCACTTGTTGGCCCTTTTGCCTTCACTCTGCGGTCCAGCTCACCCCAAACCATCTCGATTGGGTTCAGGTCTGGTGACTGTGGAGGTCAGGTCATCTGGCGTAGCACCCCATCACTCTCCTTCTTGGTCAAATAGCCCTTACACAGCCTGGAGGGGTGTTTGGGGTCATTGTTCTGTTGAAAAATAAATGATGGTCCAATTAAACGCAAACCGGATGGAATAGCATGCCGCTGCAAGATGCTGTGGTAGCCATGCTGGTTCAGTATACCTTCAATTTTGAATAAATCCCCAACAGTGTCACCAGCAAAGCACCCCCACACCATCACACCTCCTCCTCCATGCTTCACAGTGGGAACCAGACATGTAGAGTCCATCCGTTCACCTTTTCTGCGTCGCACAAAGACACGGTGGTTGGAACCAAAGATCTCAAATTTGGACTCATCAGACCAAAGTACAGATTTCCACTGGTCTAATGTCCATTCCTTGTGTTCTTTAGCCCAAACAAGTCTCTTCTGCTTGTTGCCTGTCCTTAGCAGTGGTTTCCTAGCAGCTATTTTACCATGAAGGCCTGCTGTACAAAGTCTCCTCTGAACAGTTGTTGTAGAGATGTGTCTGCTGCTAGAACTCTGTGTGGCATTGACCTGGTCTCTAATCTGATCTGCTGTTAACCTGCGATTTCTGAGGCTGGTGACTCGGATAAACTTATCCTCAGAAGCAGAGGTGACTCTTGGTCTTCCTTTCCTGGGGCGGTCCTCACGTGAACCAGTTTCTTTGTAGCGCTTCATGGTTTTTGCAACTGCACTTGGGGACACATTCAAAGTTTGCCCAATTTTTCGGACTGACTGACCTTCATTTCTTAAAGTAATGATGGCCACTCGTTTTTCTTTACTTAGCCGCTTTTTTCTTGCCATAATACAAATTCTAACAGTCTATTCAGTAGGACTATCAGCTGTTTATCCACCAGACTTCTGCACAACACAACTGATGGTCCCAACCCCATTTATAAGGCAAGAAATCCCACTTATTAAACCTGACAGGGCACACCTGTGAAGTGAAAACCATTTCCGGTGACTACCTCTTGAAGCTCATCAAGAGAATGCCAAGAGTGTGCAAAGCAGTCATTAAAGCAAAAGGTGGCTACTTTGAAGAACCTAGAATATATAAATATATAAATAAATATATATATATATATATATATTTGGTTGTTTTTTTTCGAAATGAGATAAAAATAAAAAAAGCCTTGATTAAAAAAAAATGAAGTAAAAAAAGAAATATACATAATATATCAACTTGCTATTGCTGACCTAAACTATAAAGTTATGTTATTCATCCCGGGGCAGAAATTTTTTTTCCAGAATTACTGTTTTATTTTGTTCTTTCTTTTACGTTATCCAGAATAAAAAGGCATAAAAATAGTTGTATGTATAATGCTAAAAAAAAGTAGTCATCCCAAAAAGATAAGCCCTCATAGCGCTCCCTAAACTAATAAAATAAAAAACTTACAGCTTACAAATGTTTGCTTTTAAAAAACATGTTTTTATTTTGCAAAGGTGATAAAATATTTAAAAAAATATATAAATCTGGCATCGCCAAAATTGTACTGACATTTATACCACACTGTGAGCATCGTAAAATCCAAACCCCAAAATTGAAGATTTTTTTTTTAATCTCCCATCCTTCCCCATCCTTGCAAAAAAATAAGTTTCTCAATATACTGATTGTTTCAAAAACTGGTTTTGCCAAAAAAAACACAAGTTACGTCGATGTAAAAAATAAAAATATTATGACACACCGAAAAATGGGATATGTATATAGCTGCATAAATAACTGTAATAAATTGCTTATGCAGCTAAATACATAGGAGAATAAACCTACAAATATATCATGAGCACAAGGTACAATAGCCACAATTTGCACAAAAAAGACAGACTAAACCGATAAAAAAAAAAGTGCAAGGCATAAAGATATGAATAAAAATATAATTTTATTTCAACATCAATTAAAATTGAATAAGCTAAAAAACATATACATGACCCAAGACCTTCATGGCTGGTGAATACCGTAATAACATAATGGACCCACAATGTATACAATCAATTACAATAGAAAGAGGGTACAATAATATGTTACAGGAGGATACCAATGTAATAAAGGTGTTGCGGTGCAATAGATGTAAATAGTAATTCAAAAAAGATCAACTACCAGAGGATAATTTAGTATATTTCCAGAAGTATGGAGTGTAGAAAAATGCACAGTGGCAATAAGGGAAAATTAACAAATCTCACCAGACCATGAAGAACCGCACTTGACGCACGTTTCGCATCTAGCTTCATCAAGGGGTGATATTACAAATAAATCAATGTGGATCATGGACATCCCAACATCCATGGAGTGAGCAAACAAGCTAAAGGTATAAAGCCATAATGCAGGAAAGAGACTTGCACACCCGGCGCGTTTCGCCTGAGTTTCATCTGGGGCATAATATACCGTACTTACTTCTAATATACATACCTTATACTATTGTACGGTCTGCAGCCGTTACAATTAGGTAAATGCAAAACCAAAGTGTTTAGTGTACAATAAGAATTTAGGTAATTGGGGTAATACCCATATCTAAATAGACGGTAAAATAGTATATAGCAGCATATATGTTTTTAATAATAGGACTAGTTTCTAATTTTATTAAAATTTCAACAATAAAAGTCAAGTTTTACTTATAGTCCCTTAAATAGGGTCCTTACCCCCTAAGGGGAATCGGTTAATAGTACTGCAGCTCAGCCCCATTTATTGAATATTTTAGGGCATATTTCATAGTCCATATACAGACTGTAATTCCCCTACTGACCGCTTACAGCCCCATGTGTGCCTATGAGATTGTAAGTTTGGATCCAGAGACCCACAGTCAGTTAGTCCTGGAATTGGGGTCCGTATACAGACTATGAAATATCTTCATCTGAACCTGGCCTAAGGGTAGGACTGTATTCACACATTGAGCCTGTAGTGCTTTTTAACAACGATTTTTTTGAAAATCACAGCAAGACAGGTGCGTATGAACGCAGCCCAAAACTTGGACTAGTCACGTCCTCAAATAGCATATGTGATTGGCTCTCTGTGCCCGGTCACTAAGTGGACGAGCCTAGGAGCTGCCTGCTTTTTAAATTCACTAGTCTGATTTGTAAATCAGTCCAGATTAGAGCTTGATGCAATCTTTATTCATTTTTTTTTCACATAGGATTTGAGATCTGTGTGAAAAACGCCCCATGTGACCTAACGGCCTGTATCCTGTGTTTAAAGACGTACGTGAAAAAAAAATTGTACCGGTGTCATCAGTGTTTCGGATCTGTGCTTGGTCTGTAGAAGGGTTCATGTTTGGTCCGTGTAGGGCCCATGTTTGGTCATTGTGTTGTCAGTGTAGGGCCCGTGTTTGGTCAGTGTAGGGCCCGTGTTTGGTCATTGTGTTGTCAGTGTAGGGCCCGTGTTTGGTCATTGTGTTGTCAGTGTAGGGCCCGTGTTTGGTCATTGTGTTGTCAGTGTAGGGCCCGTGTTTGGTCAGTGTAGGGCCTGTGTTTGGTCATTGTGTTGTCAGTGTAGGGCCCGTCTTTGGTCATTGTGTTGTCAGTGTAGGGCCCGTGTTTGGTCCATGTGTCGTCCATGTGAATAGCACCATAGATTATAATGGTTACATGTTGTATCCATGAAAGAAATACAGATCTAACACATACGTGCAACACGGACGTCTGAATAAGTCTTTAGTTGGGAAAACTTGTTTAATGTGACTACTACTCATTAATATTTTTTTTTCTAATATTTCATTGTACTTATTACTTTACCCAAACAGAGTAATTGTCCTAACCCCGACTTATTACCATGCTTTTTTCTTTGCTTCAAAAGATACAATGTGCAGAAGTGAGAATTACACAAACGTATGTGAAACTCGCCACTCGCTCACTGATTTCTCATCAGACAATGGCTTTTTAATGACCTATTGTTACTTCTGGATGATCCGGGGATACAAATCCCATATATGTCAACAGAGAACTGACACAACTGAGTGACACTTCCGATCCTAAAATTGAAAATGTATTTAAGGGGGATTTAAATCTATAATTTTGTGTCATTTATCATCATGTCTAGTGATAATCGCTGCATTTAAAGGAGTTTCTGAAAAAGGTATCAACGTTTCACCCTGTTACTGCAAATAGACATCGCAGGATGGGAAGGGGGTAGCACACCAACTCTTCTTACAGGAATTGACCAATCAAAAGGCTGCAAGCAAATCTCTAAAAAACGCTTGAAAAATTCTTTCAATAAAAAAGTCCCTTAGAGTATTTGCACACGATGGCTTTTAAATTTGGGCGAACCAGATGATTTTTTTTTTTTAAGCAGATGATCGTTTAAGACTCTCTAGAGTCGTTTGTGTCGTTTTCCCATAGTTTTTGTGACTTTTTTTCACTCTACCCAATAAAGAAGAAACCACTAGTAGGGTTTTTCTAAGCAAAAACTATGGAAAAAAAACACTCCAAAAATATCTGTTCATCTTCAGGGCATCTTTGAGCTTCCCATTGATTTGTATTGTAAAGTACAGAGCGTCTTCTGAGCCGAAAACCCCAGAAGAATGGACTTATTTTTCACCACTTGGCGATTTTAGAAACCTGAAGTGGTTAAAAGATGTTCAAAAGCCTGAACATGTGCAATGCTATGTAAGAATGACTCACTATGTATAACTTCATTCTTTTGAGCATTTTCTGTTTTTTCAAGTGGATTCAATGGCAAAATCTGCATGAAAGAGACGCCGTGTGCACAAACCCTTAGAAAGGTCAACTCAAGTCTTTTAACTGCTTGCTGATTTTGGAAACCGAAAGCCATTAAAAAACAAACGCTTAAAAGACTGAACAGTGATGTGTCATTTTACAATATAAATTAATATGAAGAATCATTTTAAGTGTTTTCTGAGTGCTCTTTTTCAGGCATTTTAAAAACCTGACCTGCTCAAAAATACATCTGGGGGAAAAAAAAAAACAAGTCTGAACATACCCTTAGGGTGGTTTCACATTGCCTTCTGGCACCCGTTCGCGGCCCTGTCGGGGCTTAAGTCCGAACCTCTTCCAAAACTGGATTCGGACGTATGCACCAACTGGGCCATAGACTATAATGGTGCCGGCAGAGAGAATGTGCGCTCTATGGCCACGGCCCCACTATCAGTATTTGGTCAGTATTCTGTCAGTATTTTTTCTCAGGAATGGGAGCCAAAACCAGGTGAGGAACAATCGGAGAAAAGGTATAATAGAAACAAGTCACCAATTCTGCATTTATCACCCACTCCTGGTTTTGGCTCTCACTCCTGAGAAAAAATGCTGACCAAATACAGATAGTGGGGCCATCGCCTTAGATGCTTAATTTTGGGGCATATCCGAACCCTCTCCGGTCTTCATGGACACCTCTATAATCAGTTGTGCACTGCAATAATATAAAAATGGAGTTCTATTCTCCTGAATTTAGCTGGAATGAGGGTGATGTAAGGCGCAGACGGCCCAGGGTCCGTCTGTGAGCGCGGCTGGCACCGCTCACCCCGGGTGTGCTGTCCCCAAGTGACCCACACGAATGTCTGTCTCTTACAGATGCTGCGCCCCCTCATTGCGTCATCAACCACGCCCACCCGCTGGGTTATGCAGTGGGATTAAAAACATAGCCCCGCCCACTACTGTGTATCCGCCGTCTTGCGAGACAACTATACCCCGCCCCTCAACATCCAGCCACGCCCATCACCCGCTTTGCCCCGTCTCAGACATCTTTTAAGTCAATGACCGTACGGGAAGCTAGAAGACTCAAAATTCTTCCGAGGTGCGGCTGCGCGAGTCACAGCTTTGAATGAGAGTAGAGCCGTGATTGGACGGAACTGTAAGTCAAGTTTGTAAGATCATCTGCTATTGGCGGAGCTCCCCCACAGCGGCATGTGTCCGAGCCAGGGCTTTGTATACACTCCATAGCGCTCGGCCCTTTAACAATGGATGGGGAGAGCTTGGCCGATTGTTAATGGACAGGGCCGGGCGGCGGCGGAGGAGGCAGCAGCGGGGAAGCTGAACGGAGGAGCTACGGTTACCGGGAGATGGAAGTGTGAGCAGGGAGCCGATCACTGAGGTCGGTGCACGGGCAGCGGGTGACGGACTTGTGGCAACTTGTGCTGGGATCTGATGGGGGAGACCGGGCTTTGTTGGCCGCAGCGTCCTCAGCCAGGAATGTCACGGAGGATGTGTCCTGCATGGATGGGAAACTGCCAGGATCGGGGAGATAGATATATTATATTATGTTTTTACCGGAGTAATGAATGAACCTAAAATAGCAGAGCTGTAATATGATCCTGGGGTGGGGGCTGAGGGGGTCACTTACTTATCTTTTAATAGTTAAAATACAGAAAATTCTATTCTAACTTTTATATAAGAATGTTTTCTAAACTTTTTTTTTTTTTTTGCATAGTATTTTTATGGCTTAAATAGAGCACGATTCCTAGATCCGACCCAACTCACTCCAATTATTAAGACTTTATCACCTTTGGTAATAAAGTAACTTTTTTTTTTTTTTTTTTGTCAGGTTTTTAAAGCTCAAATTGAGACGTTTTTTTCCTAAAATTTTTTTGAAGGTTTACCACAGTATTTTTTATGACTCATTACTTTTAGGGTATGCTAGCTTTTTTATGTCAATTTTAAAGTGGTTCTGCTCAAAATTGTGTGTATCCACCATGATCTTTAATGATTTGTCCACTTGCATCCTAACTTTTTCCATAGTTTTACATGAAGAAATCGTCTTACTGGTTTAATACCTCACTGATCAATAAGGTCATGACAAGGTGTCATTAGAAAAGTTAATTAGATTTGCAGGTGTGGGCAGCCTGGGACTTTTCAGAGTGTGAAGGGTTAAAGCACTGTTGGTGGGCTTTTAATTAACTGCAAATATTTTTTTTTTCTGCTTCAGCAGTTCCCACTTTGGAGAGCTCTTTGTATGTAAAGTTGGGTTGAGTAGACTGTTGCGAGGAATTAAAGTAATTTTTTTTAGTTTTTTTTTTTTTTCTTCTCTTTTCCAGACCAGGTTATTCTGAATTCTGCTCTCTTGACTTCCCATGAAATGGAGCTTGAAGTGTTGTGGTGGAAGGGTCAACTCGCTGCGGACATCCATCAGGCTCTCCGGTATAAAGTAAGTGTGATATATTCTGCTTATCTCTCTTCTGTTTCTTTTTTTTTTTTTTTTTAGTTGATGGTTGTAAATGCATGCTAATCAAAAAATGGATGTGTATGTAATAATTTATATTAGTCCATTTTCTTGATTCATTCATTCATTTCAATCCTCCAGCATAAACTATATATTTTTTTTTTATGCTGGAGGATGGAGATGGATAGATACACATACATATACTCCTGTACTAGTCGCCGTCACGTTTTGTTAGAGATCATGGTAATTGTTTTGATATGTATACCACCTTTTTCACATGTAAATCGCCATGGAATCAATGGCGCTATTATAATAATAATACAAAAATAAATATTTGTGCAGTCTGGACTCTAAACCAGGACTGTTGATGCTGTATAAGTTACTAAAATTTTATAGAAAACACTTTAAAAAAATTATATATATATTTTTTATAAGTGTTTTCTATAAAATTTTAGTAACTTATACAGCATATGTCAAGGTGTTGTGCATCTTTATACTCTACAAATGTGCTATTAGTTATTGAACTACGGGTGGATTTGAAAAAAAACGTACACGTAGTAAAAAAAATATTTAAATTGCTGAGAATTCTTATGTGTATATGTATGTGTGTATGTATGTGTGTGTGTGTGTGTGTGTATATATATATATATATATATATATATATATATATATATATATATATATATATATATATATATATATATATATATATATATATATATATATATATATATATATATAATTTTTTTTTTTCCCTTCAAAAGCAACTAGTCAGAAAACTTGGAATAAAATTGATGGCACATTTTTATCCACGTATTTTTTTGACTGTTGCTTTTTTTTGGGAAGACATATATATGTAATAAGAAAAGAAGAAATAAATGAACTCTATATGTAACTTCTTTGTAATGGTAATCTGGTCCCTGAGTTCGGGGCCGGTGCTGCTTCTCCCTTTGTCCCCCATGCTTTCCTGTGCAGGCTCGGGGACAGACATGTAGCTGGTCAGTGGCTTCTGTAAGTTCTGTAGCTTCGGGGAAGATGTTGGTGTTTATTGTCCGGCTCCGGCAGCTGGTCACTTCCCGTTGCTTCTCTTCACACTCCAGTGTTACCTCGCAGGGAGCCATTACTTTCCTTTAGGGCATGTGTGTGGAGGGATGGCCTGTGAGCGGGCTCTGAGGTGCCACCACAAGTAGATTTCATGGTTTTAATCCCTTTTGTTATTCGGCAGCATGCTGGGGGTTGTCCCTGAAAACAGCAAACTGGCCAGCAATGGCTAAGGGGTCTTTTGTTGCTACAAGTGTCCTGCTCCGTGGTGGTGGCCGCTTCCTGCCTCCGGCTCCTTTTGTGCTTCCATTGACACTTCTGAATCTCTGGACTCTTGTCCTGATTCATTCGTTTACTTGTAATCTAGATTATAGCTTTTTTTATTTTGGGGCCTGTGCTCTTGGTATTTTTTTCCCGCTTCTCCGTTGAGTGGATTAGGTTGCCATGGTTACGTACATTAATTTGATGAATTACTCTTCCACACGGCTCATTTCGGCAGATTTTAGGCAACTCAATTTTGTCTTTAAGCATTAAAAATAAAATCCTAAAACAATAGGGTGTTGTGTGAGAAGTTTTGCCTGCAGTCCTCAGTATGGGTTTTTTTCGTTTTGTTTTTTAATGGTCCTGGAAGGAATTTTGACTAAGCTAATTATAAAGGGGCTATATTGAATCACTCGGGGTATGAACCCATGAACCCGTCCTAACAATGGATAATGGGGGTTTGTCTGGACAGGACTGTGGAATTGGGTCTGCCCCATTAATAATGTTTATCTACTGGTGTCAGCGAGACATCTGCCCTTTTACTTCTCGTTCACACTTTATGGTGGCGTCATAGCTTCACAACTACTGAAGCACAGACTGTGTTTTTTCTACAACTAATTTTAAGGAAAACCTTTATTTTTATGGTTTTCGAAAAACCCCTGACTACAGTTTTTTTTTTTTTCTTAAAGCTTTACTCACCCTCCCCAGGTCCGACACCGAGTGTCCTCCACTGCTCCTAGTGTCTGTTATTGTCTACGTCACATTGACATCCAATAACTGAGAACAGCAGCTTTGTCCCAAGTCAACTACTCAGTTGCTGAGCTCACAGATCGCCTGCAGTGCTGTTGTTGTGAAGTCAGCGCTGCAGACAATTAGACACCAGGAGCAGTGGCTCTTCACTTGACCTGAGAAGGGAGATTACAGCACAGTGTTGTTTTTTTGTGTTTACAAGACGTACCACTTCTTAAAACCCCTTTTTAACATGCAGATTTTCAGACCCTGTAGCAGCAGTTTAGCACTTGCAGGAATAGAGGAACCAATGAGTTAAAGGGGTTTTCCACTACGGCATAACCTCTTATTAATGGTCTGAGGAAGGTGGGGAAAAAAATAAAAATTGATGCTCTGCTCCTGGACCTGCACCGATCCTCCATACTTGGCTGTGGGTTCACTGCATTGTCTGCAATGCCTGATACCGGCAGGAGATTCAGCGTTGGGTATGGAGGAGCGAAGCCGATCCGGGTGAGACTCGACTTTATTTTTTTTTTTCTCCCCTCCTCTTTCCAACATTTAACAAGTGTTCTTTTTGGAACCTAAATGTTAAAGCATGTGAACAGATTTTGGGGGGTAAAAAAACAATTTTATTAGATGTATTTTGGGCAAAAAATAATTTTTGCTATTTTAATCTTGTTAAAAAAAAAAAAAAAAAAAAAAGTTGTACACTTGATTTTTACTGTTTGTTTTCCTGCTGGTTGCAGAATGAGAGTCAACTAAGAATCCATCAGTGAGCTTGTTCTGATGGAGTTTGTACATTTTATGTGCCTTTTTAATGAATTCCTCTTGGCTGATTTTATGACCACATGAATGGGGAGCTGAGCTTTCATATGATCATAAATCAGCTGAGATAAGACAGATATGTTAGATTGTCAGAACGAGCTCACTGTTGGATTTTCAGCTAACTCCTTCTGCATCCAGCAAAATTATTAAAACCAAATATATTTTTTTTAACACAAAATGCATTCAATTTGAGTAAAATATAATTTCATGGCTTATTAGTGGGGATCTGTCCTCTGCCGATCTGCACAAAGTTTGGCGCTGCAACATAGGCTCAGCAGCACCAAAAACTGCGAGAATAAATCCTGAGTGCATAAAGACTTTTACGTTTGTTATCACTTTAAAATTTTTGCAACATTAATTTGCAGACACATTACATGGGAAGAAAGTATTTTCTGTGCCTCCGGCTATATCTGTGCATTTGTCTGCAGGCTTCAATTACCCCTCTGCTGTCTGTTTACTTAGGAATTGAAGCTCCCCTCCTACAAAGGCCAGTCCCCCCAGCTGAACCTCAGACGATACTTTGCAGATCTGATAGCTATTGTCAGTAATCGATTCAAGCTGTGTCCCACTGCCCGCCACCTCGCCGTCTACCTGCTGGACCTCTTTATGGACCGATACGATATCTCCATCCAGCAGTTGCACATCGTGGCGCTGTCCTGTCTGCTATTAGCAAGTAAGCAAATCATTTATTTCTCCATATTCTTATCTATGCTGCATTTTATGTATTTCTATGTCCTTCTCTGCTGATATGACAGTTTATCTATGGTAGACGTATGTGCCCATGCATGTGAACGCAGCTCCAGTGCATAGGATCTGAGAGATATAGTTTCGAGGGGTCGTCTCAACATCAGTAACTTTCAAAATTGAAATGTTTTTGTAAAAGCAATCAACTTTGTAATTTCAATACTATTTAAAAATGCTCTCCATTTACATAAAAAAAGGACGTATTTTTGTTTTGTGCTCACTGTCTAGGTGACGTGCTGCCACTGCAGTCTAGCAGCGGTGGCCGAGCATGTGCCGTAGACTCTTACAGGCTCATTCCAATAAAGAACAGATATAAAGCAGGAGAGCGCCCAATCCGGACAGTTTTAATGTCCCTGTGCTCCTCTGATGATGTTGGTTCTAACGATCAATTGTCAGGATCACGCCTCCCTAAAAAAAGTGCTCAGAAATGGTATCATTGAAAATGTTAGCTCACCAAGAGAAAAAAAGAAAAACTGGGGTTTTGGGTAATTTTCTAATTTTATTATTTATTTATTTTTTCCACTAAATCGGAAAAAAAAACCTATACGAGTTTTATTTTTGCCTTAATTGGACTCATCTGGAAATCGTCTGATCAGAATGGGGGTTAGTGTTATGGCTGATTGGGAACTGAATAACCATAAATGTCATTGTTATTAAAAACTCCCTGTTTAGTTGCTGCGATGCTCCACTAATGGCGAGCAGATTCCCCCATGTTCGCCCTTTTTACCCATCATCAGCATAAGGGCAAAGTGCAACACAAGATATTGCAAAACTATCGGTGACTTTCAGTAGATCTCCAACTTTTCACACGACCGTTGACAACTTTCCATGGACTACTATGAAGACCTATAGAAGTGATTCATTCTCCGCATTGACAGCTGATCAGTTGTCAGGCATTAACCATCATTTATTTTTTCTTTTTAGAAGTCTCCTCCTTTCTGTTCGTTGTATTTTCTCCTTCCTCTTCTGCGCTGTGGCCGCCTGATATGTTGCAGATAATGGCACATCTCGTGTACGTTTTTACATGGCTCTGGTAACAGTGCCGTCACTGTCTGCACAGGATGGAGGAGGATTTGTGAGATGGCTGTAAATGATGCTCATGTTGCTGCTGGATAATGTGATTTTCTGTATAAAGTGGATGCATTGTAATACCCGCCGATCTGTATAAATGATGGAGTACAACATTTGGCTGAGGAATTCGGCCTCGTTGCCTCTCATTTATTATTGTGTTTTTAAAGGGTCACTTTGTCACAGTGGTATTTCAGGCATTCATTATTTCTAGTCTGCCATCAGCAGCTTCATTATAGCGGTGAATATAGGAATGCCCGGGGCTAGAATTGAACAAAAAAAAATTGTCAAACCCTGGACCTTCAGCCAATGCCTGTATTCTGTGTCCACCGGATGCCTCCTACCTGCCGGCTCACCTGGCGCCTCCTTCTGATTAGTAAATACCCGGGCACCATGTCATTTCTGCACCACGTTGCAACAATGACTATGCATCAGGCCTATTCATGAGAAGGGATTAGGACAGATAGAAGGAGGAGGCTTGTAAGGCGCTGGTCCAGCGAACACTGGCTCTATGTGGCTTCTGGACCAGGGTCTTCTGAATTATTCTGCTCAATTCTACCCAGTGTGTTTATGAAGCATGCGTTGGTGAATGTTAAAGGGTTTGTACCAATTTTTAGAAATTGATCACAGATGGCTGATAACCTGCCAATCATTGGGGGTCCCATCGTTGTGACCTCAACCTACACGAGAATAGGGTACTTTGCTATATCCAGGTTTGATTGCTGCTCCATTCGGATGGGACCCAGTTTATGTGATTGGTGGGGATCCCAGTGGTTCGAGGTTGTCCCTTTGCTTTAACACTGATGGCGTGTACTTAGGATAGGCCGTCAATGTCTGGTGGGGGTGTGACACCCGGCACCACCGCCGATCAGCTGTTCTTGGTGTTGGCTGGAACTGCACAGCTCCGATGACAGAATATTTGCCACGACCGGGTGCTGAACATCCGCCCCCTATTCAGATCGATAGAGGCGGATGTGCAGTACCTGGCTGGTCAGTTCCGTCCGCCGCCGACATCGGGAACAGCTGATCAGTGGGCGGTGCCGGGTGTCGCACCACCATCAATCAGACATTGATGACCTAAGGATGGGCCATCAATGTTAAAGTCGTAGACAACCTCTTTTAAGCTTTCCATGTGGAATATTGCCCATATACACTAGATAAATGTATAAGATTATGTTAGAAGACCACCAAGTGTCACGTGGATGTTTGCGCTTATTTCCAGCCACATATAATGGAGTTCTGGTGGAGTGCGTAAACTGTTTTGCCTGAGACCACCTAATTAAGGTTGGGTTCAGACTGGCCCATTTTACGGTCCCTATACAAACTGCTGTAGGTCTCCCGACCCAAACATGCATCTTCATGTATTGGGAGAATTGCGGTCCGTATAGGGCTAAGCGTTCCCTATATGACCCTGTAATTCACCCATCTGAACATAGCTGATTTTGCTAATTATTGCGCAGCATGGACCGTGCATTTAAAGTGGTATTCTTATCTTTGATTTTCTGTCTATGCACCAAGCAGCTGTCTCCATAATCGTGACCGCTTGTGGCTACTGCGTATAAACAGCTTCTTACATCTCTATGATAATGGCTCAGATGGGAGTATAAACAGGAAGTCTCTTGTCCCTGCATTTATTATCCCCCTCTTCACCTCCTGACCCAGCTGCTCCCTCCTCCCCCCTGCCAGGGACTTTTGCAGTGACTTATGACTCCTACAGGGGAAAATTGACCTCCTGTTTCTACATAGAGCTTAGAAGGATTCAGCTAGTCCGTTTTTAATTACATGACGTCATCGATCTAATGGAGAAGAGAAGAATTATCTGGGTAGAAAGGCAAATTGAGCAATTGTAAGTACACAGTGCTGTATAATACGATGACTGCAATATATTAAGAGGATAAAAACTTTGATAGGAGGAGGAGTGCTTCTTTAACATGGGCATCAATGAGCAATTTGGAAGTGGCCTATATGGGCCCCAATTCTCCTCGGATAATAAGTTGTATATTGTCACTTGCTGTTGTTTGGCGTATGAGAAACTGTCCTGTAGAACTTTTTAACTAATTTAATTTATTTCTTCCTCCACTTTTTTTCTTTTAAGGTAAATTTGAAGATAAGGAGGACAGAGTGCCGAAGCTGGACCAGCTAAATAGTCTAGGATGCATGACCAACATGAGCCTGGTGCTAACCAAACAGAACCTGCTCCACATGGAGCTTCTGCTGCTGGAAACCTTTGAGTGGAACTTGTGCCTCCCGACTCCTGCCCATTTTATAGAATACTACTTGTCCATTGCTGTCCACGACACTGACCTCCATGACGGCTGGCCCATGATCTGCCTAGAGAAGACCAAAATCTACATGGCTAAATATGCCGACTACTTCTTAGAAGTGTCTCTACAAGGTGAGACTGGTTTTCCTTTCCTTGTCGTCTGGACCAAGGATGAGATTAGATCTTGGGATCGAGTCTTAATGTTGCAATTCTTTTATATTTTATTTTTATATTCCAGATCACGTGTTTTTAAATTACATTCCATCGCTCGTGGCGGCGGCTTGTGTCGCAGCCTCTCGCATTATCTTACGTCTTACACCCTCCTGGCCTACGAGGCTTCACCGTCTCACTGTGTACTCCTGGGACATCCTTGTGCCTTGCATTGAGAGATTACTGATGTAAGTATCCTGATCGAGAAGTGACTCTAATGGAGCAGGAAAGATATGAAGTGGCAATAACCATTCACAGCCAGCCCTACATGTGTTCTGAATAGTAAGAAATCTGGCGGGTGCTTATTTCTCTTGAAAGCAAAAGGATTGGGCATGTTGATCTTCCACATGCCCAATCCTCCACTTTTCCCTGAACAAATGATGGCCAACAATTCAATTTACATTAGATAGTTGCCTGTCTCCTGCAAAATCTGAAGGTTTAGCTTAAGGTGTATAGTTACCTTCAATCCATTAACAGCCTGTACACTGCCGATGGTCCCACAGTATATCCCATAGTCTTCAAATTTACAGTTTATTACAATACAAGGTGCATTCCTAGAGCTTGACTAAAATGCTCATTTTAATATTAAGCAGGGAAACATTCAAAAAGGATTATAGAGGCATTCTGATATGGAAAGCAAGTACACCAGGCTCATTTGGTCTAAAAGATCAATTTTAATAATGTACACAACTTGCTTTGGAAACTCTGGACAAAAATCAACTTTAAAGCAGGGTCATTATTATTATAGGTCCCTATTTATCGATAACCTATCCAACTGATATGCGGATAGACTGCAAACGGTAACTTAGTTTAACATGGCATTGTGGGCAACGTACCGCTGTCCCTTCGTCCCATGTGTCTCTTTAATAATAAATATTTGGGGCCATGAAGTTGGTTGCTACAAGTTAGTGCTCTTTGCTGTCCTACCCAACTAGGAAGTTGCCATCTAACACAGGGTGTATCATCTCCGCTGCTGCCCGGAAATTGGTGCTAGAAGATAGGTAGGAGACCGTGCACCCAATACTGATTACCCACTGACAAAATTTGGGTTTAGCCGCATTGCCATAGAAAGGCACAGTGCCTTGTAATGTAATATATAATGATTTTTATTTTTCCCCTTTTTTTTAGTGTTATTTTTAGGTCCAGTATTCTGTGTAATAGTTCCCTATTATATAATGTTCTAATTTTATTTATTTTTTATAATCTCTTTCTGATATAGGCCTCCAAATCCTCTGTTTTAGATATAGGGCCCGATTACCCAATACTTTTTCACCTGAATTCTGGAGTAAAACTGAATTGAAGTGTCACAATTTTATTTATTTTTTTTATTTTGCACATCTCAAAAAAATAAAACAAATTGCGACTTTTGCCATTGTTACTCCAGCTCTGACAAATTTTAGAAAACTGTGGAGCTCGGATGAGTCGCGGCTCAGCGCACCTGACCAATTCATCATTTCCACCATAAAATGACATAAATTACGATGTACGCCAGCCGCCGGTTGGAGGTGAAAGATGCACCAAATTCATTAAAGAAGTTGTCCACTACTTTTACATTGATCGGCCGGGGTCCCGCACGGATAGGGCATCAATGTAAAAGTAGTGGACAACCCCTTTAAAAAGGCGCCTCTTGATGAATTGGGCACATCTTACTCCAGTTTGCCCTTCATTACTACTGGCATGCAGAACTCCAGTCTTACTGAATCAAAGCCCATATAGTTAAATAATACAATTCTGGCTACCATGTGTCTGCAGTTTCTGAATTTTGCATTTTCCGTTCATCTAGCGCACACGACAACGACGTGAAGGAAGCCAACAAGCACAAATCTCAGCTGAGCCACGCAGCGACTCCATGTCTATTTCCGCAGTCCCCGACCCCGCCACAAGCCCACGTCCAGCCGCACGTGCCCCACTTTCTCCATTCCCAACACCAGCTTCAGTTTCATCATCCGCCGACCCCTCAGCAGCCCAGCTGTCAGCAGATCGTGTCTACTGCCCATACGTCGGCATTCCCTCTTCAGACCTGCTCCTCTGGCCTGACTGCCGGCGTCCAGCCCCGGGCACACATACAGACTGCTGCCAGCGTCTCTCTAGCTGCCGTACCCATAGAGGTGAAACCCTGCTTAGGGGTATCTTATAACAGGAACTTTCCAGTGAACGGACACTACTCTTGTATCACTCAGTGCTTTGATAGGTGATAAAGGCCTTTTGTAACCTTCCTGCCCTACCGGAGCATTACATACTGTGAAATCTGCAGTTCATACTTTAGTTTTGGGGGGAGGGGGGTCCTACCTCCTCCCCGAGAGATATAAGACTAGAGGAAGTGTCTGTTACATGAACGGAGAAAGTCTGAAGTTAATTTCAATGTGTGACTCCTTGGCCAAACCACTCAATGGTGCTAAAGAACTGACCGACTGCCTCGGACACCCAGCACTATCTTCAGGGAATCGTACTTAATTTTTTTTTTTTTATGTTTCTCCCGACGGCATTACTAATATGTTATGAAGGAGGTGTACAGTATTAATTTGTAGAAATATTGCCTATCCGTGAAGGTGCAGCAAACTTGCCTTCACGTATCGCTGGCATTATGCCCTCTGAAGAGTGGTGCTAGTTTATCCTATGAATGGTTACCCTACAGGTAAACATTGATACATTGCTCTAATATTTTCATTATACCTCAATTTTAATTTTGAAGGCAATCTTTCACACTAACTCAGGGAAATAATACCTAGAACTTACTCTTCTTCATGCTGCTGGTGTTTTGGTAACATAGGGTTAGACCTTGTGTCCTGATTAAGCTGCTCTTCAGCCCCTATGGGATCTGTCTTGGACTGAATCCCCTTGTGGAAGCAGTGTAGTGTAATGTGTACCCACCTATATACTGTGTGCTGTTACAAGAACAAATGTGGAGCTTGGTAGTAAAACCTCTTGTTACTTTTAGAAAAGAATTTAACACCATAGATAGGATTAGATATAAAAAAATTTTTTGTGCGTGTGATGTCTTTTACGAGCCAAATGATGACCAAAACTGGTGCCCATTACAGTACCTTTAAGTTAGAAGGAGAATTGTATCCGAAAATGAGGTAAACCTGTCATAAGTCACACAGCAGTAGGGGTTTGAAGAAGTCCTATTGACCCCCAAAATAAGTGACCATACATGAATGGTCATTACTTTACTGTAAACCGATCCAGGACTCATTTAGTCAGGACTTCAATAGTGGTCCCTATTTCTGGACACCAAAACAGGCAACTTGAATTGACATACAACTAAAAAACCCATATGGCTCTAATGGCCACACTTTCTGGAATTGATGTTCAGGAGGTCGCTGATTTTTGGCAGTCAAAATTTTTTTCGTGACCACGCTCCTGAATGTGCATTTGGACACTGCGGTTCAGTCTTGATAAAGGAGCTACTTTGCGTCACATGGAAAGTCTCTTGGATTGATTTTTCTAGCATTTTTTGAGTCTGGGAGCGCTCTCCATTTTCCTGGAGCTTCCTGGCTGTTTTGTGATAGTTGGCAAGTATAATAATCACTTGTCTGACGTCAGATCGAAAAGTAACGTTGCTAGACATAGTACAATACTGCCATTGAGCCTTGGAAAATTAGGCAAAAATCTATCCATGTTACAAGTAAGGTTTTGGATTAGCGGTTTTGGACATTACCGCCTCGAGCGATATTTTGAAACTTTTTTGCTGTCAGTTTGTCCAAATATTGTAGAGTTATGTGATACTTCTATTTTATTACTGTTATATTTTTCTTAGTGTAGGTAGAAAATACCCATTCAGCATCTTTAATCCTAGTTATGTAGCATTTGTTTCAGAAATCTTGGGCCGCGTGTAGAGAAAGCACTGGAGATTTAAGAAAAAAAGGCTTTTTCCATAAAAGCCAAATGTGTATTTTTTTTTTTGTTTGTTTTTTTGCAGGTTGGAAAATGAATGGGTTGACCAGATTTAGCATCTGGACCAGTTTTCATCCTGGCTCTTTACATTAGGCCCATCATTGTGTTTAATCAAGAAGTGCCCAAATACTAAGAAATCCTCATTTTATGAATATAGCATTCCAGCTTGAGGACTTCAAAAGTGTCTTTATTTAACTACCTCAGTCTTACAAAGCTCTGCCCTAACTTGAATAACAGCTAACTTGTGAGCCCGACTTTTAGGAAATTTAATTTGTGTTTTTTTTTGTTTGTTTTTTCTCCCTCAACTACTATAGAATGTACTAGCTAATTACTAACACTGGAGCTGTTCTTTTGGTAAGAAAGGGAACAAGTTTTTGGAAGCAATTTTGTAAATAGTTCATTTTGACTTTTTTTATTATTTTAGAGAGCAGCAAGTTTTGACTTAAAAAAAAAAAAATAATAATATCACTACATTTTTTTTATTTTATATTTTTTTTTATTTATTATGTTGTAAAATAAGTTTGTTGTGCAAAGACAAAGTTAAAAAAAAAAAAAACAGCCAAAGCTATGTTCACAAAGAGCTGTTCATTGAGAAGGGACTTGACCACATGTTACATTTTTGAATGCAGAAGCCAAATTGTTGTGGGGGCTTTTTTTTTGTTTGTTTTTTTGTGGGAAATGTAGAAATTGTTGGAGTATTAAACCACAACAAAGAATTCTGGGTGAGTGCTATGCACTTTGGATTTTTTAATAAACCTTTTCTTTGCCTAAAAGTTTGTTGGTTTTCATTTAAAATTATGCAGTTAACTGTTTACACTTATGTCTGTGTAATTATCAGCATTGAGATCGAATGAAGATTGCCCCCCTCCTTTCCTATTTCTGCTGACAATCATCAAACATCCCCATTGAATAACTAAGACCCTCCTGCCTCCCCCACCCAGCCATACACAAGAGCACTCGGCTAGACTAAACATTACTATCTTTTCTATGCAAGAGCCTCTGCCAGACTCCTATGGCAGTGGCTTCTGCCCCCGCTGAACAAAAGGATCAACTGATGAAATTCCAATTTTTTTTTTTTCCCTCTATCATCTGTATTTTTTTTCTTTTTTTTTTTTTTCAATCAGTTTTTTGTTCCGTTTAATGTTTGAAGGATTTTTTTTTTTTTTTGCTGTTTTTGAAATGTTGCGTAAACACAATGATCACAAAGTAAAGTGAACTTTGCAAACACGGAAGATGCAGTTTTTAAAATTCAACCCATTGACTTCTGTAGGCAAAAAAGACTTGTTTGGAACATGTTGTGTTCCAAACATTAAAAAAAAAAAAAACATTTTAAAGAAATATGCATATAAAAGGTGGATTAAAAAATGTTTATGAATTGGCAACTTTTTTTATTAAAAAAAAAAACCTCTGCATTTAATATGGATCTTCTTGAGTGCATCCAACAGACAGCGAGCACAAGTGCAATGTAAACTTGGCGCAAGTCACCAAAGGATATGTTAAGACTTATGAAAGGGCCATTACTTGACCTAGAAAATGTACCTAGCACTTCAGTCTAAGATTTGCTATAATAGTGTGCACATCTTAAACGGGGCCGTACATAACCAAATACAATAATGTGTCTGTGGAGGAGAAAGAATCAAGTGACTGAGGAGCTCAATATCGCAACTGGAGATTCTGCAACATATTCGCTTGCCATGACTGATTTCCCCATACAATGGGAGTTCTGGACAGATGTCACACCAACTGAGTTCCCCGTGTAGTTTTCTGGTATTTAGTGCCTATTTCCAAATATGTGTCAATTTGTGAAGTTTTGGTAGAAAAGCAGGAACTGGTAAACTTTTTATAAGATGAGTTATGATCAATTCAAAGGGTCTTAATCGGGTACATGGTTACAACCATTGCATCTAAATTTAAAAAGAATCCGTTAATGATGAATGAGAAGAAGACATCACAGAAGACAAAGGTGTAGACTGCTCCAGAAGATGACCAACTGCAGCATCAGACTGGAGAAGGACTCAAAAGGAAGCCGTCCATTGATTCATGCTGCCTGAGCCATGAGCAGCCATGTATGGTTTAATATGAAACGTTGTGGTGTCAGAGAAAACTTTTAAAGTCGGTCGGTGCCTATATCAGATGACTAGTCCAAGGGTTCTCCCCGCCTGGTCTCCTAGATTGACAGGTCTCTCCTTATACACTTGCATAAGGAAGACCTGTCTGTCAGGCAGGCAGGGGAAGGAGAAGCTGCCAAAGACTAGTCATCAGAGACAAATGGGGTCCACTTCATTCATGCATTTTTGCCTGTCTTTTTGTTGTTTTTGTGTCCTTTTTCCTTATTTTTTTTTCCACCAAATTAATTTTTCAATGTGTGACTTTTGAAAGTCACCTTTATGCCTTTTCATTTGTTTTTTTTAGTTTGCTCCTATGGACTAAGTTTAGGGTTTCCAGATGTTTTCGCCTAATGAATCATTTGCGACTTTTTCGAAAAGTCATTAAGTTTGTCACAAATGTACTCCAATACCCCTCTGCCCCCTTGAGTGATTTTTATGTCCCCCCTCTGCAAATATTGTGCAATTTTACCGGTACAGGTGACATTTTGCTCTAAAAGGTTGCAAAACAGATTAAAGACCAAATAAAAAACAGTTCTGATTTTGTGCAAAATTCATAAACCTTGTGTGCCACTTTGAAATTGACGCAAAAAATGTCAATAAATACCACAGTGCAGAAAAACAAAACTACCTTAAGAAAAATATCGCAAATTATTAATCCTGACCAGTCCATGACAGTCTTTTTTCAAAACTTGTTTTCTCAACGCCGGAGTGTTTCCGAGTAAGGCCTACAGAGCTGAAATACCGCAGCCAGTGTCCAATCCAGCTGATGGTTCCCTTTAAAAGAAAAATACAGTTGTGCTCAAAAGTTTACATACTCCGGCAGAATTTTTCCTTTCTTGGTCTTGTTTCACAGAATATGAACAAAAAAACTTTCTCCATTCATGGTTACTCTTTGGCTGTGTGCCCACGATGCGTATTTCATGCGTTTTTGGTGCGGAAATTTCCACAGCGTAAACGCATGGTAAACCTTCCCCCATGGTCTCCAATGCAATTCCGCACTTTCAATGCCCATGCTGCGCTCAAAAATCCGCAGCATGTCCATTAATTTTGCAGAAGCGCAGCGTTTTCGCCGCCATTGACTTGCATTAGAACGCACTAATTCCGCAAGACTGCATCTGTACTTGCGTAATTGGTGCGTTCTAATGTGCGGATGGTACCCGAGTGTAGAGAGTCTCATCCACACCCAGGTACCATAGAAACTGTAAAAAAAAGAATAAAATAAAAAATAAAGATTATATTCACCTTCTTGCGGCCCACGCTGTGCTCCTTCTCCTTTGCCGGCAGATTGCGTTGGACTGTAGGACCTGCGGTGACGTCACAGTCATGTGACGGTAGGTCCTTCAATACATGGCATAGCGATATCCCGGCAGCCAGGAACAAGCGCAGCAGCACAACGCGGGCCATCGGAAGTTAAGTATACATTTATTTTTTTATTTTTAACCATTCTCTCGGGTCACACTATATAAATACATGCCGGTTGCATGGATTTATATAGTGTGACCTAGTTGTCAAGCACTTTCCAAGTGATGCTAAAATCGCTTTGAAAGTGCTTGTCAATCCGCATGCGGAAATGCAAGTGAATCCGCATGTATTCCGCAGAAAAACTCGTGTACAATCCGCATGCGTTTTTTCTGCCAGGGAGATGCAGAAATGCTGCAGAAATTTTCTGCTTCATTTCTGCATCGTGGGCTCATAGCCTTTGGGTGAAGCCATTTATTGTCAAACTACTGTGTTTTCTCTTTTTAAATCTTAATGACAACTCATCTTGCTAAATTAGAATATCATCAAAAAGTACATTTATTTCAGTTCTTCAATGCAAAAAGTGAAACTCATATATTATATAGAGTCATTACAAACAGAGTGATCGATTTCAAGTGTTTATTTCTGTTAATGTTGATGATTATGGCTTACAGCCAATGAAAACACAAAAGTCATTATCTCAGTAAATTAGAATACTTCATAACAACAGCTTGAAAAATGTTTTTAAAATCCGAAATGTTGTCCTACTGAAATGTATGTTCAGTAAATGCACTCAATACTTGGTCGGGCTCCTTTTGCATCAATTATTGCATCAGTGCTGCGTGGCATGGAGGCGATCAGCCTGTGGCACTGCTGAGGTGTTATGGAAACCCAGGTTGCTTTGATAGCAGCCTTCAGCTCGTCTGCATTGTTGGGTCTGGGGTCTCTCATCTTCCTCTTGACAATACCCCATAGATTCTCTATAATAGATTCTCTATGGGGTTAAGGTCAGGCGAGTTTGCTGCCAATCAAGCACAGTGATACTGTTGTGTGTAAACCAGGTATTGGTACTTTTGGCAGTGTGGACAGGGGCCAAGTCCTGCTGGAGAATGACATTTCCATCTCCAAAAAGCTTGTCGGCAGAGGGAAGCATGAAGTGCTCTATAATGTCCTGGTAGACGGCTGCGTTGACTTTGGTCTTGATAAAACACAGTGGACCTACACCAGCAGATGACATGGCTCCTAAACCATCACTGATTGTGGAAACTTCACACTAGACCTCAAGCAGCTTGGATTGTGGCCTCTCCACTCTTCCCCCAGACTCTGGGACCTTGATTTCCAAATGAAAATTGGAACTCTGGGACCTTGTGGAGTGTGTCAATGACTGCCTTCTGGACATCTGTCAAGTCAGCAGTCTTCCCCATGATTGTGGAGCCTACTGAAACAGACTAAGGGATCTTTTTAAACGGTTAGGAAGCCTTTGCAGGTGTTTTTTGTTAATTTATTCAAATCTGCTGAGATAATGACTTTTGGGTTTTCATTGGCTGTAAGCCATAATCATCAACATTAACAGAAATAAACAGTTTAAGTAGATTACTCTGTTTGTAATGACTTTTTATATAATGATTTTCACTTTTTGTATTGAACTGAAATAAATTAACTTTTTGGTTATATACAGGTGTATCTCACTAAATTAGAATATCGCAGAGAATAATATAATAACTGATAATCAGCACAGATTCATGAAAAATAAGTGGTGTCTAACCAACATGTTGGGTTTCTATGAGGAGGTAAGTGCAAATCTGGATGTTGGTAGTGCGGCTGATGTGATTTATCTGGACTTTGCAAAGGCATTTGATACTATACCACATAGCAGCCTTAGGTCACGGCTCCACTCTCAGTATTTCATCAGTATTCGGTCAGTATTTTTTCTCAGGAGTGGGAGCCAAAACCAGGTGAGGACCTTGTGGATGGGATTGAGAGTAAAGTGTCAGTCTTTGTTGACGACACCAAACTATGTAGGATAATAAAATCTGATCTTGACATTACAATATTGCAGAATGACCTGGATAAGAAGACTGAATGGGCAAACACTTAGCAGATGAGGTTTAATGTAGATAAATGTAGAGTAATGCACCTAGGACAGAGTGATCCTATTGCTGCATATACATTAAATGGGAGTATACTCGGGACTACAGAACAGGGGAAGGATTTAGGTATTCTGGTTACAAGTAAGCTGAGCAGCAGTACTCAATGTCAAGCAGCAGCCGCAAAAGCAAACAAGATTTTAGGATGTATAAAAAGAGAGAGAAAATCCCGCGATCCCAAAATATTGTTACCTCTTTATAAATCACTGATGAGGCCACATCTAGAATATGGGATCCAGTTTTGGGCTCCACATTTTAAAAAGGATATTCAGAAGTTAGAGTCAGTTCAAAGGCAGCAGCTAGATTATTACAAGGGATGGAAGCCTCTCATATGATGAGAGGTTAAAAAAGTTGGATTTGTTTAGCTTAGAAAAAAAGACATCTCAGAGGAGGTCTCATTTACATGTATAAATATATGTGTGGTCAGTAGAAAGGACTGGCACATGACTTATTCCTTCTAAAGACCATAGTAAGGACCAGGGGGCACTCATTACGGTTGGAAGAAAGGCGATTTCGGCACCTAAACAGGAAAGGGTTCTTTACAGTCAGAGCAGTCAGACTGTGGAATATCCGACCACAAGAGGTAGTGATGGCAGACACTACAACAGCTTTTAAAAAGGGGCTGGAGGATTTCCTCGATACACATAACATTGTGGGTTTTAGTTAAATTAGTGATAAAATGTACAATTGGGAGAGGGAGGTTGAACTTGATGGACCTAGGTCTTTATTCTACCTACTTTACTATGTAGCAATGTAGCCTTATAACTCGGATGAGGATTGCCTCGGACTGGCCGGCGGCTCTCCCGACCCGAGTGTAACAGCTACATAGGAATACATGCTGTCACGCTCAGGTCGGGAGAGCCGCTAGCCAGTCCGAGCATTTGCACTGTGTTCCTCGTCCGAGTTATACGGCCATCTGACTAATCTCTTATTTAAGGCAATAGTCCCTCAAGAGCATAATAAGTGCGACCTTATCTACATGGATCGCCCATTAAAATAAAGAAGATGGGACACCTACGGATGCAGATTTTTTATTTGTACTTAAATACATGTATTTTGGGCTAATAAAAAATTTTGCACCGTTTGATTTGTATAGTCGCTGTGTTGTACTATTTATTGCAAATTGCAGAATGAGATTAAAGGGGTTGTCCACTACTTGGACAACCCCTTCTTGATCAAAATGTTTGGCCCCGATAAAATAAAAAAGCCTATACTCACCTCCCGTGCTGACTCCGTTCCTGCGGTGTCAGCACTCACAGTCCCCAGGGCTCCTGTGCTGTTGTTGTGTCACATGAGCTCTGCGCCGAATCAGCGCTGGCGTCACTGTCCCCATCTTTGTACGTTTTGAGCATGAAGAGGAAGTTCGGGCTACGGCTGATCTTGGACTTCCTTTTCATGCTCAATTCGACAGGAGGTGGGGACAGGGACGTCAGCACTGATTGGGCGCCGGGGTCACGTGTCACCAGCATGGGAGATGAGTATAGGTTTTATTATTTTATGGGGCAAAGCGAGGGGTATGAACAGGGGGTTGTGAAATGTTCATGTTCTGCTTGATTTTTTTGGCGTTACATGGATCTATTCCCACATCCGTGAAAATCGTGGCTCTGAAAATGAGATCCATGAGACTCCAAGTATGTCCTATTCTAATCTGATTTTGAGCATCAGAATAGGACGTACTGAATGGGTCTGTGTGCTGACCGATAAAATTTTTTACATGGATACGTAAATGAAGCCTAAGGACTAAGGTTTTTTGAGAATTTTTTTGCAGAGGGTCTCCTCTACAAAGCACCTAAAAAAATCGCTCAAAATACACTTGAAAGACCTTTGCTATTCAATTCTATTGTGAAACTACTTTCCTAGTAGTATATTCAGTATTTGAAGGGTTATTTTTCTACTTCAGGTTCTAAAAAACACCTGGTGGGGAAAAAAGAAAATGCATGTCGCCTCTTTGAAGCAACTCCTGATGGAAAACACTCCAAACTAGGCACTGTCCAATCAAAAGTCTCCAAAAAAAAAAACTTTGGGAAAAAAAAAACTTTTCAAATCCGCTTCAGGAATTGCAAAACTCCTCCAAAAAATGACCTCTTCATATATTTTAATATATGCAAACTGGTCCATGATTCCGGGTATGCGGTAAATAGGTCCGGCACCATAGTAAGAGAAACATGCCCATATCATGATGCTTGCACCACCATGCTTCACTGTCTTCAGAGTGTACTGTGGCACTTGGACCCAAAAAAACAATTTTACTTTCATCAGTCCACAAAATGTTTCTCCATTTCTCTTTAGGCCAGTTAATGTGTTCTTTGGCAAATTGTATCTGCTTCAGTACATTTCTTTTTTTTTAACAGTGGGACTTTGCATGGACTTCTTGCTAAGAGATTAGCTTCACACAAGGCGTCTTCTAACTGTCACAGTACTCATAGGTAACTTGAGACTGTCTTTGATCATCCTGGAGCTGATCATTGGCTGAGCCTTTGCCTTTCTGGCTATTCTTCAATCCATTTGAATGGTAGTCTTCCGTTTTCGTCCACGTCTCTCTGGTTTTGCTTTCCATTTTAAAGCACTGGAGATAATAATAATAATTTTTATTTATATAGCGCCAACATATTCCGCAGCACTTTACAATTAAGCGGGGACATGTACAAACAATAAATTCAATACAAGGTGAGACAGTTTAAACAGTTACATCAGGAGTGAGGTCCCTGCTCGCAAGCTTACATTCTACAAGGAAATGGGGGGACACAATAGGTGGAAAGTGCTTGTTATTTCAGGTCTGGCAATTATAACAAGTCGAGATTATCATATAAAGCTGTATGATCCGGTCATCAGCCTGTATGTTCAAGTGCAATACTCAATTACCGAGTGCAGTTATCGTGTGCATGGAGGGTATAGAAACAGATGAACAGTAGGGGGCAGATTCTGAATAGTATTTAGGAGGGAACAGGGGAAAGTTAGTCTACTGGGTATTTGAGAAGGTAGGCTTGTTTAAAGAGATGGGTTTTTAAAGCACGCTTGAAGACATCGGGGCTAGGCATCAATCGGATCGTCTGGGATAGAGCATTCCAGAGAACTGGCGCAGCACGAGAGAAGTCTTGGAGACGGAGGTGCGAGGTTCGGATTATGTAGGATGTTAGTCTTAGGTCATTTGTGAAACAGAGGGCACATGTAGGACGATAGACTGAGATGAGAGAGGAGATATAAGGTGGTGCAGAACTGTGGAGAGCTTTGTGGGTGAGAGCAATGAGTTTATATTGGACCCTGTAGCGAATGGGTAACCAGTCTAATGACTGGCACAAGGTGGAGGATCGGTGAAGCGGCTGGACAGAAATACGACCCTGGCTGCTGCATTCAGGACAGATTGGAGAGGGGAAAATTTGGTAAGAGGGAGACCGATCAGAAGAGAGTTGCAGTAGTCCAGACGAGAGTGAATAAGAGCGACAGTAAGAGTTTTAGCAGTTTCAAAAGTGAGAAAAGATTGGATTCTGGAGATGTTTTTAAGATGCAGGTGACAAGAGCGAGTGAGTGATCGGATATAGGGAGTAAAGGAAAGGTTAGTGTCGAATATGACCCCAAGGCAGCGGGCGTGCTGCTTGGGAGTTATGGTTGAACCCTCCAAGGTAATTTCGATGTTAGGTAGAGTTAGGTTAGTAGAGGGGGGAAACACAAGAAGTTCAGTTTTGGAGAGATTCAGTTTAAGATAGAGGGAGGACATGATGTTAGACACAGCAGACAAACAATCCTAGGTATTTTGCATTAGGGTAGGGGTGATGTCAGGGGAAGAAGTGTATAATTGGGTGTCGTCAGCATAGAGATGATACTGGAACCCAAATCTGCTGATTGTTTGTCCAATAGGGGCAGTGTATAGAGAGAAGAGGAGGGGGCCTAGGACTGAGCCCTGTGGAACCCCTATAGTAAGGGGATGAGGAGGGGAAGAGGAGCCGGCAAAAGATACAGTGAAGGAGCGGTCAGAGAGGTAGGAGGAGAACCAGGAGAGAACGGTTTCCTTTAGGCCTATAGAGCGGAGCATAGTGAGGAGGAGCTGGTGATCCACAGTGTCAAATGCTGCAGAGAGATCCAGGAGAATCAGCAGGGAGCAGTGACCTTTGGATTTGGCTGTTAGTAGATCATTAGAGACTTTAGTGAGGGCAGATTCAGTGGAGTGTAAGTGTACGGAAACCAGATTGTAGCGGGTCGAGGAGAGAGTTATCTGAGAGATAGCGGATTAGAGGGGAGTGGACCAAGCGTTCCAGGAGTTTAGAGATGAAAGGAAGATTAGAGACAGGTCTGTAGTTAGCAGTGCAGTTCTGGTCCAGGGATGGCTTTTTAAGTAAAGGGGTTATGATGGCATGTTTAAATGAGGAGGGAAAGATACCTGAAGAAAGAGAGAGGTTAAATATTTTAGTCAGGTGAGTGGTGACCACTGGTGAGAGGGACTGCAGGAGATGTGAAGGAACGGGGTCACTGTTGCAGGTTGTAGGCCGAGAAGAAGCGAGGAGCTGGGTAACTTCTTCATCTGTAACAGGCTCAAAGATGGCAAGTGAGCTTAAAGTGCTTCAGGGAAGGGGATCCAGGCACTGAGGAGATTAGGCTGAGATGTCCTGATGGATGTGGTTGATTTTTTCAAAGAAATAAGTGGCCAGATCCTCCCCGCTGAGGTTGGTGGTGGGGGCCTGTGCTTTAGGTTTCAGGAGGGAGTTTAAGGTTTCGAAAAGTCGTTTTGGATTGTTGGACATTGAAGTGATGAGGGTGGTGAAGTAGGATTGTTTGGCCAGATGAAGGGCAGAGTTATAGGTTTTGAGCATGAATTTATAGTGAATGAAGTCCTCTGCTAAAAGAGATTTTCTCCACTGACGCTCAGCACACCTTGAGCAACGTTGAAGAAAACGTATTTGCATCGTGTGCCAGGGCTGCCGTTGTCTGTGTCGGGTCTTTCTGCGAGTAGAAGGAGCAGCTTCATCTAGGGCGCTCTTCAGTGTATTATTGTAGTGTGACAATGCTAAGTCTGGACAGGAGAAGGAGGAGATGGGGACTAGAGATGTGTTGAGATTGTCCATAAGCTCACTGCCCTCACTCCTCTCCTCCTGGGAAGGGAGGAGAGCCAGGCGGAGGTGACCGAGCGGACCAGGAGGACCAGTAGGAGGCGACCGGAGGGACGAGCGCAAGAGAGCGCTGTGGCAGCGTGCAGTGCCGGCCAGCGGAGGGTGCCAGGTGGTAGTGACCAGGAGGTGATCAGGAGGACCGGTAAGAGGCGACCGGAGGGACAAGCGCGCTGTGATAGCGTGCAGCGTCCCTAGAGGAGGTGAGTGAGGGGCAGGAGGCCGCGATAAGCGGCCCTACTGAACCCAAGTGTGTACTGTACTGTATTGTATTTGTATCTGTATTGTAATTGTATTGTATTCCCTAGTCCATATTTAATTGATTACCCCCCCGTCCATATTTAAATTGATTCCCCTGAACAACCCCGTCCATATTTAACTGATCCCTCTGACCACATTAAATTGACCCCCCCGTCCTCATTTAATTGATCCCCGACCACCCCCCGTCCATATTAAAGTGATCCCCTTGACCACATTTAAATGATTGACCCCCCCAGCCCATAATTGATTGACCCCCCTTGTCCTATTTTATAGATTCCCCTTGTCCACTTTTACTCATCCCCAGTCCCTATCTATTTGCCTTATCCCCCACCATATTTAATTAACCCCTGTCCATAATTAATTGATTGATTCCCCAGACCACAATTAATTATTTCCCCAGTCCATATTTATTGATATTATTGATACTTATTGATCCCCAGTCCTTAGTTAATTGACCCACCGTCCATACCTATTTATTTGCTTTACCCCCCATCCTATTTAATTAACCCCCCTGTCCATAATTAATTGATTGATTCCCTAGTCCACAATTAATTATTTCCCCAGTCCATACTTATTGATCCCAGTCCATAGTTAATTGACACACCGTCCATACTTAATTAATCCACCTGACCCACTCAGCTGATCCCCCGTCCATACTTAATTGATACTTAATTGATCCCCCGTCCATACTTAACTGATCCCGCGCCGATATCTAATCGATACACTTGCACATCCCTAATTGATCCCCGTCCATACACCTATATATAAATAATTGTGTTTTGTACTTGTACATATATACTGACTGTATCCCCATATTTAGAATGACGTCCATGTTGGCCGGAGCCGTGCAGTGTACATCTTGCGCAATGTATGCATTCCCTGAGCTTACCGCTCAGGGATCCATACTGCTGCGAGAGATGTGAGCATATCGTGCACTTGGAAGCCCAAATCCTGGATCTAAGTGCTCAGATAGCGGTACTGAGGAGCATCGACAACATGGAACGGAGTTTGCTGCTCACCGAGCAGACACTCAATGGGTCAACACTGGGGGTGGAGCTTAGTGGGGAAGGGCAGGCTGAACAGGCAGGGAGCTGGGTAACAGTTAGAAGGGATAGAGGGAAGAAGTATAGGAAGGCTGGTTCAGAACCGGCATTATTGGAGCACGACAGATCCTCTGACCGCCGGGGGAGTGTATGCTCCAGTAATGAGGGGGAGGGGGGAAGTGTAGGGCAGGCTAGACAGGTCCTGGTAGTGGGTGACTCTATTATTAGGGGGACAGACAGGGCAATCTGTCACAAAGACCGGGATCGCCGAACGGTGTGCTGCCTCCCTGGCGCTCGAGTCCAGCACATCGCGGATCGGGTTGACAGGTTACTGGGTGGGGCTGGCGAAGACCCAGCGGTCATGGTCCACATTGGCACCAATGACAAAGTGAGTGGTAGATGGAGGGTCCTTAAAAATGATTTCAGGGATCTAGGTAGGAAGCTTAGGGCAAGGACCTCCAAGGTAGTTTTCTCAGAAATACTACCAATCCCGCGAGCCACACAGGAGTGCCAACGGGAGGTTAGGGAGGTGAATAAGTGGCTAAAGAGTTGGTGCAAGGCAGAAGGGTTTGGGTTCATGGAGAACTGGGCCGACTTCGCTGTCGGCTACAGGCTCTACCGTAGGGACGGGCTGCACCTCAATGGGGAGGGTGCAGCGGTGCTGGGGAAGAAGATGGCTAATAGGTTGGAGGAGTTTTTAAACTAGAGACGGGGGGGGGAAACCAAGGAAATAGGTGGGATGTGAGGCAAGCAAGGGGGAAGGGGAGAAGTGAATATAATGAGGGTGGAGAGGGGGGTGGGGATAGTACAGTTAGATCATTAGAGAAGAATAGGATGCTAAATAACCCCAAAGTTTTATCTTGCATGCTGACCAACGCAAGAAGCCTGACCAATAAGGCGGATGAGCTGCGGGCGCTTATATCGGAGGAGAGGTATGACATCGTAGGTATAACAGAGACTTGGCTAGACGATAGCTACGACTGGGCGGTAAATTTAACAGATTATAGTTTATTTAGAAGGGACCGGAAACAGGGGAAAGGCGGAGGAGTCTGCTTATATGTAAAGTCACGTCTAAAGCCCAGACTAAGGGAAGATATAGGAGAGGGAGAAGAGGGGGTCGAGTCCATGTGGGTAGAGATAGAGGGGGCAAAAAATAATAATAAAATATTACTGGGGGTCTGCTATAAGCCACCCAATATAACAGAGGAGAATGAGAAACTGCTATTAGGACAAATAGACAAAGTAGCAAAACATAATGAGGTGATTGTAATGGGGGACTTCAACTACCCGGATATTGACTGGGAAACAGAAACCTGTAGATCGCGGAAAGGAAAAAGGTTCTTGACAAATATCAAGGATAATTATCTCTCCCAACTAGTGCAGGAACCAACGAGAGGGAAGGCAGTGTTGGACTTAATATTGACTAATAGGCCTGATAGAATAACTGAGGTACAGATAGGGGGGCACCTAGGTAATAGCGACCATAATATTATCAATTTCAAAATGCCCTTCAGAAGGGTTATCAATAAGGGAACAACTAAAACATTAAACTTTAGGAGGGCGAAGTTTGATCAGCTGAAAGAAAACCTTCAACTTATAGACTGGGACAAAGTTCTTAATCAAGGAAATACGAATAGTAAATGGGAAAGCTTCAAAAGAATTCTGAATACTCAGTGCGAGAGGTATATACCGTATGGGAATAAAAGGGCCCGAAATAAGAGGAAACCAATATGGTTGAATAAGAACGTAAAAGGGGCGTTAAATAGCAAAAAAGAGGCATTCAAGAGATTAAAACAGGAAAACAGCAAGGAGGCACTAATGTGTTACAAGGAAAAAACGAGAACCTGCAAAAAACAAATAAAAATAGCAAAGGAGGAAACAGAGAGACGTATTGCTAGGGAAAGTAGATCAAATCCCAAACTGTTCCTTACGTATATAAATAGTAAAAGGATTAAATCGAATAATATTGGACCGATAAAAAGTGATGAAGGCAAAATCATAGAGAAAGATGAGGATAAAGCTAATCTATTAAATAAATTTTTTTCGTCAACTTTCACAAAGGAAAAAGAACTAACAGGCGAAATGAGAAGTGACAAGCTTAATCCTCCACTAAGTATGACAAATCTAACCCAAGCTGGGGTACAGAAACGCCTCAGTAACATTAAAATAAACAAATCACCAGGACCTGATGGCATACACCCACGGGTACTAAGGGAACTAAGTAATGTGATAGACAGACCGTTATATCTTATATTTAAGGACTCTGTTGAGACTGGGTCTGTACCACTTGATTGGCGACAGGCGAATGTAGTGCCAATATTCAAAAAGGGAGCGAAAAGTGACGCCAGAAACTATCGGCCGGTGAGTCTGACGTCCGTTGTGGGCAAAATTTTTGAAGGCTTTATTAATGAGGCAATCATGGAGCATCTTGATGCTAATAATCTATTAACCCCGAACCAACATGGATTCATGAGGAATCGCTCCTGCCAAACAAACCTGATTGACTTCTACGAGGAGGTTAGCTCTCGAGTAGATCAGGGGGAACCAGTGGATGTCGTGTATCTCGACTTCTCAAAAGCGTTCGATAGCGTGCCACATAATAGGTTGGTATACAAAATGAGAATGATGGGGCTGGGGGAAAATGTTTGCAAGTGGGTAGCTAACTGGCTAAAGGATAGAAGGCAGAGGGTGGTTATAAATGGAATATACTCAGATTGGGTAAGCGTCACTAGTGGGGTACCACAGGGGTCTGTACTAGGCCCAATGTTATTTAATATCTTTATTAACGACATAGTCAACGGGATAAATAGTAAAATATCAATATTTGCAGATGACACAAAGTTATGTAAAACAATTAATACAAAAGAGGACAGTGCAGACCTACAGAGGGATTTGGATAAGCTGGGTAGGTGGAGCATTAAATGGCAAATGAGGTTTAACGAGGAGAAATGTAAGGTCATACATATGGGAAGGAAAAATGAAAGTCACCAGTACTCACTGAATGGGAAATCATTGGGGAATTCAGAGATGGAGAAGGACTTGGGCATCTTGATTGATAGCAAACTAAATTGGAGTGCCCAAAGTCAGGCCGCTGCTGTAAGGGCAAACAGGGTAATGGGATGTATCAGAAGAGGTATAGCTGCAAAGGAGGAGAACATTGTTCTTCCACTGTACAAAGCACTGGTCAGACCACACTTGGAATACTGTGCTCAGTTATGGGCCCCAATATATAGAAAGGATATAAATGAGCTTGAAAAGGTACAAAGGAGGGCAACAAAATTAATAAGGGGAATGGAGGGACTGCAATACCCAGAGAGGTTGGCAAAACTAGGACTATTCAGCCTGGAAAAGAGAAGGTTGAGGGGGGACATAATAAATGTGTACAAATATGTTAGGGGACAGTATAGAGACCTTGCCCGGGATTTGTTCAAAAGGAGGGATATTACGGTAACAAGAGGGCACTCACTAAGACTGGAAGAGAAAAGGTTTCAGCACCAGCATAGGAAGGAGTTCTTTACGGTAAGAGCAGTGAGAATATGGAATTCACTGAGTGAGGAGACGGTAATGTCGGATTCACTACACCAGTTCAAGCGGGGACTGGATGCTTTTCTAGATACCAGGCAGATTTCTGCATATACTTAAAAATAAAATAAAATAGTAGGTTGATACAGGGATTTATTCTGACTGCTGGTTTCAGAGTCGGGAGGGAATTTTTCCTCAGGTGAAGATTGGCTAAATCATTTGGGGTTTTTGCCCTCCTCTGGATCAACTTTAGCAATTACAGAACTAACAGGTCGAACTTGATGGACGCAAGTCTTTATTCGGCTTTACTAACTATGTAAGCTGCTGGGTATTAATGGTACGTGTATTCCTATAAGTGTGGTAAGTGGGGGTGTCCCGGGTGAGGAGACAATTCTTAACAGAGAAGGAAAGAAGGTTGTGGTCCGAGAGCGGGAGAGGGGAGTTGGTAACGTCATCCAGCGAGCAGAGACTGGAAAAAAACAGGTCCAGAGTATTCCCGTCTTCATGGGTAGGAGAATTAGTAAACTGTGAGAGACGGAATGAAGAGGTTAGAGAAAGTAGATGAGAGGCAGATTGGGAGAGGGGATCATCGATGGGAATGTTAAAGTCGCCCATGATGAGGGTGGGGATGTCACAGGATAGAAAGTGAGGAAGCCAGGTGGCAAAGTGATCCAAGAACTGGTGGGAGGAGCCTGGAGGGCGATACACAACCGCCACTCGCAGGGAGAAGGGTTTAAAGAGTCTGATGGTGTGGACTTCAAAGGAAGGAAACATAAGTGAGGGAACCGGGGGGGATGACCTGGAAAGCACATTGTGAGGAAAGGAGCAGACCAACACCTCCACCCTGTCTGTTGCCAGGTCTGGCGGTATGTGAAAATTTCAGCCCACCAAATGAGAGAGCAGCAGCAGCGGTGGTGTCTGGCTGCTGAATCCAGGTTTCTGTGATAGCCAGAAGGTTAAGGGAATTAGAGAGGAAAAAATCATGGATGTAAGTTAGTTTGTTACACACAGACCGTGCGTTCCAGAGAGCACAATGAAAATCGATAGGAGAGGGCATGCACTGAACATTAATAAGATTAGCAGGGTTTCTATATGCAGCTGGAGGAGAGTAAGGTATGCTAGTTGAGGGGGGCCTAGGGTTGGGGGGAGACGTCACCTGCGACTAGTAAAAGGAGAAAGAAGAGAAAGAGCAGGCGGTGCAATGATTTGTATGAACGTTTTGAGTGCTGTATGGAGGTAGAAGATGGTTTGCAGTGGGTGAGGAATGTCAGTAGAGCCTCAGAGTTATACATGGGAGAGGGGAGAAGGGAGGGGTTGATATAGAGTGAGTGCACAGAATGTGTTAAAGGGCGGGCGAGTTGTGAGAAAGCAGAAGTGAAGACAAATAAAAAGCAGATTGATAAGACTAAAGCCTCCATCTCACATAGCGAGATTGCTAGCGAGATCGCTGCTGTGTCACGGTTTTGGTGACGCAACAGCGACTTCACCAGCGATGTCGCTATGTGTGACACTTTGCAGCGATCAGGCCCCTGCTGTGAGGTCGCTGATCGCTGCAAAGTGTCCTGGACCATTTTTTGGTCGTATCATTGTCGGGATCGTTGCAGCGTCGCTAAGTGTGACGGGGCCTTAATGCATAATGCAGTATGACTGACCGAGAAGCATGGTTGTATGAATATCTTATGAACCTTAAGGCCCCGTCACACTTAGCGACGCTGCAACGATCCCGACAGCGATACGACCTGTCAGGGATCGTTGCTGCGTCGCTATGTGGTCGCTGATGAGCTGTCAAACAGGCAGGCTCACCAGCGATCAGGGGAGCAGCGACATCGTGGAAAGAATCTTTCCACGATGTCCTGCTCCTGGTTACGAGCCTGCTGAAGCAGGAGCAGGCTGTTAACCATGGTAAACATCGGGTTACTAGGGGCACACACGCACCTAGTAACCCGTTGTTTATCATGGTTACCACTCTGCTACAGTGAGCGGGAGGTTTAGCAGGCTCGTAATCATAATAAACAACGGGTTACTAGGTGCGTGTGTGCCCCTAGTAACCCGATGTTTATCATGGTTACGAGCCTGCTAAAGTGAGCGGTAACCTCCCGCTCACTGTAGCAGAGTGGTAACCATGATAAACAACGGGTTACTAGGTGCGCGTGTGCCCCTAGTAACCCGATGTTTATCATGGTTACCAGCCTGATCGCTGCTCCCGCTGGTCACAGACAGCGATGTGTGCTGACCAGCGGGAGGGCAACGACCAAAAAATGGTCCAGGACACTTTGCAGCGATCAGCGACCTCACAGCAGGGGCCTGATCGCTGCAAAGTGTCACACATAGCGACATCGCTGGTGAGGTCGCTGTTGCGTCACCAAAACCTTGACACAGCAGCGATCTCGCTAGCGATCTCGCTATGTGAGACGGGGGCTTTACCTGTCTCCTGCCCAACTGCCATTGTATAACTGCACTTTTAACTATTGCACTTAAAATCTATTGCATGCGTGACCCAGCACGCGTGCTATCCCGAGCCAGAGCTGAATATATATGAAATTAAATGTCTACTAAAATCCACCACCAGTTGGTCATACTGAGTAATTAGTCAATTAGCAAAAGGCCAGGGCTGGCAATGCTATGCAGGGTAATAAACACCCAATGTTAAACAAAGAGGCAATAAAACATTGAAATAGAGAGATTTGAACACTAAAATAGGAACAGGAAAACAAAAAAAAACACAAAAACGAATGGAGCAATTAAATACCATGGAAAAATCTTGCTAGACAATATGACGCTGTTCACACTTCTCATCAGACAGCACACAAAAATCATTTTAGCTGAACATCCTATCATTGTCTGCACTTCTTTATAAGTTTTACCCTCTCCAATCAACTTTGTAATCAAAGTACACTGTTCATATGAACAATGTCTCGAACGTTCTACCAAAAACAGTGATTAATCTGGTTAGTCATATTGGACTGCTATTATTTTGAACACTACTGTACATGTATTTAAGTAAAAATTAAATTGTACCTGATCTGTGCAATGCTTCCCATGAGTATCCCCAGATTTAACAGTGAATTGCTGTGGTCAAAACAGCAGGATGCCCCATGACAGGGTTGTTATAATAGGGTCCTTTGGAAAAGGGATTGTGCAAAGTGGAGAACCCCTTTAAGTCAAGGGTTTGCCTACTGAAACCAAACAGGTCATTAATTTAATACCCTGTATTATACACAACCCCAATTTCCAAAAATGTTGGGACCCTTTGCAAAATGTAAAGAAAACAAGAATGCAATAATTTGGAAATCGCTTAAAGCCATATTTTATTCACAGCAGAACATAATAATAATTCATATTTCTATAGCACCAACATATTCCGCAGCACTTTACATTTCAGAGGGCACTTGTACAGACAATAAAGACATTATAGAGTAACTCATAATTCAACAGATACCAAGAGGAGTGAGGGCCCTGCTCACAGGCTTACAATCTATAAGGAAATAGCGTTGGCACGAAAGGTAAAAATAAAGTGCTTGTCGTGTAAGGTCCAGCCATCAGTATAATAATTAGGGGCATGAACAAGTCACCAGGCAGTATCATACAAGTACAGATTCAAAGTGCTATTGAGTATATGAATACTGGGAATTAACCGGATAGTTTGTGGTAGTGCATTAAAGAAAACTGGTTCAGCACAAGAGAAGTCCTGTAGACGGGAGTGGGAGGTTCGGATTATAGAGGATTTTAGGTCATTAGCATAATAGAAGTTGCGGGTAGGGTGGTAGATGAAGGAGGAGATTTAGGGTGGTGCAGAACTGTGGAGAGCTTTGTGGGTGAGAGTGATAAGTTTATATTTTATTCTGTAGCAGATGGGTAACCAGTGCAATGACTGGCACAGAGTGGAGGCATCAGTGTAGTGGTTGGACAGAAATATGATCCTGGCTGCTGCATAAGGCACAGATCAGAAGGTAAAAATTAAACCTTTTTCCATTTCATCTGAAAAAAATTTAGAAATTGATGGCAGCAACACATCTTAAAAGTCAAAAGTTCCAAATCATTGCATTCTTGTTTATTTTAGATTTTAACCAGCATCCCAACTTTTTTGGAATTGGGGTTGTATTACAATGTTTAACTTTATGACTGTTTCACCCTGTGTTATCATCTTAGCTATTAGAAATATAACAATGTACCCATAAATCACGACTTCCCTACAGTGTCCATATTAATAGCGCCATCTATAACAAAAATACTGCCAGGTGCCCCAGTAGTCCGCACTCACCCTCTTCACCTATCATTATACAGGCTGCAGGTCTCTTAATCCCTGATACAGGGCAGTATATTGACATTATGACCTCTTCCCCAGCATTGTATAGTCAGTAAATGTTGGAACTTGGAGTTAGTCGTTACCTTGCAGCCACCAAATATAGTGAAATAATAAAAAAAAATCTTTGGGAAATCCATCCTTTTAATCATCAATCATCACATTATTCTTTTCTTTACTGTTTTACACAGCATGCCAACTTTTTGGGAATTCGGGCTATAGATTGGATGAAGCTTGCCATAAGTAAGCTGGTCATACACATTAGATGGAAGCCTATGCATCCTAGTATTGTACTGTTGAAATGCATCTAAAATGAATAACAAAGCAACTTTACAAAAACTTATTGTTTTGTGTCTATATCTTCTATAGAAATATAGAAATAGGAATCTCCATGGTAACAGACTACAAATAAACCTGTGTAGTCTGATTCTGTATCTAAAGGTAGAGAATATGAAAGAGGAATATGACTGCAGGACCAAGCTACTTTTTGTCTGTTACCATAAAGACACATAAATCTGAATAGCTATTGTAGACACTAACCAGTAGGAGTTTTCTTTTTGCAAAGTTGTTTGCTTTTTTTCTTTGTTTTTATTTTAGATGCATCGTGTTAGTACAATTAATGATAACATTGTACATAAAGGTATTCAGTTAGGACAAGTTCTTTTCATACAGCACATTCTGTAATGTTGAGGATCAACTGCTATCTAAGGGCAGACCCGAGCCTGAGGCTCCTCTAATCTATGACGTCCATATGTCCTGATAAGATATACAGATGGGGGGGCATTGGACCAATGCTTTGACAACTGTCATGGACACATATTTTTGGTCACTCTATATATTGAATGTATAGCCCAGTGTATGAATATTGATTGTAAACTGTATAGGAAATCCTGCCACCTGGAACAACATCTTTATTCATGCGTCCACAGACTCTCGGTGTCACAGTTGTATCTCTGGATTGTTTGTAGCTGAGATCACAACGCAGGAAATCCTATAGGATATACAATCCGTCACCAGCCTTCTCTTCCTATTACTGTATAATCATTCATTTGATTTAAAGGAATGTGGAAAGATCGAAAGTGATGCATGGTCATGTCTTTTAAGGTAGAATTCAGAAGACCTAGAAACATGGACCGTTCTTGGCTCTCAATACCCAGTCAGAGTGCCTGGTCTGCTGACCAGAAATTGGAGCCCAGTGCTGCAAAGCAACAGTCCTAACCATTGAGCCACTCATCTGTCCCCTGAATTGAAATATTAAGAATGCCCTGTAGAAGACCTCTTTTCATTGCAACTTTGTTTGCTCTTCTCAAAGTGAATTCCCTGTAATTCAACTGACGATATGTTTCCCATTTCAGCAGATAAGGCTCGGGATGTCCATGGCAAATTCCAAACAAAATGAGAAAAATAGGATAGCATGCTGCTTTATTTTGTGCAGGAACATGACAGCCACCATTACTGACCTTACTATGGTCAATGGGGTTTGATGGGCACCATCGGTTCCCATCATGTGCGGGGTTTCAGCACTGCTATAATAGAGCAGAAATATGGAATCATGTATCACAGATGTGAGCGAAGCCTAAAACAGATGTCTAACCTCCTGCTTCAAGTGCTGCAGAAACTTACCTTATGCGCTAGCTTCCCTTTGGTCACGAAGCAAGATGAGACAGTGTTGTGGCAGCTAGGCTAAGCATGTCCTCCATCATCAATCACATCTGAAAAGTGGAAAAAGATGGCAAACAGTAAAAATCTTTAAAAAAAAAAAAAAAAGTAGAAACTGCATTTGTGAGAGAACTAATTTGCATAATTCTCCCATGAAGCATTGCTATTATGCCTCTCCACATAGTTGGTCTCCTTAAGGATAGCCAGTCCATTGCTCCCCAAATCTGCACCTCCCCTAGTACCAAACATTTTCTTACATTTAGGTACCAGTTGGACCACCCAAATTTGTGCACTTATCAATCAAATTAAGCAAAACATAAAAGAGCAGCTAACACCATTCACTTGTAAGTAAATGTCTCAGAAGGTTCACAGGATGCAACATATGTCAGATAAAGTGGTGCTCCTGGAGGCAAGGATTTTTTTAAGACTTCCTGTCAATAACTTCAGACTCTTTGAGTAGCAGATAAAAGAGATCAATCTATTGTATTCAGGGACACAGCACTGACATACGGGCTGGTCATAAATGGGAACATTTGGCTATGATCCAACCAACTTTGCAATGTTTTTTGTTATTTTTTCTTACAGCCCGACCCTACCCATGATTTTTCCAATAGTGAGAATTTGGTAGGTTCAAATTTTCATCAATAATCAGAAATAAAAAAAATACTACTTAATGCTCTTGCACACATAAGTGCTTTATTGATCTGCACTTTTGGCATGGTGTCCCTTGTCATATGGTGCCTCCATTCTCCAGTTGAAGTATGTAATGGACATTGGCAGTATTTGTTGCCTCGAATTTGTACAAGATATTTCCAGATGACACTCTATATCATCAAATATACACAGAGGGTCCATATACTCTTGACTGCAAGTTATAGACACCATATTACAGATCCCATATCACGAGGGTTTACAAAATGTCTTTTGTGCATGTGCCTGGGTTCCAAGACAGAATCTCCACTTGCAGACATGTATTTCGGGGTGTTTGCCCCCCATCAGTGCAATGCAGGAGAACTAATTTGGTTGGGTGAGAGGCTTCTGACAGGGGGTTTATGATGAGTGGCATCTAACAGACGATTGCTAGTATTTCACTTTAATAGGGCATCCTACCTGATAGCAGCTCTGTAGCTATCGCACTTGGTTATATTTCAAGGGGAATATAGCGTATCCATGAACCCTTTCCAGCACACCATGCCCCATACCTTCTCTGTTCCCGACACCTAAATTTACCTCTACATACTTTCACACTTTTTTCCAGATTTTTCAGGAGGCATTATGCATACCCATGAGATTTGCCACCTTCTCCAATAGTCTGAGAGGTCTCCTTAAATTTCCAGAAGCTTCTCAGATGTTTCTCAAGAGTTGACAAGTAATACTGTATATACACAGTAAAATCTTTTCAAAAGGTCATCTCTTTAAGATCATCTGTTTGGTTTTTTTTTCCAGACCAGATTTTCTATGACAGATTTTTAGTTTTGTCATATTTTATGCATTCCAGACATCTTTTTTTAAAAGACCACCCTCGTTTAAGATTTCTTTCATTCAATTTTGGGTTGTTGTTTCAAAGAGAAAACATTTCGATTGTATGGATTTTCCAAAAATACCTTCAGTTTACCCATTTGCACCCTTTTTTGCCTATGTACTTGTCATTATCAGAGTACATTGTGACATACCATATGCACAATCTATGCTTTTGCATCAATACCCAATAGATAAGGAGGTCTCCTGCCAAGTTAAAAACAAGTAGCTTTTGTCCTTTAGACTTTATGTAATGAACTGAGCTGTTCCATATCGTCCATCAAAGTTGCTATATCCAGTAACTCTAGTGTCACCCATTAGAAGTAGCAATCCTAAAAGTCAATATAAACTCTTGAAAGGGCCTTGTCATTTGATGTCACGCAAGGTGTGGGAAAGACTAAGTGCAACATGAAGGGAAGAGGGGGAGGAAGCCCAAACACTAGGAAAAGGGGGAGTGGAGACCCCTAGGCGGATCTAATATCACCCTGCCTACCCTACCATCCCTATATAGGTTCCACACCTATCGCCGACCAGGACCCTAAACCCTGGATGTCCCTAGAGCTTGGCCCTAGATAGGGAGGGGGAGGGGTGAGCACTAGTCAGACCGCACTACAAGCTAAAGACAACAATGTAGATAAACAAAGGGGATAAACTTAGCTTGAGCAGACACCAGAGGAGTAACGCCAACTGTCCTCCAAGGGCACCAGTGAAGAAGCCAGCCAACAGCTAGTGCTCCAAGCCTGCACAAAGGTTCATAGAAGTATCACCGGCAATGGCCTGGAGCAAACTGAGTGTTTTAACTCACAGGCAAGGATGTGTCAATCAGCAGCAGGAGGGAGGTTGCCACTGGGTCCTAAAGGAATAAGGTTAAGAAGGTGTCTGTAATGCCAAGCGCAGTGACCTTCTACAGCCAAATCCAGGGCGACTGTCTATTACCTCTGACACAGCCGTTACATTTGACTTACGATAAGAAACCAAGCGAGAATCTCCACTTGCATACATTTATTTCGGGGTGTTTGCCCCTCATAAGTACAAAGCAGGAGAACTAATTTGGCTGGGTGAGAGACTTCTGACAGGGGGTTTACGCTGAGTAGGATATGACAGGCAATTGCGAGGATTTGATTTTAATGGAGTGCTACATAGTGAGAGTGTGTTGACCAAGTGTCCATATTTTGTTCTTGAACAGAACTCCACCATTTTCTGTGTCTGTTCCTGTCAGACTGTCCTACAAGTTGAGTTGAATACCATATCAATTATTTATGGTGATTATGTAAGCTACAGCAGAAACGTAATACAATCATGCTCTATGTGCATTTCACTGGAGAACGACCCTGTGTTCATTGGTATACAGAAGAAGCAGATGTCGTTCCCCTACAGCAAAATATTTTTGGCTGTTGTCCCCATTTCTCAGCACTTAAGAGTCGGCAATGTGCTACCAGACCCATGCATCAGACTTGAGTGACTTTTCTGTTGACTGATTGGAGTTAACATTTGTTCTATAAGGTAACAGGGAAGACAGGTGGACAATGGCCACAGAACAAAAGACTTTGGGGTGTAAAGCCCCCGTCTCACATAGCGAGATCGCTAGCGAGATCGCTGCTGAGTCAAGGTTTTGGTGACTCACCAGCGACCTCACCAGCGATGTCGCTATGTGTGACACTTTGCAATGATCAGGCCCCTGCTGTGAGGTCGCTGATCGCTGCAAAGTGTCCTGGACCATTTTTTGGTCGTTGGCCTCCCGCTGGCCAGCACACATCGCTGTGTGTGACCAGCGGGACCAACGATCAGGCTGGTATCCATGGTAAACATCGGGTTACTAGGGGCACTCACGCACTTAGTAACCCGCTGTTTACCATGGATACCACTCTGCTACGGTGCGCGGGAGGTTACCGCTCACCTTAGCAGAGTCGTATCCATGATAAACATCGGGTTACTAAGTGCGCGTGTGCCCCTAGTAACCCGATGTTTATCATGGATACGACTCTGCTAAGGTGAACGGTAACCTCCCGCGCACCGTAGCAGAGTGGTATCCATGGTAAACAGCGGGTTACTAGGGGCACACGCGCACTTAGTAACCCGATGTTTATCATGGTTACGAGCCTGCTCCTGCTTAAGCAGCAGGCTGGTAACAGGAGCAGGACATCGTGGAACGATTCTTTCCATGATATCGCTGCTCCCCTCATCGCTGGTGAGCCTGCCTGTTTGACAGCTCACCAGCGATGTATTAGCGATGCAGCAACGATCCCTGACAGGTCGTATCGTTGTCGGGATCGCTGCTGCATCGCTTAGTGTGACGGGGCCTTAAGGGTCAGCATGTTAATGAATAGGTAGTCACAGCTATGCTGGGCCACACAGATCAGATAAGAGACAAGGAAGAGGAGGCTTCTATCAAGGTGGCTTTCATCTTCCATTAACTCATTCCGCAATGAGGAAACTGTATCTGAACTAATGCTGAATATGACATTTTCATGTAAATAAGAAGGAACTGGGAATGACTGGGAGACACATTTACATTAGCAGCCAGGCCAGACAATGAGTCCAGTGTGAATCAATAAAGTAAAGCTTTTCTTGTAGAAAAACACCCAACTTTAGAAGATCTTACTGTCGTCATAGCTTACGTCACCAGCCATCACCCACTCCAAAATATCTTTGGCTTAAGAAATGGTGCAAAAACGCTGAAAGAAGTAACATGCTGCAGTTTTCAAAAATGCAGCAATTTTCCAATTCAGTCCAACCTGTTGTCAAACACCCTGAGTTTCTCTAATCGTTGAAGCCTATTCACCGCCTCCACCCAATCTATCCTTTTTGGTGAGAAAGGAGATCTCCAGAGTCTATGATAACACCTTTATACTTAGCAGATAACAAATGATCCACCAGCCACAATAGGCAATGTCACACTTGATCCTTCCCAACTTCACAATAACCTTTGCACATGCTCATTAGATGCTTCAATACAAAAAATAAGGTCAGAGTCTGTTCATTGCTGCTAATGTGCATGTAAATTACCTGAAACAACAGGAAATTAGACTAAAAAGTCTACAGTGGTCAATATGAAAAGTGCAAGATTTCTACTTTTTAATAAAGATTGTGATACGGAAAAGATAACGTTGCCAAAAAGTAAATACATTTAACACTAAAATCTGATTTAAATAATGATTTTTTTTTTTCTGATGACACATTATTTAAGCTGGCCACATGTTTGCCATCTGAAAATGCCAATTTTGGCAGCACCTGCCAAACAATTAATATGTTTGGAAGCCTCTCGACTCGTATTTATTTTACTAGCTTATGTAACTCCATTAATTCTTCAGCGCTTTATAGACTCTTCCCTGACAACAGATGTCAGAGGAGATGAATATTGGACATTTAAGATTTAGATTTATCCCCTCCTCCTACCATGAGCACATGCATGCTCTGTTGAGCTGAAAGTGCATGGGTATAGGGAGGGGGAAATACAAGTGCTTCTCACTAAATTAGAATATCATCAAAAAGTTTATTTATTTCAGTTCTTCAATACAAAAAGTGAAACTCATATTATATAGAGTCATTCCAAACAGAGTGATCTATTTCAAGTGTTTATTTCTGTTAATGCTGATGATTATGGCTTACAGCCAATGAAAACACAAAAGTCATTATCTCAGTAAATTAGAATACTTTATAACAACAGCTTGAAAAATATTTTTAAAATCAGAAATGTTGGCCTACTGAAATGTATGTTCAGTAAATGCCCTCAATACTTGGTCGGGGCTCCTTTTGCATCAATTACTGCATTTTCCCTCATTATCAAATAACTTTATTGCTTATATCAGAGAGGTGTAAACCTGTTACTGTAGTGAAAATAATTTAATAAGAATAGGGTGTAGCGGAAGCGACTAATAATATTTTGTGTATTCTGGTATAGTACATTGCACAAAGGATTTCACTTCCTCTTTGTGATACAGTTACATGATGCATTTATTGCGTGTTCTGCATCCTAATGCCACGTTATACACAAGGCCAGGAAATGAGCTTAAAAAAAATATGACCACCACAGGGTGTTCTGCAAATTAGATTGTCATAGAGGAAATTAATTGTGAAAGATTTCTATGCTGAACTCCATTATATTCACCGCAAGATTAGAAATTGGACAAAAAGAAGAACATTTGCAGCTCTTTGGCTTCTACAACCAAAGATGCCTAAACAATTCATAAGAGAACACGAATAATAGATATTCTAACTAGACTAAAGAATTATTTATCACTTTATGGAGATATTTATTAAAATTCTGATTATTAATGGGGTTGTCTAATACTAGACAACCCCCTTTGAACACCCCCAGTGTGCTAAAACACTAAATAAGAACAACATATCTACCGATCCAGCGTTTCCCCTCTAAGCCAAGTGTCCTGCAGCGATTGCCTAACATTATTTATGTTATGTGATCACTGCTGCCTTTACAGGAACTGTTCCACCTGGCGGATCTGTGAAGGCTGCAGCCGCTTCTGATAGGTTGCAACACTCGCTCTGAGCAGCGACAGTCTATACATTTTTATTATTGTACTAAGTATCCCGAGGGAATACAAAAGGTGGTGTCCAGCAGTGAATAAAACATTTAATGTATTGGTATATGGTTTTGGTTACACCATATAGCACTAATATGTAGACGACTGTATTGAAGTATTATACTATATATATGGCTCTTGTATTCAGGTGACAACCTGTAACCACATTGAGACATGGGTATTTGTACACTATATGACAGGAGCCCATATGGAGTAGAGCACTATAAGAAGGATCTCTACAGGGCACCTTCCAATTTAAAGTGGCTGTCTAGGTAAAATAAGAAGTAAGCAAATTTCCATGTGGTGCATCTTTCCCTGAGAAGAAATAGATTCCAAAATACATCTGCTACTTTTCCAGCAAATAATCTTTGAATTATTATGCTAATTAGGTACTCAGGGAACAGTGGGTGGTCCGGAGCACCATCCCTCAGTCAATCTGGCCACTCCTCCCCCTGCTTCATTGATCTGTATCTGTGGTGTTTTCCCAGTTGCGCCATTCATTCTCTATGGGACAGATTGAAAAAAAGCTAAGTACCACAAGTTAGCACCTATCCTTAGTTATCGGTGTAACCTTTTACTCCTTTGCTGACATCAGCCAACTGTCAAGAACTTAGTATGAGAGTAAGGATACAATATCTGGGTGTCCAGGCTAGTTGGGTAATTGGTGCCTTCTTTAATAGCGATAAGTGAGTCTGCCTCGTTTGTAGCGATCACTTGCCCTTATGTTTATCCCTGGAAGCTGCCACCGCTCTTTTAAACATAAGGGGCTAACTTTTAAAAACTTTAGACATGTCATAGAGTCAGGTGTTTTGATGGTGTGCTGTGTGCTGAGACCCACCTACGATAGCTAACATGAAGAGACAGAAGCAAAGTGTTGCTCTCCGCGAAGACTGAAGACAGTCACCATAGAAAATGTCCATCTTCAGTATCGGAGGAGAGCAGCATTCAGCAGAGAACTTCTGCTCTTTTGTTTGAGCGATCAGTTGTGGTCTTAGTACAATCAAAACTTATGACAAAATCTTTCTAGAATAACAATTATGGCGGGTATACGCGGCACGAACTAGACCACTAAAGGAGTGCCAATTTTCGGTTGTTTAGATAGACTGACAGATGTTTTAGACACACAGATCAATCATTAATAGAATCGTTCCATGTTCATAAACTGTCATGTGAGCTTAAAAATCATTGTACCTAACGAATTAGTGCTTTGCATGTTCGTTGTGTTTTTCTTGGCCTGTTTACATGGTCCGTTAGTTAGAGAGATCACTACAGCAGCCTCCAATCGCAACCATTTAGCGCCTCCTTGACAAATGCCCTAAAAACTAATTGACAAATTGATCTGAATGCTTTTAGTCTATGCTAAATTGATCAACAGGGCACAGTAACTACTTGAATGGGAATACCTGTAAGGAAATCGAAGACCTCTGAGCTGGAGGGGGTAGAGTCAACAGCTGAACCTGTACCATGACAGACGTATGAAGCATCTGAGATGGTTTATAGCCACAAGCACCAGGGTGAGAGAAATCAATGAAGTGAGGCCTCAGTCTGGAGTGAGGAAGAGTGATAGAGCAGAGTGAGATCTGTGTGAACAGAGCCAGATCCATGTGAACAGAGCCAGAACTGTGTGATCGGACAGAAGGGACCCAGACGATCGTGAGACCAGATGGAGGAACTAGGAGAATCGAATGAGCTGTGACCTGAGTCAGTACCGAGGGCACCAGGTCCATACTCCCAAGGATGGAGGTGGCCAGCGTAACGCATTGCAGAAATGACTCAAAAGCGAGAGGCTTGCGGCCTACCGGAGCGACTTTGTTGTCTTCCGATACGGCCTCTGCTGTGCTTATTATTGTAGACATAGTGACTAAGTGATGATGGTAGTGACCGCAGGACAGACTCTGACGCATCCCAGACCGAGGTGTTAGATCGAGATATTAATACTTACAGTACATCTATTTTCATAGCAGTTAAACTGTTAGAATTCTTAGAAGAATATCTTTACTCAGAATTTATCTGTTCATATTGTAAATGCTTTACTGTATTCCAATTCCTTTGCTTTCTCATTAATATTGCACCTAGTTACCCAACCTTTTCTGATTCAACAAATAAATAATCTTTGTTCAAGTTACCACTTTGCCTTCATCTTCTACGCCGTTGCATCCACTCACCTGTTTACATGCCGACCACCTCTAAACTGAAAGAATAACACAATGGGGCCCTGTTCTGGAGATAGATGGAGACCCCATTACTGTGCCCCCATATCTACTATAAATTTATGGCATATCCTGTCAATGTTACATAGAGTAAGAGATAGAAATAAGTTTTTAATCCTCTCTCTTGTAAAGAAAACCAAACTTGCAAGAAAACATGAAATGAAAGCAGAACCCATGTTTCACTTCCATCAAGATTGTGTTCCTCATGGATAAAAGGGTTGACGTCTCATATATACTGCCTGCTCGCGCCTATGATTTGCAGTTACATCTGCTACAGACACATGCAGCCAGGACATTCCTCACATTGCTGATATCAAATATTTCTCAAACCTGTCATCTGCTTGATTTAACATTCAGCTATTCTGTAGTAAGATGCCCCCTACTGGTTACCACATCATTTTCAATCAACACATCTGTAGAACTACCCATCAACACTAATGTATGAGATGTATATCCCTCCTCACTAATTTATGCAGCTACTCTTCTTTCCGATTGTGGCACATGCCAATGTTTTCCCCACTGTAACTGCAGCTGCTCCGTATCCCAGCTGCTAGGCAAAGCAGAAAACATTTTTTTTTTGCACTCAGTGCATGCAAGAGTGTGGCCTCCCTTTTTACATTTATATAGCGTCCCATTGCTGGGTGTCCATAGTAGGGCCCCGGTCCTGCTCGGTCCTTATTCACATTGACGTCACTTTGACACATGGTAAGTGTAGCGCTGGCGTCCCTGCCCTCTGCTAGGCAGGGACGCTGCTCCTCTCCCCGCTCTGCTGTCAGCGCGCGCTCCGTCCCGGCGTCCTCCTCCTGCTCTGCTGTCAGCGCGCGCTCCGTCCCGGCGTCCTCCTCCTGCTCTGCTCTCAGCGCGCGCTCCTTCCCGGCCCCTGTGCTTAGGGCGCGCGCGCGCGCGCTCCCCTCCTCTTAAAGGGGCCGCGCGCGCCGCCCTAAAGAGTCCCCGGCCAATGGCCGGAGGACTTCATCATATATAAGGCACCTCCTCCAAAATGGAGGTGCCCGAGCAATGTTGTTTGCACCTGTGTCTCACCTGTGCTTCAGCCCTCAGGTCCCGTTGCCAGTTACCTGCCAGTTACCTGCCAGTTTCCTGCCAGTTTCCTGCTAGTTACCTGCCTGATTCCTGCCTGAATACTTGTTACCTGTCTGCCAGTCTGAGGTCCGACGGTCTGCCTTACTACTCCTGTCAGTCTGTCTAAGGACCAGCCTGCCCGCTCACCTGGGAGCGCATATCAGCTACCTGCCTGCTTGCCTGAGGTCCGACGGTCTGCCTTACTACTCCGGTCAGTCTGTCTATGGACCAGCTTGCCCGCTCACCTGGGAGCGCTTCTCCGTTATCTGCCTGCTTGCCAGCCCGGAGGCTCCGTTGTCACGTGCTGTGACCACCAGCTATCTCAGAGACTCTTGCCCGCTCACCTGGGAGCGCATCTCCGTTACTTGCCTGCTTGCCAGCCCGGAGGTCCCGTTGTCACGTGCGGTGACCACCAGCTATTCCAGAGACTCTTGCCCGCTCACCTGGGAGCGCTTCTCCGTTACCTACCTGCCTGCCAGCCCGGAGGTTCCGCCGTCACGTGCCGTGACCACCTGCTATTCCAGAGACTCTCGCTTGCTCACCTGGGAGCACACATCTACCATCTGCCTGCTAGCCTACCCGGAGGCTCTGCCATCACAGGTCGTACCTACCCCTTACCCAGAGACTGCCCTGATCACTTGCCGTAACTCCCTGTCCGTTCACCCAGAGACTGCCACCCGCTCCCTTACAAGGGCCGCCCCCTTGTATAGTAGCTCAGAGGTTCCGCCTCCCGGACCCGTTACAGTAAGGTTCTAATACTAGAGGCTAGGACCATCCCGACAGGGAACACCTTGGCATTGGTGGGATGGCTTTTACGCTTTTTTGATCAATAATAGTATCCCATGTTACTTATATAAACTATTGCTTTTTACTTACAGCAGTGTATATGTTCATTGTGTTTCTATCTTAGGTTTTGAAAGCATAAAATAGGGTCTACCCAAGTTTCCGACAGTAAGATAATGGTATGGTCATACGCCGCAGATTTATTGCTAAGATTTCTTCAACAGAATGGGGGCCAAATGTGCATTTACTCAAATTATTTTCTGATTAAGGGGTATGAATCAAATGTTTTTATTCCAAGCAAGCGGTTAAGGATAAACGTTCTTCTAAAAAATTGTCGACAAAATAGTGCAGCATGCATATCCAGTAAATCATGGACACCATGACAAAAACTCGACCCCATTATTATAATAAATAGGGTCAATCGATTGCCTTTACTGTCCGTCACATAAAGGATCCAATACTTCTGTCATATTCTTCGCTCTTCCGCAGGACAGATCAAAACAATAGAAATAATTAGTGCAGATGTGAACAGACCCTAAGGGTACATGCACATGGTCCGGATTTGCTGTGGGTTTGACACTGCTGACTTCTAGAAATCCCATGCCCACTATGCGTATCTGGCCACCTGTGGATCACTCGCTGAAACTGACATGCGGCGCGTCTTTCCAGACTACCTCTTGAAGCTCATCAAGAGAATGCCAAGAGTGTGCAAAGCAGTCATCAAAGCAAAAGGTGGCTACTTTGAAGAACCTAGAATATAAGACATATTTTCTGTTGTTTCACACTTTTTTAAGTATATATTTCCACATGTGTTAATTCATAGTTTTGATGCCTTCAGTGTGAATGTACAATTTTCATAGTCATGAAAATACAGAAAAATCTTTAAATTAGAAGGTGTGTCCAAACTATTGGTCTGTACTGTATGTATATATATATATATATATATATATATATATATATATATATATATATACATATATATACTGCTCAAAAAAATAAAGGGAACACTCAAATAACACATCCTAGATCTGAATGAATGAAATATTCTCATTGAATACTTTGTTCTACACAAAGTTGAATGTGCTGACAACAAAATCAGACAAAAATCATCAATGGAAATCAAATTTATTAACCAATGGAGGCCTGGATTTGGAGTCACCCCCAAAATTAAAGTGGAAAAACACACTACAGGCTGATCCAACTTTGATGTAATGTCCTTAAAACAAGTCAAAATGAGGCTCAGTATTGTGTGTGGACTCCACGTGCCTGTATGACCTCCCTACAACGCCTGGGCATGCTCCTGATGAGGTTGCGGATGGTCTCCTGTGGGATCTTCTCCCAGACCTGGACTAAAGCATCCGCCAACTCCTGGACAGTCTGTGGTGGATGGAGTGAGACATGATGTCCCAGATGTGCTCAATCGGATTCAGGTCTGCGGAACGGGCGGGCCAGTCCATAGCTTCAATGCCTTCATGTTGCAGGAACTGCTGACACACTCCAGCCACATGAGGTCTGGCATTGTCCTGCATTAGGAGGAACCCAGGGCCAACCACACCAGCATATGGTCTCACAAGGGGTCTGAGGATCTCATCTCGGGACCTAATGGCAGTCAGGCTCCCTCTGGCGAGCACATGGAGGGCTGTGCTGCCCTCCAAAGAAATGCCACCCCACAGCATTACTGACCCACTGCCAAACCGGTCATGCTGAAGGATGTTGCAGGCAGCAGATCGCTCTCCACGGCGTCTCCAGACTCTGTCACGTCTGTCACATGTGCTCAGTGTGAACCTGCTTTCATCTGTGAAGAGCACAGGGCGCCAGTGGTGACTTTGCGAATCCTGGTGTTCTGTGGCAAATGCCAAGCGTCCTGCACAGTGTTGGGCTGTGAGCACAACCCCCATCTGTGGACGTCGGGCCCTCATACCACCCTTATGGAGTCGGTTTCTAACCGTTTGTGCAGACACATGCACATTTGTGGCCTGCTGGAGGTCATTTTGCAGGGCTCTGGCAGTGCTCCTCCTGTTCCTCCTTGCACAAAGGCGGAGGTAGCGGTCCTGATGCTGGGTTGTTGCACTCCTACGGCCCCCTCCACGTCTTCTGGTGTACTGGCCTGTCTCCTGGTAGCGCCTCCAGCCTCTGGACACTATGTTGACAGACACAGCAAACCTTCTTGTCACAGCTCGCATTGATGTGCCATCCTGGATGAGCTGCACTACCTGAGCAACTTCTGTGGGTTGTAGAGTCCGTCTCATGCTACCACGAGTGTGAAAGCACAACCAACATTCAAAAGTGACCGAAACATCAGCCAGAAAGCATTGGTACTGAGATGTGGTCTGTGGTTCCCACCTGCAGAACCACTCCTTTATTGAGGGTGTCTTGATAATTGCCAACAATTTCCATTATTGTCTATTCCATTTGCACAACAGCATGTGAAATTGATTGTCAATCAGTGTTGCTTCCTAAGTGGACAGTTTGATTTTACAGAAGTTTGATTTACTTGGAGTTATATTCTGTTGTTTAAGTGTTCCCTTTATTTTTTTGAGCAGTGTATATATAGTCAAATCCAAGATAAATGTCACAGTATAAGAAAATTCTGACCTCTCTCTCCTGGAGGCTTTGTAAATTGTGGTACTTCTATACCTTTATACTCAAGTGGCAATTACTCTATTTATACAGAATATATATGAAGATGACGTGCCCCCTGGGCCGTGGGGTACTGGCTGCCGGGCCGGTCGTCACTAGGGGAGATGTCACAGTGGTGGTGACCCGGTCCGTGACCCAGGGCGGTCAATCAAAAGGGGAATATTTACAGGGGATTTATAGTTTTTATATATAAAGTTCGTGACGCCACCTGTGGCATGCGGCTAAAGGGAGCCACCGCTGCGGAGCAGATCCCTCTGGAGCTGTTGTTAATGCAGCCGAGTTGGTTTAGCTCTCCACAGGTAGAGCTTAGCTCCAGGGTAGCGTAGATGTTGTAGATGTTGCTGGGCATTGTAATGCAGTGTAGTGCAGGGCTGGCGATGGCGCAGCAGTAATTCACAGAGACAGTGGGGTGCAGTCTTCAGAGTTTACTCACAGTTGTTAAGTTCCTCAGGTTGCACTGTACAGGTTACAGCCTCCCACGTCGCGCTGCGTTCACCAGGTAGGGGTTCAGCAATCCCTCACGTAATTCCAGAGCATTTAACGGGACCCCTTTCTGTGTGCCTTCCTCAGCCGTCTTCCTGCGCTGGCTCTCACCCTCCTGCCCTGCGCCTCACAATCAGTGTCCCAATCCAGTCGCCTCGGGTCTTGTCGGGCGACCTGCAGTCCCCTGGACCCTCTGTGACCACCTTTTCGGCGATGTAATTGTGGCTGTGGCAACTGCACCTTGCAAGTACAGCAGCCTCCGGTTTCTAGCTGAGCCTTATAGTGCTCCACTAGTTTAGGGGCCGGTCCCCTCTGCGGCTTGATCCTTCCACACCTGGTAGATTCGGGCGTACGGGTGGCCTCCAGCACTGCCCGTACCCTTAGGATCCCCTCGTTCCTCCTGGAGCCTTCTCTCCTGCTCCTCTCTCCTTATCAGTCTTGGGCCTCTCTGCTAGGCCCACTCTGGGGCAGAGCTCGTACAGAGCCCCTGCTCCCCTCACTTTCCTCCTCCAACTGAACACACTTTACAAGATGGCTTTCCATTTTATACAACTCCTTCACAAGTGCTCCCCTGATCTACGTCCTCCACCCAAACCCACTACATAGTTCCCCCTCACTTGGTTCCCCTCCACTCCAGCCAGGGACCAGGGACTGTGCTCTCCCTTAGGAGCAATCTCGCCCTGCCCTACTGAAGTGGACGTGGTGGATGCAGGTGTTAGGGTCCCGAGCAGCACTCTATCCTTATCTGAGAGTGGGATACCACACCTTTGGGTGAGATGCAGTACCTCTGTGGCGACTGCACCCTCAGGGGCGCCACATATACATATATGCATATATGACTAAACGCTGACAGACAGAATATAGTCTTTAAAAAAACCTAGCGACGTTTTTTTTACTTCGTTTATTTTGTCATCATTACTTTTTCTACATACATAACTTTAAGCCCCGTGACAAAAAATAATTTTATAATCTAATTTAATGCACTTGTGCACTGAAATGTTCACAAAATTGAGTTTAAAAAGTAAAGAAAATATATAGCAAAAAAATATTTTAACTAATATTTATGCTTTGATCATTATTATTATTAGTCTTATTATTTTTATGAGTTTTTCTATGTACATAACTTTTAGTCTGTAAGAAGAAAAACATTATTTCAAAAATATGTAAACTGATATTTATGCTGTCATTATTATTATTATTATTATTGGTATTCTTATGAATATTATTATTATTAATAATACAATTTTTTCTATGTACATAACTTTTAGTCTGTAAGAAGAAAAGCATTATTTAAAAAATATCTAAACTAATATTTATGATTTAATTATTATTGCTATAATTATTATTATTAATAATAATAATAATAATAATTTTTCTATGTACATAACTTTTAGTCTGTAAGGAAAAAAAAAAATTATTTCGGATTACTGTTAATAATAATAGCATTATTATTATTTTGAGTATTATTATTAATAATAAGAATCCTAATAATATTTTTTCTATGTACCTAACTTTTAGTCTGTAAGAAGAAAAGCATTATTTTAAAAAATATGTAAACTAATATTTATGCTTTGATTATTATTATTATTATTATTGGTAGTATTATGATGATGATTATTATTCTTATTATTAATAATAATATTTTTTCTATGTACATAACTTTTAGTCTGTAAGAAGAAAAGCATTATTTAAAAAATATGTAAACTAATATTTATGTTTTGATTATTATTATTATTATTATTATTGGTAGTATTATCATGATGATTATTATTCTTATTATTAATAATAATATTTTTTCTATGTACATAACTTTTAGTCTGTAAGAAGAAAAGCATTATTTCAGATTACTGTTAATAATAATAGCATTATTATTATTATGAGTATTATTAATAATAATAATATTTTATAGAAGGCGTAGATCCAGCGGGAGCTTCCATGGTGCCTCCTCAGAAGAGGCCAGCTGTTGCCCAGGTTATGTGACTCTCACATTTGCTTGTGATTGATTTTTTTTCCTTAGGCGTCGGGTGTTTACATTTGGACCCTGAGCCATTGTTACCATGGTAACCGTCTGGGAATTCTGCCAACCTCACTCCCACTTACTGGATGTCACTGATGCCATGATGTGTGATAGCGAGATCATTTACTGAATCCAGGCAGTAGAAATTATCATTTGTGCCAATTAATAATAGATTGATTAAAACAATATTAATACAAAATCCTAAAAATACAAACGATAAACTTATTATAGCTAAGCGCCGCAGACGTTTATTCATAAAGATGCAGGCCACGTTCAGTATTCGGTAAGTTTTTTACCTCAGTATTTGTAATCCCAAACCAGGAGTGGGTGATAAATACAGAAGTGGTGATGTGTTTCTATTATACTTTTCCTCGGATTGTTCCACTCCTGGTTTTGGCTTACAAATACTGATGTAAAATACTGAACAAATACTGAAGGTGTGAATGTGGCCTAAGTCTTCCTTAAAACCTCAAATCTCCAAGTTTTGAATTTTGAGAATTTGAACAGTTTCTGCTCAGTTTCCGCTCCAAAAACTCCTCAAAAATTCATTGTGTACAAACCCTAAGGGTATATTGGACACAAAAATGCCTGAAGAACGGTCAGGTCACTTCTTTTAACTGCCTGGTGTTTTTAGAAACCTGAAGATGCTCAAAAGAATGAACATGAGCACTGCTATGTAAAAACTTCTTGCTGTGCACAGATTCAGGTTTCTAAAAAAGGGTTAATAGAAGTGAGCTGACCATTCTTCAGGCATTTTTCTCTGGGAAGACGCTCTGTACAAGTCAGTGAGGAAGCTCAAAAGACTCCAGGAAGACGACTGAATGTCTTTTGGAGCGTTTTGACATAGTTTTTTTTCTTAAAAAACTGAAATTATTCAATGAAGTATAAAAAATGACAGGAAAATGACTGGAAAAAAGAAGTCACAAAAAAAGAAAGGAAAATCCTCTAAAAAAAAGCAACTGGTGGGCAAAACCTTCAGAAAAACGCTCAGGAAACGAAAAAAACAAACAAACAATAACACAAAAGACGCTTCTGGAAAAAAAGAAAAAAAAAGAGTTTCCTGAAATGTTTTCTACACTAAAAATTCATGGAATCCGCACATGAAGCTTTGTTAAAGCCAAATACCAGTGAGTAAAAAAACAAAACAGCTTTATTTAAAACATGACTTGCCAAAAGGGACAAAAAAATGCAACATCAAAAACTTGATAAAAATGCACGAAAAAGAATGTACTAAAAAAACACAATGAAGAAAACATAATTAATCCAGTTACATAATAGGTGCAGAAATGGTGCAGAAATTTTGCAACATCAAAAACTCAAACAAATACTCATAGTGGGAATGTAGTCAATTGAGCTGAGGAGCAAAATTAGGAAAGATCATATATTAGAAATGTCCTAAATAACACACACTGACACTGGCCGACTCTAACATATAGAACCCACAGAAGGATGGTATTGTGGCTCATTTATGTGTTTCCTCCCATCAGACCAATATGTTGTATTCAGCATATCGGGCATGAGTGACATTTACATCTTGCATTGTAATGTGGGTGGTCTTGATAAATATGCAGAACTCTTTGTTTCGAAGGAACCTAATGTTCTGTGGAGGCATTTATCACTGAAATCAATGTAAAATTCCCTATCATTGCATTAGTAGGACATAACTATTGATTATTTTTGAGAGTGGCATTTCCATTTATTGCTGCAGGTTCAGCTGCCGATAGCATTTCTTTTCCCATTCATGCTACTTATTCTAACCAGTTGTTTAACTTTGCGCTCCGAAACTAAATTGTTTTGGGATTGTTGGGGAGAAACATGGGACGACGGACACAATCTGAAATCATTAAAACAAAAATATCTGAACTTTTAGAGTCCAAATCAAAGGTAAGTTATATCACTAATGTATAGCAGAATGTATAGGTGCATGCAGCTATGACTGTATAATATGCACAAACAAAAGAATACAACAGCTTCTGTAAGCACTCAGATGTATGCAAACATTGAATTCATGACATTTGGACAATATCTTACATTACTGTTCCTTGAATCCCCCCCCCACATATACTTATAATGCCCTCTGATCCCCCCCTATATATAGTAACTAGATGGTGGCCCGATTCTAACGCATCGGGTATTCTAGCATATGTCTCCTGACCCTCCTTTATAATGCCCCATGCAGGATGTCACATCCCTGCCTCCCTTATAATACCCCATGCAGGAAGTCACATCCCCCCTATATAATACCCCATGCAGGATGTCACATCCCCCGTATATAATACCCCATGCAGGATGTCACATCCCCCGTATATAATACCCCATGCAGGATGTCACATCCCCCCTATATAATGCCCCATGCAGGAAGTCACATCCCCCCTATATAATACCCCATGCAGGATGTCACATCCCCCTATAGTGCCCCATGCAGGATGTCACATCCCCCCTATATAATACCCCATGCAGGATGTCACATCTTTCCATAGTGCCCCATGCAGGCTGTCACATCCCCCCTATATAATACCCCATGCAGGATGTCACATCCCCCCATAGTGCCCCATGCAGGTCCCCTATGGCCCCATACAAAAAAAAAAAATCCAATACTCACCTCACTGCTTCTCTGGACTCCAGCATAGCCGGCATCTTCCCACTGTGTGCTGTGACCGCTCAGGAGAGAGCGCGGTGTAAACACGTCACCGCGCCCTCTGACCTGAGACGTCACAGAGCTTCAGCGGAAGACACAGGAGCTGCTGCGCAGGCACGGGGAGGGGTAAGTATGACGCCGGGTGCCGGGGTCCTGATCGAGCGGGGGGAGGGAGGGGAGGGGAGAGGAGGGGAGAGGAGGGGAGGGGAGGGGCGTGACACTTGTCCTCGGGAGATAAGCGGCCGTAGCCGCTGATCTTCTAATGATAGCCGCATGTAGGTCAGCGGCGCCTGCGGTCGGGGGACTTATGCTGCGAGCAGCCGGCTGCATCTCCTGGCTGCATCGCCGCTGACCTCCGTGCCGCACATGAGCCGCTAATGGCCGCCATGTTTTTCTGAAATGCCGCGTCGCTGATTGGCCGCGGCCGGACCAATCAGCGACCCGGGATTTCCTGGACAGACAGACAGAAAGGATAAGACAATTATATAGCTAGATAATGTATTGAGTACCCCCATGTATAGTAAAATTGCTGTCCTAGACTTGTGCAGATATGGTAATTAGGCCTCTTGATCCCCCATATATATTAATAATCCCCCTATTCTCCCCATGTATAGTAATGATTCCCCCTAGTCCCCCCATGTATAGTAATAATGCCCCCTGAGTCCAACCCACATACAGTAAAAATGTCCACTAATTCCCCACATATACTAATAACGACCCCTGGTTTCCCTCGGAGAAAAGTAATAAAGCACTATAAAATAAAGTAAAAAATAAAATACATATATGCAAAAAAAAAACATATTTCCTTTCACTGTAAAAATACGTTACTCAACATGGAAATTGCAACACCAAAAAGTAAGAGTCACAGAATTATGAAGATCACACAATGATATGCAAATGATGAGAAAAATGGAAACAAAACTTTTCAACTTGATTTATTCAGTATGAGCGCCCCGCGAGGAAATCCTCGCTCTTATATGTCTTGGCTGCTATTACTTAGGCTATTAATGGTTGTCTGAGGAATGTTCTGAGGCTGAATGCGCTTGGGCAAATCATCAAGATCCGCTGCTGGCAGCTCACTTTTCAGTAATCCCTCTTGAAATAGTGCGCTTTGCTTAGGAGTTTTCACAATAGCTAGAATCTCCCCCACTAGCCGAGAGAAAACTGATATTTAGAGAAGCTGGTAAAAAAATGCAGGATACAAGTGAAATAAATGGCTAGAAATGTAGTAATTCGTAATGTACACATACCTGGCAGCTTTTTCTGAAAAGTTAAACAAAACTACATGTATGCTTTAAATCTGCCTAACAAAGTTATGCAATGCAACAACAGAGGGCATACCTAAAATTCGGGACTGGAGCTTGTAGCTAAAAATCGGGGCTAGATTTAGACAGGAACTATAAAAGTTGCTTAACTTACTAAGTAAAGCAGATTTTTTTTTTAGCTGGACAACCCCTTTAATCTGTGTATCTTCTTTTCACAGGAAGAAATGCTCCATAGCTTCCCATTAATATGTGTTTCCTATCATGAGCAGCTGGAATCCTTTAGTGTTTTTCATTAGTAATAACAAAGTCAAATTCTTCTTGCAGCTGCTGCAGTCCCAAAAAGTTTTTGGGTACGGTTTGTTCCTAGTCCCTTACATACAGCACACAAAACAGACAGCAGATTGCAACCGCTACCTTCCTGACTGCAATCAATGACTCTTGGGTCCCAGCAGGGCACAAGCAGGAGGCGCAAAAGCTTTTATGGGGAAAGTTTACTAGCCTCCTTGGGGCTATTAGCAATGAAGTAAAGCTTCTTCTCTAGATATTATTATTATAAGTATCTGGCTGACATGGAAGAGTAATTATCCTGAACTTTCCAATTAGTTTTTGTTGCCAGAGGTTGAATTCCTGAGGATATATATGATGAACTTCTTGAGAAATATACATCTCCCATAAGTGCCTATAAGTTTTGACCTCTATTTGTTTTATGCTAAATTACAGAACATTGGGACTTTTGTGGCCATATACAATTAAAATTTGCCCTTGACTATTTGCTGATAATACGAAATGTTATTCATTGACAGAAGTTACAAGCTTGAAATGTGGGATAGCGGCGGCATGGCACAAGTCAATGGAAAGCACGGCTTGCATTTATAGAAATGTCAAAACAGTTCAAAGGTCTGAAATATCACATAATGGGGCATATTTATCAGATTCTGTCTAATTATACAGTCCAAAGTTAGACTAGACAGTCTTAAAATGCTCCAAATTTATCAAAGTGGCTCAAGCTGTTTGATAAATCTAATTTTCAGACTATCTAGTCTAGGGGATTAATTAATCATTTACGTTTTTTGGAAGTTACTTTTCTTGTTTTTTCATCTTGTGGTATTAGATAATTTGGTAATTCTTCAAAATGTGACATTTAATTCATGTATTTTGCGATAAATTTAAATTTATTTTTTTACTTTATTTTTTTCTTAGGACTTTTCAAGCAAAAAGTTGCTTATTCCGTGAAAATGGCGGAAATATTGTGCAAAAATTCTCAATCGCAAAAATCTGGAAAACCTAAACCCTGCCCACAATGCCGAACATAAAAAAAACAGGTGAACAGAACACATAAAATAGACTTTACAAAAGGTGCAAATTAAAAGAAGAATTTGTCGCAAAGCAAAAACAGGCTAAAAACACCAAAAAACTAGAAAAAAAAGGCTCAAATGCAATAATGAATTGTGCCCTAAGTTTACTATCTAGTTGGCTTACTTCTTGCCAGAAATGTGAGCCAAAATTTTGGTGCACGATGTCGCCTGTTAGGTCATGCCCCTGTCCTTGCCCCTTTTAGAAAAATTGCACGCTGGGTATCAGGTATGTCATAAAAAGTGTCTAACACATAATAAATTTGGTTAAAGTCATAAAAGACAGTTTTTTAGGGCAAATTATGCCAGAGTTTTAGCTTGATAAGTATACCCCACTGTATTTTAAATTTCTAAATATTATCTCAGAATACTAGTTAAATAGTTACTTCTTAGAACCCGCTTTAGCCTTGACATCATACAGTAACTGAATAATACCACCATACAGTGATCTACCATTCTGCCATATAATGAGCAATAATATTGCCCTAAATCAGGGGTGGGGAACCTTTTTGCTGCCAATGGCCATTTGGACATTTATACAGTTCTTCGGGGGCCGTACAAATCACGCTCTAACTCCTCCCACAAAGTACGTCCAGACATTGTCACTAGTGTCAGGACTTAATCTTTCATTGCATGCACCTTAGCATTCAGTAGTAAATGCTGCGTGCACGTGCTCACAGAGCAAGAAGAAACTAAAGGGGCGGCGGCTGTCAAAGCACGGCTGCCGGCCCAAACATTGCGGTCCCCGGTAATCTGCCTAGGGGCCGGATAAAAAGTCATTGTGGTCTGTAAACAGCCCACGGGCTTAAGGTTCCCCACCACTGCCCTAAAGTACCTACATCTAAACAAGCAACTAAATAATACTGCTATACATTGACTGAACAAGTCCTTATAGTGATAAAAAAATACCAAGGGAAAGTGTCAAAATAATTTCACATTGTAATGACTGCCATACAGTGACTAACTATACAACTATACACAGACCCAAAACTTTGGAATGCCATGGAGGATATGGATGTGCCAAACCATCTGATCAGCCTCATTAAGAACCTTTACATTGACAAACAAGCAACAGTCTGAACGGAACACGGCATGGTTCAAAGTAGACTGAGGCAGACAAGGCTGCATCCTGTCACCATTTCTCTTCAATTTATATATAGAAGCGATTTCCAGGAAGGCTGGACTTGCCGAAAAAGAAGGAATCAAAATTGCTGGACAAATTATCAACCATTTTAAATACGCAGATGGTACAACATTGATAGCAACAAGCATAGATGAAATGGAGGACTGAGTATAATTTGCATTTTTTGTTCAAAAGATCAATAAGTAGGCAAAGAATGTTATAAAAAAAATAAAATAACTAATATTTGCGCCTTTAAACTGCTGCCGTTCTGATCTCTTACTTACGGGCAGCTCACCATCTGTTGTCCTATTTCTGGCCTCAACAGTATCGCTACTAAGCCATGGTGGTCACCTGTGTAGATGGCACATGATCGCGGCAATGGTCATGTGCATAGACTACTCTGTATTACTGCTGAGGCCAGGGATTAGTGATTATTGGTGTTGAGCGAGCACTAAAATGCTCGGGTGCTCGAAGCTCGGGCCGAGCTCGCCGTGATACTCGGGTGCTCGACCCGAGCAACGAGCCCAATGTTAGTCTATGGGAGACTCGAGCATTTTTGCGGTGGCACCCCCGGCAGTCTTTTAAAAGCCTAACAAGTGCTCAAAACGATAGTGACAGTGCTCAAATGACATGGGGACAGCATGGGGATCGCCCCAGGAAGCATTTCTGACCCCCAGGTCACTGCTGTCAACAACGTGGTCAGAGGTATTAAGCCACTTTTACGGGCTCACAATAAAACATTCAAAAACGAAAGTGAAACTTTTTTCCTGTGAAATATGTTAAGGATAGTGTTGAGCGATACCTTCCGATATCAGGAAATATCGTATCGGATTGGATCGGACCGATACCCAAAAAGTATCGGATATCGCCTATTCCGATACTGGAAACCAATGCAAGTCAATGGGACACAAATATCGGAATGAAAATAAACCCTTTCTTTCCTTGTAGGCTAATTCTACATGAAGTAAAACAACTAAGAATAATGTAGAATGTATTACGCGAAAAGCCGGCAATTCATCAGCGGCATACACCGGTACCCGACAATTTACAACAGAAAGAATAGAGCTTCACACATAGATTAGATAGATAGAAACATGTCAGTCACATATATATGAAGTACAGTGACAGTGTTGCTTACTGTACTTGTCATTTAGTGTAAAGGATTTATTTAAAAAAATAATTGTGTTTTCATGCACCGTCTCTTTAAAAAAGCCGGCCGGCAATTCAGCATCTGTACCCGACAATTTAGAATAGAAGGAATAGAGAATCACACATAGATTAGATAGATAGAAACATGTCAGTCACATATATATGAAGTACAGTGACAGTGTTGATTACTGTACTTGTCATTTAGTGTTAAAATAAAGGATTTATTTAAAAAAAAATTGGCGTGGGGTTCCCCTTAATTTTAGTCTCTAGCGGAGGTTAAGCAGACGGCTGGGGCAGATGTTTGAAGCCTGGGAAGGGGGTAATACCCACGGAGCTTCCCAGGCTACTAATATCAGTCCCCAGCTGAATATCTAGCCTTTACTAGCTATTAAAATGGGCGACCCCCTCAAAAAAATGACATGGGGTCCCCCCTAATTTAATAGCTAGCAAAGGCTAGGCAGACAGCTGGGGGCTGATATTAATAGCCCAGGAAGGGTGCCATGAATATTGGCCCCCTCCCAGGCTAGAAACACCAGCCATCAGCCGCCCCAGAAATGGCGCATCCATAGGATGCGCCAATTCTGGCACTTAGCCTCGCTCTTCCCACTGCTCTGTAGCGGTGGCAGTGGGGTAATAGGGCTGGGGTTGATGTCAGCTTATAATGCCAGCTGACATCAAGCCCAGGTTAGTAATGGAGAGGCGTCTATAAGACACCCCCATTACTAACCCCATAGTCAAAGTTAAAAAAAAAACACAAACACCCAGAATAAAGTCCTTTAATTGAAATAAACACACAATTCTTTATTGTTCTAAATTAAACTCTACTTACCATCACGCCCATTCCAGCTGAAGCCAACGATCTCCTGCAATAAAAGAAAAATAATAAAGCAACCTCATCCTTACCTTTCCATGGTTCCCAGGACAGCTTCAGCTCTGCTACATCGAGATGACAGGCTGGACTGCAGCAGAACGCTGCCATCCAGCCTGTCATCCCGCAGACACTGAGAAGCGCAGGCTTGCTTGCGCTCCTCAGTGTCCCTCTGTGACGGCATCCAGATGAGCCGACAATGAACTCGGCTCACCTCATGCAGGTCACTGACAGCGTGGGAGAATTCTCCTGCACTCAGCGCTTCAGCGTGAGAATTTTCCCACGCTGTCAGTGACGTGCATGAGGTGAGCTGAGTTCATTGGACATGACCTCACCTCATTCACGTCACTGACAGCGTGGGAAAATTCTCACGCTGAAGCGCTGAGTGCAGGAGAATTTTCCCACGCTGTCAGTGACGTGCATGAGGTGAGCCGAGTTCATTGGACATGACCTCGGCTCATCTTTATGCCGTCACAGAGAGACACTGAGGAGCGCAAGCATGCCTGCGCTTCTCAGTGTCTGCGGGATGACAGGATGGATGGCAGCGTTCTGCTGCGGTCCAGCCTGTCATCTCGATGTAGCAGAGCTGAAGCTGTCGTGGGAACCATGGAAAGGTAAGGATGAGGTTGCTTTATTATTTTTCTTTTATTGCAGGAGATCGTTGGCTTCAGCTGGAATGGGCGTGATGGTAAGTATAGTTTAATTTAGAACAATAAAGAATTGTGTGTTTATTTCAATTAAAGGACTTTATTCTGGGTGTTGTGTTTTTTTTAAATACTTTACTAGAAATTCATGGTGGTCATGGCTAATATTGGCGTGACCCCATGAATTTCGGGCTTAGGGCCAGCTGATAATGCCAAGCTGGCCTTAACCCCTTTATTACCCAGTGAGCCACCGCACCAGGGCTCTGGATGAGTTGGGTACAGCGCCAGAAGATGGCGCTTCTATGAACGCGCCATTTTCCGGGGTGGCTGCGGACTGCAATTTGCAGCGGGTGGGGCCCAGAAAGCTTGGGCCTCCCTGCGCTGCGGATTCCAGCCCCCAGCTGCCTAGTTGTACCTGGCTGGACACAAAAATAGGGCGAAGCCCCACGTATTTTTTTTTTAAATTATTTCATGAAATTCATGAAATAATTAAGAAAAAAAGGGCTTCCCTATATTGTTGTGTCCAACCAGGTACAAATAGGCAGCTGGTGGTTGGGGGCAGCCCGTTCCTGCCTGCTGTACCTGGCTGGACACAAATATAGTGCGGAGCCCCACGTCAATTTTTTTTAAATTATTTCATTAATTTCCTGAAATAATTAAAAAAAAATTGACGTGGGGCTTCGCACTATATTTGTGTCCAGCCAGGTACAGCAGGCAGGAACGGGCTGCCCCCATCCACCAGCTGCCTATTTGTACCTGGCCGGACACAACAATATAGGGAAGCCCTTTTTTTCTTTATTATTTCATGAATTTCATGAAATAATTTAAAAAAAAAATACGTGGGGCTTCTCCCTATTTGTGTGTCCAGCCAGGTACAACTAGGCAGCTGGGGGATGGAATCTGCAGCGCAGGGAGGCCCAAGCTTTCTGCCCCCCCCCGGTGCAAATTGCAGTCCGCAGCCACCCCGGAAAATGGCGCGTTCATAGAAGCTGGATGCTGTACCTGGCTGGCATACAAAAATATGGCAAAGCCCACGTCAAAATTTTTGGGAAAAATTAATTAAAAAATAAATAATAATTTAGGGACTGCATCTTTATTAACTCCTTAAATGTAATTTAGTGTTAAAATAAAGGATTTATTTAAAAAAAAATTGGCGTGGGATCCCCCATAATTTTAGGCTCTAGCGGAGGTTAAGCAGACGGCTGGGGCAGATGTTTGAAGCCTGGGAAGTGGGTAATACCCACGGAGCTTCCCAGACTACTAATATCAGCCCCCAGCTGAATACCTAGCCTTTACTAGCTATTAAAATGGGGGACCCCCCCAAAAAAATGACATGGGGTACCCCCTATTTAATAGCTAGCAAAGGCTAGGCAGACAGCTGGGGGCTGATATTAATAGCCCAGGAAGGGTGCCATGAATATTGGCCCCCTCCCAGGCTAGAAACACCAGCCGTCAGCCGCCCCAGAAATGGCGCATCCATAGGATGCGCCAACTCTGGCACTTAGCCTCGCTCTTCCACGCTGCCCTGGTGCGGTGGCAGGGGGTAATAGGGTTGGGGTTCATGTCAGCGCCAGCTGCCATGAAGCCCAGGTTAGTAATGATGGGCGTCTATAAGACACCCCCATTACTAACCTACAAAGTGTTAAAAAGAAAAAACACACTACACCCAGAAAAAAATAATTTATTTGAAATAAAACACACAATTTTATTTAATACTTAGTTTACTAAAAAAAAATAGTTACCTGTCCACGTTCCTGCGCTGATCTCCCATGCACAGCTGTCACATCTGGAGATGGTGACAGCTGTGCATGGCTGCTGTAAGCTCACACTGCCGGGAACACGTCCGCTCCCGGCAGCGGGAGCCACTGACTGAGGTCACCGGAGTGCATTCAGTCAGCGCAGCTCCGGAGACCTCCTTTACGGCACTGCTGTACCGTGGGAATTTCTCACGGTACAGCAGGGCCGTAAAGGAGCTAACCGGAGCAGCGCTGCCTGAACTCCGGCGAACCCGCTTATGCAATGACGGGGCTGCTTTACGGCCCCGTCATTCTAGCGGCGGCAGCGGTTCAGAGCGGTCACATTCTATGTGGCTGCTCTAAACTGGAGATCATCGTGGGACACTCGTGGACTACTACAGAGGGGTAAGGATAAGGTTGTGGTTTATTATTTTATATTTTATTACAGGAGATCGATGGCTTCGGGGAATTAGGTGTCTAGGTGAGTATAGGTGTAGTTTTTTATTTTTTACTTTATTTTAGGTGGCGATCGGCGGGGACAGGTAATGTATGAACTAATTTATTGTAGGCAACCACTGGCCACCAATGACATGTATTTATTGGGGACACAGTAGGGCAATTTAAATAGCAGGATCAGGCTGATGGGAACTACTGCTCCCATCGAGCTGATCCTGCTGGCACGAGTGGACGGGGGACAGACATAGGCCGATGGGAGTAGTAGTGTCACATCGGCCTATGTCTGCCTGCACGCACACACCCACAGACATCGCACAGACACCGCACACACTCGCAGACATCGCACAGACACCGCACACACCCGCAGACATCGCACAGACACCGCACACACTCGCAGACATCGCACAGACACCGCACACACTCGCAGACATCGCACAGACACCGCAGACATCGCACAGACATCGCGCACACCCGCACACACCCGCACACATCGCACAGACACCGCACACACCCGCAGACATCGCACACACCCGCAGACATCGCACAGACACCCCGCACACACTCGCAGACACACGCACAGACACCCCACACACACTCGCAGACACACGCACAGACACCCACACACACCAATCATGATGGGCTGATCGTCTGGGAGGTGAGGCTGACCTGTGCGGCCGTGGGAAAGTTCATGTGAGTTCATGCAATGCAGTCAAGCATGAACTCACGTGAACCCTCTGAGGGTACCGCGGCTACTTCAAATGAACAGCTGATCAGCATCACCTGATACCTCAGCTGTTCATTTGAAATAACCGGCGGGAAAGCGCAGCACAGAACGGGAAAGCCGGCGGTGAAGTCTTTTCACTGCCGGCTTCCCCGCCCGGGTCCTTCGCTCCCCGCTCCTTGGTGCTGCGCTCCCCACCCGGTCCTAACTTACGATCGGGATGGGAGGTGGCGAGGGGAGCGGAAGATCGGGGTGGGAGGCTGCGGGGAAGCAGTATGGGGCTGTGTGATTGTTTAAAAGCCGGCGGCTTTTTACCGCCCGCCGGCTTTTAAACGATCAGGAGAATTCTCCCACGCTGGGATGGCATTCTGATGACAGGCTGGATCTCAGCTGAGCGCTGCCATCCAGCTTGTCATACTTCAGAGACACTGCAGAGCGCAGGCATTATGGGAACTTCCGATTCCGGTATTCGATATTGTAAAAGTATCGGAATTAAGTATCGGAATTCCGATACCGCGAATATCGGCCGATACCCGATATTTCAGTATCGGAATGCTCAACACTAGTTAAGGAACATCCTTTCCAGGGAAAAGACTTGTGTATAAGTTAAAATAAATGACCAAAAACAAAAATACTCCTCCACACCTTCGGCTATGTTCACAAGTAGCATTTTTTATGCGTTTTTGCACTTTTGTATTGCTTTCAACTATGACAAATGCATTCACCGTGAAATGTCATTTTAACATTTTACAAACTTATCTGGCCATGTGCTGTGTGACACATGCATAAAGTGCTGAAAAGACAAGGCAACAGCATGGGGAAGACCCCTGGAAGCATCTCTGACTCCCAGGTCACTGTCTAAAAGTGTGCCCATCATAAGTGATCCTTACCGCATCAGAAGATGCAGACTTGCAACTATCCCCATGCAAGTTCTAGTCCCAGGGCAGTGTTCAATTGTACCTCCCCCATTCCTTGCAATACAAGCTCAAGTATGTTGCCTGCCACCCACCCACCCCCAGGCTGCAATACCATACTGCTTGCTTGCTTGCACTTTAAATTGGGCCTTTTAGGCATGTGGAGGCGGAATCTGGCCACCACGCCATGGCTGTGTCGGCGGCCTGGTATCCATACTCAGTCCCCAGCCGCCTGGTGGCCGGGTGTCCCCGCTTGCTCCCCAGCCTCCAGGGGGTGGCCGGGTGTCCATACTCGGTCCCCAGTCACCCCTATTTGTCCCGGTAACCTTTCCCACACTTTTCTTAGCCTGGCCTGCTTTAGGGCAGCATTGGCCGAGCCCACCGGACTATCAGACTCCTCCAGTGGGCCCTGGCTTCTCCATCAGGGGAGTTGAGAGTGCCAAGGTGAGGAGCATGATGAGGATGATAGAAGTTAGCATCTGCTTTGTTTTGTTGTAATGCAAGCGCATGTATGTAGTAGCGGCTAGGCCTGAGGTGGTCAGCGTTTTGGCGCATATCCTACCTCCTCCGAGGATTGCTGGATGTTTTCCTGCTACTATCCAAGTTCTATGACTCCCGTTAAAACAAAGCTTCAGGTGATAAATGATGGATGAGGTAGTGGCAAAGGAGAAAGAGCAGGAGGAACAGGGACCATTCACATCAATATCAGGCCAGTCAACCAGATATGTCTTGTAGGATACAGTGCCTACAAGTAGTATTCAACCCCCTGCAGATTTAGCTGGTTTGATAAGATGCAAATAAGTTAGAGCCTTCAAACTGCAAACGAGAGTAGGTTTTATGAACAGAAGCATAAATCTTACAAACCAAAAAGTTATGTTGCTCAGTTGAATTTTATTAAATTTTAAACATAAAAGTGTGGGTCAATTATTATACAACCTCTATGTTTAATATTTTGTGGAATAACCCTTGTTTGCAATTACAGCTAATAATCGTCTTTTATAAGACCTGATCAGGCCGGCACAGGTCTGTGGAGTTATCTTGGCCCACTCCTCCATGCAGATCTTCTCGAAGTTATCTAGGTTCTTTGGGTGTCTCATGTGGACTTTATTCTTGAGCCCCTTCCACAAGTTTTCAATTGGGTTAAGGTCAGGAGACTGACTAGGCCACTCCAACACCTTGACTTTTTCCCTCTTGAACCAGGCCTTGGTTTTCTTGGCTGTGTGCTTTGGGTCGTTGTCTTGTTGGAAGATGAAATTACGACCCATCTTAAGATCCTTGATGGAGGAGCGGAGGTTCTTGGCCAAAATCTCCAGGTAGGCCGTGCTATCCATCTTCCCATGGATGCGGACCAGATGGCCAGGCCCCTTGGCTGAGAAACAGCCCCACAGCATGATGCTGCCACCACCATGCTTGACTGTAGGGATGGTATTCTTGGGGTCGTATGCAGTGCCATCCAGTCTCCAAACGTCACGTGTGTGTTTGGCACCAAAGATCTCGATCTTGGTCTCATCAGACCATAGAACCTTGAACCAGTCTGTCTCAGAGTCCTCCAAGTGATCATGAGCAAACTGTAGATGAGCCTTGACATGACGCTTTGAAAGTAAAGGTACCTTACGGGCTCGTCTGGAACGGAGACCATTGCGGTGGAGTACGTTACTTATGGTATTGACTGAAACCAATGTCCCCACTGCCATGAGATCTTCCCGGAGCTCCTTCCTTGCTGTCCTTGGGTTAGCCTTGACTCTTCGGACAAGCCTGGCCTCGGCATGGGAGGACACTTTCAAAGGCTGTCCAGGCCGTGGAAGGCTAACAGTAGTTCCATAAGCCTTCCACTTACGGATGATGCTCCCAACAGTGGATACAGGTAGGCCCAACTCCTTGGAAAGGGTTTTGTACCCCTTGCCAGCCTTGTGACCCTCCACGATCTTTTCTCTGATGGCCTTGGAATGCTCCTTTGTCTTTCCCATGTTGACCATGTCTGAGTGCTGTTCACAAGTTTGGGGAGGGTCTTAAATAGTCAGAAAAGGCTGGCAAAAGAGATCTTTAATCCACACATGTGAAGCTCATTATTCTTGGTGCCTGAACTACTTCTTAATACTTTAGGGGGACCAAACAGAATTCTTGTGGTTTGAGGGGTTGAATAATAAATGACACTCTGAATTAACTTTTAATGTTTTAAAAAAAAAAAAAATTGCTGCAGTGCATTTCCCACTTCCAGGCTGATCTACAGTACAAATGTCACAATGCCAAGTTAATTCCGCATGTGTCAACCAGCTAAATCTGCAGGGGGTTGAATACTACTTGTAGGCACTGTATGTTTCTGTAACAAAAGGAGCGGTTCGGCTACACAGTTATAGGGCATACAGTGAGTGCAATGCCTACCAAAAATTTCGAGCCACTCCAATGCCCCTTGGAAATGACATGGAGGTCAGAGGGCGTTAACTAAACCTTTTTTTCCATTTATAGCAACTGGGTCTCCCGTACACTGTTGGCCTAAGCAGTGAATGGAAGGCTTTCCAAAAATTATGAGGAACTGCAATGCCCCTTACAAGAGCCATGTGTGGCACCCCAGGAGTCTGGTCACCACAGTAATAGAGATATTACGTCGGAGAGCAAGTGGGAGGTTTCCTGGTCAGGATCCCTTAAACATGCAACATCCTCCTGCCCCAATCCTGGGAGGGGAGAATTCTGCCCTTATAAACTGGATCTGGGGCGGGGTTGAGTGAGTCAGAGAACAGTCAGAGTCAGAGTGAGAGCAAGGGAAAGTAACAGCAAGGAGCTCTGTAGGAGCTAGGAGCTAAAGACCAGGGGCTGGAAGCTGAGCAGAGCTCGCCCTGGCAGAAGACAATAGGAACCAGACACAGGAGTCCGAAGCTGTGAGGACTTATATATCCAGCAGCAGAAACCAGCCGGCAGGGGATTTCAGGTCCTCTGGCCATAGAAGCCCGGAGGCTCAGTCACAAGCAAGGGACCAGCACCGCCGTCGTGGAGCGGAGGCTAACAGAAGGCCCCAAGTCACCAGCCATACGGGTGAGCACTACACGGTACACTCAGGGACGTGGGCTACTTCTACCCGCTTACAGCAAGGTAGCCAGGAAGAGTGCAGACAGACGGGGAGGCCTACAACTCCACCTGGCCAGGGGAACTCCTGCTTGCTCACAGACAGACCAGGCCTCTTATGCTAGCCAGTACTCCCGGGAGGGTCTACCTTATAATCATCAGTAAAGACCCTGAACTGCACTGCAAAGACTCTGAGTCATTCCTGCTGCACTCGTGCACCATCACCCCCATCATCCACACTCACTGCCCTGAGGCTATACTCCTCCCGAGGGGAGTAATCCCATTCTATGCTGCGCACACAACACCAGCCTCAGCGGTCTGCCTCGCAGCGGTGGTACTCCCTGACCGCAATCCACGGGTGGCGCAGTCGGACAATTAACCTCAAAAGCTAAGAAAGACTGCCACTGGTTTGACCAGCCTGAGCCACGGGACCGGGTCACCGCCACGGAGACTACAGACCCCAGAGACCCGGCACCGGGTATCCCACACACGTGTACACACGGCCCAGGGGGCGCGTCACATGCAGTACAGCATATTACAAACATAAGTCCCATTATTGGGGAGTGGGTGTCCCATGGTATTTGCTTATGCTTTCCAAGCAAAAGTTGCCAAAAATTAGGACGGAGCAACTTGCAATGCCCCTTACAAGAGCCATGCAGTACAGCATATTACAAACATAAGTCCCATTATTGGGGAGTGGGTGTCCCATAGTATTTGCTTATGCTTTCCCAGCAAAAGCTGTCAAAAATTAGGACGGAGCAACTTGCAATGCCCCTTACAAGAGCCATCCAGTACAGCATATTACAAACATAAGTCCCATTATTGGGGAGTGGGTGTCCCATGGTATTTGCTTATGGTTTCCAAGCAAAAGCTGCCAAAAATTAGGACGGAGAAACTTGCAATGCCCCTTACAAGAGCCATGCAGTACAGCATATTACAAACATAAGTCCCATTATTGGGGAGTGGGTGTCCCATGGTATTTGCTTATGCTTTCCAAGCAAAAGCTGCCAAAAATTAGGACGGAGCAACTTGCAATGCCCCTTACAAGAGCCATGCAGTACAGCATATTACAAACATAAGTCCCATTATTGGGGAGTGGGTGTCCCATAGTATTTGCTTATGCTTTCCCAGCAAAAGCTGCCAAAAATTAGGACGGAGCAACTTGCAATGCCCCTTACAAGAGCTATCCAGTACAGCATATTACAAACATAAGTCCCATTATTGGGGAGTGGGTGTCCCATGGTATTTGCTTATGCTTTCCAAGCAAAAGCTGCCAAAAATTAGGACGGAGCAACTTGCAATGCCCCTTACAAGAGCCATGCAGTACAGCATATTACAAACATAAGTCCCATTATTGGGGAGTGGGTGTCCCATGGTATTTGCTTATGCTTTCCAAGCAAAAGCTGCCAAAAATTAGGACGGAGCAACTTGCAATGCCCCTTACAAGAGCCATGCAGTACAGCATATTACAAACATAAGTCCCATTATTGGGGAGTGGGTGTCCCATAGTATTTGCTTATGCTTTCCCAGCAAAAGCTGCCAAAAATTAGGACGGAGCAACTTGCAATGCCCCTTACAAGAGCCATCCAGTACAGCATATTACAAACATAAGTCCCATTATTGGGGAGTGGGTGTCCCATGGTATTTGCTTATGCTTTCCAAGCAAAAGCTGCCAAAAATTAGGACGGAGCAACTTGCAATGCCCCTTACAAGAGCCATGCAGTACAGCATATTACAAACATAAGTCCCATTATTGGGGAGTGGGTGTCCCATGGTATTTGCTTATGCTTTCCAAGCAAAAGCTGCCAAAAATTAGGACGGAGCAACTTGCAATGCCCCTTACAAGAGCCATGCAGTACAGCATATTACAAACATAAGTCCCATTATTGGGGAGTGGGTGTCCCATAGTATTTGCTTATGCCTTGCAAGCAAAAGCTGCCAAAAATAAGGACGGAGGAACTTGCAATGCTGGCACCCTGGTGGTATAGTGGTGGTGGAGGCTGAGGATAAGGAGAAGAAGATTAAACAGCCGAAACAAGGAAGCATATACCCATGTGTGGGTGTGAAGCGGTGCATGTGAATACACCTCCCGAAATAACACAGTGGATTTGACTTTATGTTACTCTGCTGTCATTTGGTGGTGATGAGAAGTCTGGCCCAATCCAGCCCTTGTTCATTTTGATAAGGGTCAGCTTGTCAGCATTGTCAGTTGACAGGCGAATGCGCTTATCCGTTATAATTCCCCCAGCGGCACTAAAAACACGCTCCGATAACACGCTAGCGGCAGGGCAGGCCAGGACCTCCAAGGCGTACAGAGCGAGTTCATTCCAAGTGTCCAGCTTGGATACCCAATAGTTAAAAGGCACAGAGGAATCACGGAGGACGCTGGTACGATCGGCAAGGTACTCCCTCACCATCTTTTGAAACTTTCCACTCCTTGTGAGAGTACCCCGCGCCTCAGGGCCTGTAAGCTGGGCGGGTGTCAGAAAACTGTCCCAGAACGTTGACAGTGTTCCCCTGCCTCTGCTGGATTGGAGTTGCATCTCTCTCGCCTGTACGCCTTGGTTGGGCAACGAACTGTGACCTCTGCCGCTAGCGTGTTCAGATGGGAATTTTTTTAAGAGTTCTGCAGCAAGGGCCTTCTGGTATTGCCCCATTTTTGTAGACCTCTCCACCTCAGGAATAAGACAGTGAAAGTTCTCCTTGTAGCGGGGGTCTACAAGTATCACCAACCAGTAATGACTGTCACCCAACATTTTGACAACGCGAGGGTCACGGTTAAGGCAGCGTAACATAAAGTCAGCCATGCGTGCCAGACTGGTAACGGGCAAGATTTCCGTGTCCTCACCAAGATGACGACTGACCAAGCTCTCCTCCTCCTCCTCCTCTTCCTCCTTCCCCCTGTCCTCAGGCCACCCACGCTGAACCGATGGTATGACACTTGTACAGGTACTACCGTCTACAACGCATGATAGCAGCTCCTGTTCTTACTCCTCCTCCTCCTACTCCTCCTCTCCCTCATTGTCCCCCAATGCACGTTGGGATGAGATGAGGCTGGGCTGTGTGTAATCGCCCGCTACGGCTTCTTGATCCATCTCATCATACTCTAGCTGCAATGCCTCCTCTTTAATTCTCTGCAGAGAGCGTTGCAAAAGACAGACAAGTGGGATGCTGACACTAATGATGGCGTCATCGCCACTCACCATCTTGGTGGCCTCCTCAAAGTTTGTCAGGATGGTACATATGTCAGACATCCAGGTCCACTCCTGAGGTCTTATGTGTGGAGTCTGACCTGAATATCGACGGCCTTGTTGCAGCTGGTACTCCACAACTGCTCTCTTCTGCTCACAAATCTTTTGCAACATGTGGAGGGTAGAGTTCCAACGTGTGGGGACATCACACATCAGTCGGTGTGCCGGAAGCTGCAAACGCTGCTGCAACACAGCAAGGGCGGCGGAAGCTGTAGCCGATTTGCGAAAATGAGCTGATAGGCGGCGTACTTTCATGAGCAGATCTGGCAACTCGGGGTACGATTTAAGAAACCGCTGAACCACGAGGTTAAGCACATGAGCCAGGCATGGTACGTGTGTGATCTCACCTCGCCTCAGAGCCGACACCAGGTTACGGCCATTGTCACACACGACCATGCCGGGATGTAGGTTCAGCGGTCTCAGCCACAGATCTGCCTGCTCTTTCACAGCTGTCCACAACTCACAAGCAGTGTGAGGTTTATCACCTAAGCTTATGAGTTTCAGCACAGCCTGTTGCCGCTTGGCGGAGGCAGTACTGCAATGCTTCCAGCTTGTAACTGATGTGGTGATATCTGAGATGGAGGCTGAACATGAGGAGAAGGAGGAGGAGGAGGATGCCAGGAGCTGTACACTGTGGGGGCAACTCTGACTGACATAGGGCCCGCAATCCTCAGTGTGGGGAGGATGTGTTCCGTCCCAAGGTCCGACTGGGTCCCGGCTTCCACTATGTTTACCTAGTGTGCCGTCAGAGAGATGTACCGTCCCTGGCCACAAGCAATTGTCCACGTGTCCGTTGTCAGGTGGACTCTCCCAGTAACTGCGTTGTTGAGGGCACGGCAGATGCTTTGGGACACGTGCTTGTGTAGTGCGGGGATGGCACACTGGGCAAAATAGTGTCGGCTGGGGACCGAGTACCGAGGGACGGCCACCGCCATAAGATTGCGGAAGGATTCAGTCTCCACCAGCCTAAAAGGCAGCATTTCCAATGCAAGCAGTCGTGAAATGTGCGAATTTAGGACTGTGGCCTGTGGGGCGTTAGCTGCGAATTTCCGCTTTCGTTCAAAGGTCTGGGATATGGACAATTGAACGCTGCGGTGGGACGTGGACGTGGACGTTGATGCTGTTTCTTGAGAAACTGCCATAACAAGTGAAGACTGAGAGGAGGGGGCATCTTTACATGCAGTATGGACAGGGGATTGCCTTGCACACACAACAGGGGGTTCTATTGCACGCACAACAGTGGAAGAAACAGTGGTGACACCCGCTGACACTGGTCGTGGACCCTGGGTTTCGCCCCACAAAGTCGGGTGCTTTGCTGCCATGTGCCTGATCATGCTGGTGGTGGTCAGGCTGGTAGTTTTGTCACCCCTGCTGATGCTGGCATGGCAGGTGGAACATATGGCCTTTTTGGGGTTATCAGCAGAGTCTTTAAAAAAATTCCAGACTCTGGAAGACCTACCGCTTGTACTGGCAATGTCCCTCGTGTTGGTGTTACGGGGAACGGTTGCCTGCCTTCTGTCTGCGGCCACCACACTGCTTCTTCCTGCCTGTTGGGGTACTCTGCCTCCCTCCCCCTGTGTGCTGCTGGCCTCACTCTGCATGTCCTCCTTCCACGTTGGGTCAGTTACTAGATCATCCACCACCTCCTCCTCTTCCACTTGCGCACCACGATCCTCCTCCTCACTTCCTGGCAATTGTGTCTCGTCATCGTCCACCTCTTGTGACAGATTGCCAACGTCGACTTCCTGTGGCCGTGGCTGTTCAAATATTTGGGCATCGCAACATGGGATCTCCTCTTCCACCACTTCAAACGTATCAGGCGAGGGGCCCAAATATGGAAATGGACCAGTGAACAGCTCTTCAGAGTGTCCAAGTGTGGGATCACTTGCTGTCTGACGACACTCGGCATGGTGGGAGGAAGGAGCATCAGGGTGAGGAGGAGTATGCGGTCGAGACTCACGGCTACTAAGAGTTGACCGTGTGGAAGACAGACCGGAGGTGGTGGTGCCCAGGTAACTGGAAGTATTGTCTGCTATCCAATTAATAACCTGTTCACACTGATCAGTTCTCAATACTGGTGTTGTTCTGTGCTTCCCTAGTAATTCGGTCAAGAAGTGGGAGCGAGAAGATGTGGCTGTTGGTTGTGGCACATTTTCACTTTGGCCACGGCCCCGTCCTCTGCACGAACCATCACCAGAACGTCCACTTCCACGTCCCTTGCCACGCGCCTTGCCCATTGTAAATGAAGTAAAATAGCTTACACTTGCACTATCAATGGAAAAAGGGTAATAAAGAGTAGATTAGAACCGTGGAAGAGGAAAACCACAGTTATTGTTTACTGGGGTATACCACACTTTTTTAAATAGAGATATTTGCGGCTGAACAGTGAGCGACACACTCAAACTGCTTTTTTTTTAGATACCAAAGGCCCAAACTGGATAGTACAGCGATTTGACCCGTGGAACAGCGAAACCACACTGGGATGTCGGGCCTACACAAGACTATTTTCAACAGATATATTTTTGTGTCACAACAGTCAGGAGACACTACTGTTTTTCTTTACGGAAAAAAATACCAAAACCTGAATAATAGAGATTTTTTACCGTGGAACAGCAAAACCACAGTTATAATTTACTGGTGTATACCAGGCTTTTTAAAATATATATATATTTGCGGCTGAACAGTGAGCGACACACTCAAACTGTTTTTTTTAGATACAAATGGCCCAAAAGTGGATAATACAGAGGTTTGTACCGTGTAACTTCAAAACCACACTTGTATTTCTCGGGCCTACACCAGACTATTTTCAACAGATATATTTGTGTCTGAAAAATCAGGGAGACACTATTTTTTTTTTTTTTACAGCAAAAAATGCAAAAAGCAGGATAATAGAGATTTTTTACCGTGGAACAGCAAAAGCACACTTCTGTCTCTCTGGCCTACACCAGACTATTTTCAACAGATATATTTGTGTCTGAAAAATCAGGGAGACACTATTATTATTTTTATACAGCAAAAAATGCCAAAAACAGGATAATAGAAATGTTTTACCGTGGAACATCAAAACCACAGTAATAATTTACTGGTGTATACCAGGCTTTTTAAAATATATATATATTTGCGGCTGAACAGTGAGCGACACACTCAAACTGTTTTTTTTTAGATACAAATGGCCCAAAAGTGGATAATACAGAGGTTTGTACCGTGGAACTGCAAAACCACACTTGTATTTCTCGGGCCTACACCAGACTATTTTCAACAGATATATTTGTGTCTGAAAAATCAGGGAGACACTATTTTTTTTTTTTTTACAGCAAAAAATGCAAAAAGCAGGATAATAGAGATTTTTTATCGTGGAACAGCAAAAGCACACTTCTGTCTCTCTGGCCTACACCAGACTATTTTCAACAGATATATTTGTGTCTGAAAAATCAGGGAGACACTTATTATTTTTATACAGCAAAAAATGCCAAAAACAGGATAATAGAGATGTTTTACCGTGGAACATCAAAACCACAGTAATAATTTACTGGTGTATACCAGGCTTTTTAAAATATATATATATTTGCGGCTGAACAGTGAGCGACACACTCAAACTGTTTTTTTTAGATTCAAATGGCCCATAGAACTGCAAAACCACACTTCTATTTCTCTGGCCTACACCAGACTATTTTCAACAGATATATTTGTGTCTGAAAAATCAGAGGCACACTTTTTTTTGGGGGGGGCACCAAAAGGTTAATAAGATGGGTATTTGTACATTGTGAAGGAGGGGAAAAAAAAGAGGATTTAGATAAAAAAAAAGGATTTTTCCTGGCCCCCGGGACCTGGATCTAAGTCCAGCAATTTCAGCAACAGGAGCAGCACACAGGACTGTAATGCAGCGTTTGCTGGTATAACCACTGCGTCTCCTATACAGCCTGCCTGCCTGCCAGCCTGATATACCTGGGATGGATATTAGTCCTGAGAAGGACTGTTTGTTTGATCTGGCAGCCTTTACAGACCCTACACTAACTATTTTGCAGGATATATCTCTCCCTAAATCAGCAGCGCTGTCCCTACACTGTCTGATCCGGAGCGACTGTGTCCAAGATGGCGGCGCCCGGTTTTAAATACTCGAGGTGACGCTGTGCAGCCAGCCAATCACTGTAATGCCCACAAACAACATGGCTGCGGCATTACAGTGACTGGCTGGCAATCCCTGCATGTTCATTGGCTCTGTAAAGAGCGCCAAACATGCAGGGCGGAGACCCGAGCTCCCGCCCGAGTAACCCGGAAATGCTCGGTGCTCGCCGAACATCCCAAGTAGCGTGATGCTCGGGCGAGTACCGAGCTGTGTCGAGCATGTTCGCTCAACACTAGTGATTATGTTCCCATAAGTAAAAGGAGACTGGTGGGCAACAATGCTGGAGTGCAGCAGCTTAAAGAGGTGTGTATTGGAAAATTTATAGTTTTAGCACATTTTCTGCCTTTTGGAAAAAAAGTGACAAGCAAAGACAGATTGACCATGAGAGAGGACTTCATCAGACAACATCAGCTTCTTGAAGTAGAACATAAGATAAACAGAAGTATAGAGTTGCTATAGCTGGCCAGACGTATGAGATAGCTGGCGACTAAATGTTTGTCTGGTAGAAAGCTATCTCCCCCGACTCCTTCATATATATGAGCCAAGTTTTCATGCCTTTTCAACATGGAGAGTTGAAAAAGCCACAACCAGACTCCTCTAGCAGCTGCTTATCTTCCCTGAAAATAAAAAGGATCAATCATTGAAATTCCAGTTTGATCCTCTTCTCCCCCGGCATCATCTGTCGGTGGAGAGACGGAAGGCCCAAATACACAACAGATAGTCGGCAGGTCCCACCAAAATCGACAAGTTTGGCCAAATTTCATCAAATGCATATGGAAGATTTAAGGGGTTGTCCACTTTCAGAAAACCTCTGTCTCCTGGTATAGTTTGTAATAAAAAAACAACAACAAACTGTTCTTTACTTACTCTCCCTGGATCCAGCGCCAAGTCTCCACCACTGCTCCCAGTAAATGATAATGGCTGTAGTGCTGATGTCACATAAACAGCGCATTTTTATGGTTTATCTGCTAGCAGATGCTTGCCTTATCACCTCTTTATGATGCCCCTTGTAGAAGATTTTATGTATTGGATATCTACTGACTCCTTCTAACACTTTTCTCCAGGGACGCCTCGGAGTCGAGTTTTGTGTTTATGGCTATCATCGGGCATGAATATCTGCACCTAATACAGGTATATGTTATTATATATACAGTACAGACCAAAAGTTTGGACACACCTTCTCATTTAAAGATTTTTCTGTATTTTCATGACTATGAAAATTGTACATTCACACCGAAGGCATCAAAACTATGAATTAACACATGTGGAATTATATACTTAACAAAAAAGTGTGAAACAACTTGAAAATATGTCTTATATTCTAGGTTCTTCAAAGTAGCCACTTTTAGCTTTGATGACTGATTTGCACACTCTTGGCATTCTCTTTATGAGCTTCAAGAGGTAGTCACCGGAAATGGTCTTCCAACAATCTTGAAGGAGTTCCCAGGGATACTTAGCACTTGTTGGCCCTTTTGCCTTCACTTTGCGGTCCAGCTCATCCCAAACCATCTCGATTGGGTTCAGGTCTGGTGACTGTGGAGGCCAGGTCATCTGGGGCAGCACCCAATCACTCTCCTACTTGGTCAAATAGCCCTTACACAGCCTGGAGGTGTGTTTGGGGTCATTGTCCTGTTGAAAAATAAATGATGGTCCAACTAAACGCAAACCAGATGGAATAGCATGCCGTTGCAAGATGCTGTGGTAGCCATGCTGGTTCAGTATGCCTTCAATTTTGAATAAATCCCCAACAGTGTCACCAGCAAAGCACCCCCACACCATCACACCTCCTCCTCCATGCTTCACGGTGGGAACCAGGCATGTAGAGTCCATCCGTTCACCTTTTCTGCGTCGCACAAAGACACGGTGGTTGGAATCAAAGATCTCAATGTAACGGGTCTGGGAGGCGGAACCTCTGAGCTACTATACAAGGGGGCGGTCCTTGTAAGGGAGCGGGTGGCGACCAGGGAAGACGGGCAGGCAGTCACAGCAGGTGACCGGGACAGTCTCTGGGTGAACGGGCTGGAGGTCACGGCAAGTGACTGGGGTAGTCTCTGGATGAACGGGCAGGAGGACACGGCAAGTGACCGGGGCAGTCTCTGGATGAACGGGCAGGAGGTCACGGCAAGTGACCGGGGCAGTCTCTGGGTAAAGGGTAGGTACGACCTGTGATGGCTGAGCCTCCAGGTAGGCTAGCAGGCGGATGGTAGATGTGTGCTCCCAGGTGAGCAAGCGAGAGTCTCTGGATAAACGGGTGGTCACAGCATGTGACGGCGGAGCCTCCAGGTAGGCCAACAGACAGGCAGCAGATGAGCGCTACCAGGTGAGCGGGCAGGAGACTCTGGAATGGCAGGTGGTCACAGCACGTGACGGCGGAGCCTCCAGGTAGGCCAACAGACAGGCAGCAGATGAGCGCTCCCAGGTGAGCGGGCAGGAGTCTCTGGAATGGCAGGTGGTCACAGCACGTGACGGCGGAGCCTCCAGGTAGGCAAGCAGGCAGGTAGCAGATGTGCGCTCCCAGGTGAGCGGGCAGGAGTCTCTGGAATGGCAGGTGGTCACAGCACGTGACGGCGGAGCCTCCAGGTAGGCTAGCAGGCAGGTAGCAGATGTGCGCTCCCAGGTGAGCGGGCAAGCTGGTCCATAGACAGACTGACAGGAGTAGGAAGGCAGACCGTCGGACCTCAGGCTAGCAAGCAGGTAGGAGGAATGTCAGGCAGGAAACAGACAGCAAACTGGCAGGATTCTGGCAGGTAACTGGCAGGTAACTGGCAACGGGACCTGAGGGCTGAAGCAGAGTAGTGAACAGTGCAACAACATTGCTCGGGCACCTCCATTTTGGAGGAGGTGCCTTATATATGGTGAAGTCCTCCGGCCATTGGCCGGGGACTCCTTAGGACGGCGCGCGCGGCCCCTTTAAGAGGGAGGGAGCGCGCGCGCGCCCTAAGCACAGTGGCCGGGAAGGAGCGCGCGCTGCCAGTAGAGCGGGAGGAGGACGCCGGGCTCGGAGCAGAGGGGTGAGGGGAACAGCGTCCCTGCCTAGCAGAGGTCAGGGACGCCGGCGCTACACTCAAATTTGGACTCATCAGACCAAAGCACAGATTTCCACTGGTCTAATGTCCATTCCTTGTGTTCTTTAGCCCAAACAAGTCTCTTCTGCTTGTTGCCTGTCCTTAGCAGTGGTTTCCTAGCAGCTATTTTACCATGAAGGCCTGCTGCACAAAATCTCCTCTTAACAGTTGTTGTAGAGATGTGTCTGCTGCTAGAACTCTGTGTGGCATTGACCTGGCCTGTAATCTGAGCTGCTGTTAACCTGCGATTTCTGAGGCTGGTGACTCGGATAAACTTATCCTCAGAAGCAGAGGTGACTCTTGGTCTTCCTTTCCTGGGGCGGTCCTCATGTGTGCCAGTTTCTTTGTAGCGCTTGATGGTTTTTGCAACTGCACTTGGGGACACTTTCAAAGTTTGCCCAATTTTTCAGACTGACTGACCTTCATTTCTTAAAGTAATGATGGCCACTCGTTTTTCTTTACTTAGCTGCTTTTTTCTTGCCATAATACAAATTCTAACAGTCTATTCAGTAGGACTATCAGCTGTGTATCCACCTGACTTCTGCACAACACAACTGATGGTCCCAACCCCATCTATAAGGCAAGAAATCCCACTTATTAAACCTGACAGGGCACACCTGTGAAGTGAAAACCATTTCCGGTGACTACCTCTTGAAGCTCATCAAGAGAATGCCAAGAGTGTGCAAAGCAGTCATCAAAGCAAAAGGTGGCTACTTTGAAGAACCTAGAATGTAAGACATATTTTCAGTTGTTTCACACTTTTTTGTTAAGTATATAATTCCACATGTGTTAATTCATAGTTTTGATGCCTTCAGTGTGAATGTACAATTTTCATAGTCATGAAAATACAAAAAAATCTTTAAATGAGAAGGTGTGTCCAAACTTTTGGTCTGTACTGTATATATTGTGAGGGGGAGTATCTCTGCTTGTTCTGTATCTAACAATTAAATATTCATTTCTCATTGTCAGAACTGGCATTGTGTATATATGGACATGGCTTTTTGTATGGTCAATGATTTTTAAATGTTTTTAATCTTCACATACGTGTGTTACTACTTGAATAAATTTTCATATATTTTTTTCACAATTGGTGTACATATCCGTTGTGCATTGAGTCTCTGCTCTCCCCTCATTGCATGGTTTTCTTCTCAATGCTGGAGGTTGCACAAATCCCTTAATTGCATATATATACAACTATTTATGGTGTTTTGGTGCACCCCATTATTATTTGTTTACCTAAGTCACACATGTTAAACTCTGGCCCGGGGCCAAATCTGGCCCACAGGGTGATTTTATTTGCCCCACGACAACCATACCGACCCCCACTCATCATTATACTGTATAGAGGACTATGTGGGGCCATTATACTGTATGGAGAACTATGTGGGGCCATTATACTGTATGGAGGACTGTGTGGGGCCCATTATTCTGTATGGAGGACTATGTGGGGCCCATTATCCTAATTGGAGGACTATGTGGGGCCATTATACTGTATGGAGGACTATGTGGGGCCCATAATACTATAAGGAGGACTATATGGGGCCCATAATACTATAAGGAGGACTATGTGGGGCCCATTATTCAGTATGGAGGACTATGTGGGGCCCATTATTCTGTATGGAGGACTATGTGGGGCCATTATACTGTATGGAGGACTATGTGGGGCCCATTATTCTGTATTGAGGACTGTGTGGGGCCCATTATTCTAAATGGAGGACTATGTGTGGCCCATTATTCTGTATGGAGGACTGTGTGGGGCCCATTATTCTGTATGGAGAACTATGTGGGGCCAATTATTCGGTATGGAGGACTATGTGGGGCCCATTATACTGTATGGAGGACTTTGTGGGGCCCATTACATTGTATGGAGGACTGTGTGGGGCCCATTATTCTGTATGGAGGACTATGTGGGGCCATTATACTGTATGGAGGACTATGTGGGGCCATTATACTGTATGGAGGACTATGTGAGGCCCATTATTCTGTATGGAGAACTATGTGGGGCCAATTATTCTGTATGGATGACTATGTGGGGCCCATTATACTGTATGGAGGACTGTGTGGGGCCCATTATTTTGTATGGAAGACTATGTGGGGCCCATTATTCTGTATGGAGGACTATGTGGGGCCATTATACTGTATGGAGAACTATGTAAACCCATTATTCTGCATGGAGCACTATGTGGGGCCCATTATACTGTACAGAGGACTATGTGGGGCCCATTAATCTGTATGGAGAACTATTTGGGGCCAGTATACTGTATGGAGGACTATCTGGGGCCCATTATTTCGCATGGAGGACTATATGGGGCTCATTCTGTATGGAGGACTCTGTGGGACCCATTTTTCTATATGGAGCACTATGTGGGCCATTCTACTGTACAGAGGACTATGTGGGGCCATTATTCTGCATGGAGGACTATGTGGGACCCATTATTCTGTATGGAGGACTATGTGGGGCTCATTATTCCGTATGGAGGACTATGTGGGGCTCATTATTCTGTATGGAGGACTATGTATGGCCAATTATCCTGCAGAGCAAAACCCGCAGGTGCAGTAGACAAGCAGAGCAGAGCAAAACCCGCAGGTGCGGTAGACAAGCAGAGCAGAGCAAAACCCGCAGGTGCAGTAGACAAGCAAAGCAGAGCAAAACCCGCAAGTGCGGTAGACAAGCAGAGCAGGGCAAAACCCGCAGGTGCGGTAGACAAGCAGAGCAGGGCAAAACCCGCAGGTGCGGTAGACAAGCAGAGCAGAGCAAAACCCGCAGGTGCGGTAGACAAGCAGAGCAGAGCAAAACCCGCAGGTGCAGTAGACAAGCAGAGCAGAGCAAAACCTGCAGGTGCGGTAGACAAGCAGAGCAGAGCATAACCCGCAGGTGCGGTAGACAAGCAGAGCAGAGCAAAACCCGCAGGTGCGGTAGACAAGTAGAGCAGAGCAAAACCCGCAGGTGCGGTAGACAAGCAGAGCAGAGCAAAACCCGCAGGTGCTGTAGACAAGCAGAGCAGAGCAAAACCCGCAGGTGCGGTAGAAAAGCAGAGCAGAGCAAAACCCGCAGGTGCGGTAGACAACCAGAGCAGAGCAAAACCCACAGGTGCGGTAGACAAGCAGAGCAGAGCAAAACCCGCAGGTGCGGTAGACAAGCAGAGCAGAGCAAAACCCGCAGGTGCGATGAACAAGCAGAGCAGAGCAAAACCGCAGGTGCGGTGAACAAGCAGAGCAGAGCGAAACCGCAGGTGCGGTGAACAAGCAGAGCAGAGCGAAACCGCAGGCGCGGTGAAAAAGCAGAGCAGAGCAAAACCGCAGGTGCGGTGAACAAGCAAAGCAGAGCGAAACCGCAGGTGTGGTGGACAAGTAGAGCAGAGCAAAACCGCACGTGCGGTGAACAAGCAGAACCAGATACACACAAGGTACTTACAATGAAGTAGCGAGTGCACACAAAACTCACAAACAGAAGTTCAGAGACAACGAGTTGGAGTTAGGTGCAGGTTCAGACACTGCAGGAAAAGGGAAGGTTCGGACATAGAGACAAACAGGTAAAGGGCTAGGACACAGTTCAGACAGGAACTGAACCAGGAACAAGACACAGGAACGAGCCTGGGAACTCAGCCCCCAGGGTGGCGGAGAAAGACTAGAAGTCACAGATACAGGTAACAGGCCTGGGTATACAGCCCCCAGGGTGGCAGAAACAGACTAGAAGTCACAGATAAAGGCAACAGGCCTGGGTATACAGCCCCCAGGGTGGCTGATCAGACTAGAAGTCACAGATACAGGTAACAGGCCTGGGTATACAGCCCCCAGGGGCGGAACAGACAAATACAGGACAGGACCTGGCAACTCAGTTGCAAGGAACACACTGAAGAAAAGTGTTACTCAGGCACCCCCTACTGGGTGGAGGGGGTTTAAGTATCCAGTGACTCACAGCAATAGGCTGGGGAGGCATTAGGAGTGCGCACACAGTAACTATAAGAATCAGGCAGTAACCGCACCGCCGCCCTAAGCAATCAGACAAGAGACACAGCAGGTACTGGAGCAAAGTGTGCAGCCTGGATTGATAGGTAAGATGGCGGTCTTGCATGGTGGGAGGTGGTAAGCGATGCCAGCACGCCGCAAGGGATGTTACAGTGCCCCCCCCTTTACGCCCCCTCTTCTTCAAGCCTGCAAGAATTTTCTGCAGAGAATTTGGAGGCCGATCCTTCTCTTCAAGAAGATTACCTCTTCTGTCCACTAGAGGGAACGAAACTGGTCTCACCATCTTGGTGACTAGGATGCTTCCGCCCATCGAGCCATCCTCAGCAACAGATGAAGTGAGTGAAGTACCAGGAACAAGACACAAGAAAGTCTCTCTCCATTTGATAATATTGGGTAGCACCCCAAAAGATTCACGGGACAACTGGAGATCCTCCACCGGGTTGGAGGGGTGCAGAGACACGGGGGTAATCACCGCCTTGACGTACACTTTGCCAAGCTTACTGGATGAAGTGGGCGGAATACCAGGTACAGGGTGCAGAAAAATCTCTCTCCATTTGTTATCACGTAGCACCCCGGAGGATTCAGGAGGGAACTGGAGGTCCTCCGCCTGGTTGGAGGGGTGCAGAGACTTGGAGGTAGCCACCGCCTTGATGGACTTATTGCCAGATTTGTTAGAGATGGAGGATCCTTGCTTAGGGACCAACTTCAGTCTGGTTTCTGAGATGACACGTCTGCAAGGCGAGGCGGTGCCTAAAGCCAGATCATTGGTACAATCGTCGAGACTGTGTGGGGACAATGCCTCCGCTTCCTTTCCTTCGGAGACTTCAGCGCACATCGAGTCAGCGACTAGCAGATCTGGTGAAGAAGAAGACACTGCTGACTGTCCTGAAGATATGGGGACTGGACTCCCCTAGTACCTCAGCAGTCCCCCAGGAAACACCATGCAGGATCTCCAGACCTGAGCGGACACTAGATCTCTTGGCTCTGGACGACCTGTGGGTAAACCAGACAGCACCTGGAATGTGAACTTCTTCATGTGTAATGCTCCAATCTGGAGCTTAATTTGTACAGACATATTTTGACTGTTTCTAAGTAGAGCTCGTCCTTCCGCTGACAATGCCCAAACCAGATTCTGGAGTTGTCGGACGGGAATCAGACACTGACTCTTCAAGGCTTTACGCCCGAAACTTCCGGTTAATCCGAGGCCTTCACTTGCCACGGAGACAGTCACGGTCATCTGTGGAGAGGAAACACTAACGCCAAGGGCAGCTTCTCCTACAGGCCTAATGTCTTGGGATTCTCCAACCTTCGCTGGACAGAGACCGTCAGGGTGTCCCAAACAACTGCAGCGGGACCGCAATCCGATTTTGTGACTGAGTTCCCGCCTCTGCTTTGCCTGACCAACATGGTCATCCTTCATGGATTCTGTGCGGGTAGCTGCCTCTACAGGCTGGGGAACAGGAGGTCTTAGGGAGGACAGAACCTGGCGTGATGGTTTACCTCTACATCTTGCACGTCTGGACTGCCTCTTGAGGTTGGGAAGAGAAGTATTCTGTGGAGCATTATCATCCTGTGTGGATTCTGTATGGGCAGCAGTCTCTTCAGGCTGGAGAGCTGGTGGGCTACCTACACGCATCACCCATTGAGACTGCTCCAGGATATTGGGAAGGGAAGCTTTAGCAGAAGCCTCAGGGTTAGGGTCATCGAAGACCATTAGAAAGGCCACCAGGAAGGCCTGCAGGTCAGAGACGATAGGATCCCATGCTTCCCATAGGGGGGTGATCCAATTCAAGGCATCACCCGCTAAGTAGGACATCATAAATGCTACTTTAACCCGATCAGTGGGAAAATAGTGAGCATAGAATTTGAAATGCAACATACATTGCTCCACAAACACACGGCTTTGTTTTGGATCCCCGTAGTACCGTGGTGGATCTGCAGGAACGAGTGCTGATAGCTCCATTTGGGCTGGTGCGTAAATCGCCTGGACCTCAGCTTGAGAAAATTTTTTTCCTTGGTGCACGTATTCGCCAGACAAGAATTCAAATGTCTCAGAGAGCGAAGGGCCGTGGGGCTCAACGGAGACCATGGCCTGAGCAAACTGTTACGCACACGCCCGGACAGACTGGCGTGAGCATGGTTAGTGATCCCACTGGACCATGAACCGAGGAGTACCTGGAGGGGCGTGACAAAGTATCAACTCGGTCCGACCAAAGTCACACAGCGGCTCAGTCGACTCCGTGAACCAGGGAGGAACCGAGCAGAGGGACCAGGTGCTACTCCAGGTCAGACCCCGGTCACAGCTGTTGACCCACACCGGGGAATGCAGGAGCAGGCAGGTTAGGCTGGCATACAGACAGGTGGGTACTGGCAGGCACGGCTGGTATGCAGACAGGTGGGTATTGGCAGGCACGGCTGGTATGCAGACAGGTGGGTACTGGCAGACACGGCTGGTATGCAGACAGGTGGGTACTGGCAGGCAGGACAGGGACCAGTACAGACTGGAATACAGGAACAGAGCCGCAGGTGCGGTAGACAAGTAGAGCAGAGCAAAACCTGCAGGTGCGGTAGACAAGCAGAGCAGAGCAAAATCCGCAGGCGTGGTAGACAAGCAGAGCAGAGCAAAACCCACAGGTGCAGTAGACAAGCAGAGCAGAGCAAAACCCACAGGTGCAGTAGACAAGCAGAGCAGAGCAAAACCCACAGGTGCGGTTGACAAGCAGAGCAGAGGAAAACCCGCAGGTGCGGTGGACAAGCAAAGCAGAGCAAAACCCGCAGGTGCGGTGGACAAGCAGAGCAGAGCAAAACCCGCAGGTGCGGTAGACAAGCAGAGCAGAGCAAAACCCGCAGGTGCGGTAGACAAGCAGAGCAGAGCAAAACCCGCAGGTGCGGTAGACAAGCAGAGCAGAGCAAAACCCGCAGGTGCGGTAGTCAAGCAGAGCAGAGCAAAACCCGCAGGTGCGGTAGACAAGCAGAGCAGAGCAAAACCCGCAGGTGCGGTAGACAAGCAGAGCAGAGCAAAACCCGCAGATGCGGTAGACAAGCAGAGCAGAGCAAAACCCGCAGGTGCAGTAGACAAGTAGAGCAGAGCAAAACCCGCAGGTGCGGTGAACAAGCAGAGCAGAGCGAAACCGCAGGTGCGGTGAACAAGCAGAGCAGAGCGAAACCGCAAGTGCGGTGAACAAGCAGAGCAGAGCGAAACCACAGGTGCGGTGAACAAGCAGAGCAGAGCGAAACCGCCGGTGCGATGAACAAGCAAAGCAGAGCGAAACCGCCGGTGCGGTGGACAAGCAGAGCAGAGCAAAACCGCAGGTGCGGTGAACAAGCAAAGCAGAGCAAAACCGCCGGTGCGATGGACAAGCAGAGCAGAGCAAAACCGCAGGTGCGGTGAACAAGCAAAGCAGAGCGAAACCGCAGGAGCGGTGAACAAGCAGAGCAAAACCGCAGGTGCGGTAAACAAGCAGAACCAGATACACACAAGGTACTTACAATGAAGTTGCGAGTGTACACAAAACTCACAAACAGAAGTTCAGAGACAACGAGTTGGAGTTAGGTGCAGGTTCAGACACTGCAGGAATAGGGAAGGTTTGGACATAGAGACAAACTGGTAACGGGCTAGGACACAGTTCAGACAGGAACTGAACCAGGAACAAGATACAGGAACGTGCCTGGGCACTCAGCCCCCAGGGTGGCGGAGACAGAATAGAAGTCACAGATACAGGTAACAGGCCTGGGTATACAGCCCCCAGGGGCGGAACAGACAAGATACAGGACGGGACCTGGCAACTCAGTTGCAAGGAACACACTGAAGAAAAGTGTTGCTCAGGCACCCCCTACTGGGTGGAGGGGGTTTAAGTATCCAGTGACTCACAGCAATAGGCTGGGGAGGCATTAGGAGTGCGCACACAGTAGCTATAAGAATCAGGCAGTAACCGCACCGCCGCCCTAAGCAATCAGACAAGAGACACAGCAGGTACTGGAGCAAAGTGTGCAGCCTGGATTGATAGGTAAGATGGCGGTCTTGTATGGTGGGAGGTGGTAAGCCATGCCAGCACGCCGCCAGGGATGTTACAGTACCCCCTCTTTACACCCCCTCTTCTTCAAGCCTGCAAGAATTTTCTGCAGAGAATTTGGAGGCCGATCCTTCTCTTCAAGAAGATTACCTCTTCTTTCCACTAGAGAGAACGAAACTGGTCTCACCATCTTGGTGACTAGGATGCTTCCTCCCATCGAGCCATCCTCAGCAACAGATGAAGTGAGTGAAGTACCAGGAACAAGACACAAGAAAGTCTCTCTCCATTTGCTAATATTGGGTAGTACCCCAAAAGATTCACGGGACAACTGGAGATCCTCCACCGGGTTGGAGGGGTGCAGAGACACGGGGGTAATCACCGCCTTGACGTACACTTTGCCAAGCTTACTGGATGAAGTGGGCGGAATACCAGGTACAGGGTACAGAAAAATCTCTCTCCATTTGTTATCAGGTAGCACCCCGGAGGATTCAGGAGGCAACTGGAGGTCCTCCGCCTGGTTGGAGGGGTGCAGAGACTTGGAGGTAGCCACCGCCTTGATGGACTTATTGCCAGATTTGTTAGAGATGGAGGATCCTTGCTTAGGGACCAACTTCAGTCTGGTTTCTGAGATGACACGTCTGCAAGGTGAGGCGGTGCCTAAAGCCAGATCATTGGTACAATCGTCGAGACTGTGTGGGGACAATGCTTCCGCTTACCTTCCTTCGGAGACTTCAGCGCACATCAAGTCAGTGACTAGCAGATCTGGTGAAGAAGAAGACACTGCTGACTGTCCTGAAGATATGGGGACTGGACTCCCCTAGTACCTCAGCAGTCCCCCAGGAAACACCATGCAGGATCTCCAGACCTGAGCGGACACTAGATCTCTTGGCTCTGGACGACCTGTGGGTAAATCAGACAGCACCTGGATTGTGAACTTCTTCATGTGTAATGCTCCAATCTGGAGCTTAATTTGTACAGACATATTTTGACTGTTTCTAAGTAGAGCTCGTCCTTCCGCTGACAATGCCCAAACCAGATTCTGGAGTTGTCGGACGGGAATCAGACACTGACTCTTCAAGGCTTTACGCCCGAAACTTCCGGTTAATCCGAGGCCTTCACTTGCCACGGAGACAGTCACGGTCATCTGTGGAGAGGAAACACTAACGCCAAGGGCAGCTTCTCCTACAGGCCTAATGTCTTGGGATTCTCCAACCTTCGCTGGACAGAGACCGTCAGGGTGTCCCAAACAACTGCAGCGGGACCGCAATCCGATTTTGTGACTGAGTTCCCGCCTCTGCTTTGCCTGACCAACATGGTCATCCTTCATGGATTCTGTGCGGGTAGCTGCCTCTACAGGATGGGGAACAGGAGGTCTTAGGGAGGACAGAACCTGGCGTGATGGTTTACCTCTACGTCTTGCACGTCTGGACTGCCTCTTGAGGTTGAGAAGAGAAGTATTCTGTGGAGCATTATCATCCTGTGTGGATTCTGTATGGGCAGCAGTCTCTTCAGGCTGGAGAGCTGGTGGGCTACCTACACGCATCACCCATCGGGACTGCTCCAGGATATTGGGAAGGGAAGCTTTAGCATAAGCCTCAGGGTTAGGGTCATCGAAGACCATTAGAAAGGCCACCAGGAAGGCCTGCAGGTCAGAGACGATAGGATCCCATGCTTCCCATAGGGGGGTGATCCAATTCAAGGCATCACCCGCTAAGTAGGACATCATAAATGCTACTTTAACCCGATCAGTGGGAAAATAGTGAGCATAGAATTTGAAATGCAACATACATTGCTCCACAAACACACGGCTTTGTTTTGGATCCCCGTAGTACCGTGGTGGATCCGCAGGAACGAGTGCTGATAGCTCCATTTGGGCTGGTGCGTAAATCGCCTGGACCTCAGCTTGAGAAAATTTTTGTACTTGGTGCACGTATTCGCCAGACAAGAATTCAAATGTCTCAGAGAGCGAAGGGCCGTGGGGCTCAACGGAGACCATGGCCTGAGCAAACTGTTACGCACACGCCCGCACAGACTGGCGTGAGCATGGTTAGTGATCCCACTGGACCATGAACCGAGGAGTGCCTGGAGGGGCGTGACAAAGTATCAACTCGGTCCGACCAAAGTCACACAGCGGCTCAGTCGACTCCGTGAACCAGGGAGGAACCGAGCAGAGGGACCAGGTGCTCCTCCAGGTCAGACCCCAGTCACAGCTGTTGACCCACACCGGGGAATGCAGGAGCAGGCAGGTTAGGCTGGCATACAGACAGGTGGGTACTGGCAGGCACGGCTGGTATGCAGACAGGTGGGTATTGGCAGGCACGGCTGGTATGCAGACAGGTGGGTACTGGCAGACACGGCTGGTATGCAGACAGGTGGGTACTGGCAGGCAGGACAGGGACCAGTACAGACTGAAATACAGGAACAGAGCCGCAGGTGCGGTAGACAAGTAGAGCAGAGCAAAACCTGCAGGTGCGGTAGACAAGCAGAGCAGAGCAAAACCCGCAGGTGTGGTAGACAAGCAGAGCAGAGCAAAACCCACAGGTGCAGTAGACAAGCAGAGCAGAGCAAAACCCGCAGGTGCGGTAGACAAGCAGAGCAGAGCAAAACCCGCAGGTGCGGTGGACAAGCAAAGCAGAGCAAAACCCGCAGGTGCGGTGGACAAGCAGAGCAGAGCAAAACCCGCAGGTGCGGTAGACAAGCAGAGCAGAGCAAAATCCGCAGGTGTGGTAGGCAAGCAGAGCAAAACCCATAGGTGCGGCAGACAAGCAGAGCAGAGCAAAACCCGCAGGTGCAATAGACAAGCAGAGCAGAGCAAAACCCGCAGGTGCGGTAGACAAGCAGAGCAGAGCAAAACCCGCAGGTGCGGTAGACAAGCAGAGCAGAGCAAAACCCGCAGATGCGGTAGACAAGCAGAGCAGAGAAAAACCCGCAGGTGCGGTAGACAAGTAGAGCAGAGCAAAACCCGCAGGTGCGGTGAACAAGCAGAGCAGAGCGAAACCGCAGGTGCAGTGAACAAGCAGAGCAGAGCAGAGCGAAACCGCAGGTGCGATGAACAAGCAGAGCAGAGCGAAACCACAGGTGCGGTGAACAAGCAGAGCAGAGCGAAACCGCCGGTGCGGTGAACAAGCAAAGCAGAGCGAAACCGCCGGTGCGGTGGACAAGCAGAGCAGAGCAAAACCGGAGGTGCGGTGAACAAGCAAAGCAGAGCAAAACCGCCGGTGCAGTGGACAAGCAGAGCAGAGCAAAACCGCAGGTGCGGTGAACAAGCAAAGCAGAGCAAAACCGCCGGTGCAGTGGACAAGCAGAGCAGAGCAAAACCGCAGGTGCGGTGAACAAGCAAAGCAGAGCGAAACCGCCGGTGCGGTGGACAAGCAGAGCAGAGCAAAACCGGAGGTGCGGTGAACAAGCAAAGCAGAGCAAAACCGCCGGTGCAGTGGACAAGCAGAGCAGAGCAAAACCGCAGGTGCGGTGAACAAGCAAAGCAGAGCAAAACCGCCGGTGCAGTGGACAAGCAGAGCAGAGCAAAACCGCAGGTGCGGTGAACAAGCAAAGCAGAGCGAAACCGCAGGTGCGGTGAACAAGCAGAGCAGAGCGAAACCGCAGGTGCGGTAAACAAGCAGAACCAGATACACACAAGGTACTTACAATGAAGTTGCGAGTGTACACAAAACTCAGAAACAGAAGTTCAGAGACAACGAGTTGGAGTTAGGTGCAGGTTCAGACACTGCAGGAAAAAAGAAGGTTCGGACATAGAGACAAACAGGTAACGGGCTAGGACACAGTTCAGACAGGAACTGAACCAGGAACAAGATACAGGAACGTGCCTGGGAACTCAGCCCCCAGGGTGGCGGAGACAGACTAGAAGTCACAGATACAGGTAACAGGCCTGGGTATACAGCCCCCAGGGGCGGAACAGACAAGATACAGGACGGGACCTGGCAACTCAGTTGCAAGGAACACACTGAAGAAAAGTGTTGCTCAGGCACCCCCTACTGGGTGGAGGGGGTTTAAGTATCCAGTGACTCACAGCAATAGGCTGGGGAGGCACTAGGAGTGCGCACACAGTAACTATAAGAATCAGGCAGTAACCGCACCGCCGCCCTAAGCAATCAGACAAGAAACACAGCAGGTACTGGAGCAAAGTGTGCAGCCTGCATTGATAGGTAAGATGGCGGTCTTGCATGGTGGGAGGTGGTAAGCGATGCCAGCACGCCGCAAGGGATGTTACACTGGGCTTTACAGGCAAGGACATTGCTGCTTGTAAGATAAACCCTAAATCAACCATTTATCAGATCATCAAGAACTTCAAAGAGAGAGGTTCAATTGCTGTGTAGAAAGCATCACGGCACCCAAGAAGGTCCAGCAAGTGCCAGGACTCTCTCCTAAACAGGATTCAGCTATGGGATTGTTTCAACATCAGTAGAGATCTTGCTCAGGAATAGCAGCAGGCAGGTGTCAAGGCATCTGTGTCACGCAAGGGAAAGGAGGAGGGGAGACCCCTAGGCAGATTTGACAACACCCTGACTCCCCTAACGTCCCTAAATAGGGTCCGCACCTATCGCCAAACAGGAAACCTAATCCCTGACTGCCCCTAGAGATAGGCCCTAGGTAGGGAGAGGATGGGGGTGATCACTAGTCAGCCTCCACTGCAACTAAAGACAAACAGGTAAACATACGAGGGAAACACTTAGCTTAAGAAGACGCCAGAGAGATCACGTCAACTATCCTCCAAGGGAATTCCAAGAAGACACTAGCCGACTACTAGTACTTCAAGCCTGGAAAGAGGAAAATAGAGCTATCACTGGCGACTCTCTGGAGAAACTGAAGGTATTTAAACATCCAAGAAGGGTGTGTGGTCACTGCTAGGTCCTAGACTAAGAAGGATATCACTACACTACAGTGATGAAAAAATCAAGAAGGTGGCTGCAGAGCCAAGCGCAATGACCTTCTACAGCAGGATCCAGAACGACTGTCTGTCACACCTGACATACCCGTTACAATCTGCAGGCACAATGAGGTGAAGGATTTTGGAGGCTGGCCTGGTGTTAAGAGTCCACTTTTCTCCAAGAAAAACATCAAGGACAAACTGACTGTCTGCAGAAAGTAAAGCAATTGGACTGGAGATGATTGGGGCAAAGTTAATTTCTCTGATGAAGGCCCTTTACACTGTTTGGAACAACTGGAAGAATGATTGTCATGCCAACAGTAAAGCTTCCTGAGATCATTCATGTGTGGGGGCTTTTCATCCATGGAGTGGTTCACTCACAATTTTGCCAAAGAACCCTGCCATGAATAAAGAATGGATCGCATCATCCACCAAGAGCAACTTCTCCCAACCATTCAGGAGCAATTTGGAGATGAACAATGTTTTTTTCCTGCATGATAGAGGCCATGTCACAAGGCAAAAGTGATAACTAAGTGGTTTGGTGAACAAAAATTGTAATGTTGGGTCCATGGAAAGGAAAATCCCCAGATCTCATCTCATTGAGAACCTGTGGTCAATCCTCAAGAGCAGGTGGACAAACAAAAACACAGAAATTGTGATAAACTCCAAGCGCTGATTAGACAAGAATGTGTTGGAATCAGTCAGGATCAGGCCCAGAAGTTGATATCCAGCTGCCAGGAGGAATTACAGAAGTCCTGAAAAATAAGGGTCAACCCTGTAAATATTGAGCCTTTGCATAAACTTGATGTATTTGTCAATAAAATTGTAAAAACCTTATGAAATGCTGATAATTGTACTTTAGTAACTATAGCAACAACCGACTAAAAGATCTAAAAACACTGAAACCACAAACTTTATGAAAACGAAAATATGTGTCAGTCTCAAAACGATTGACCACAACTGTACATTGTCCATATTCACAGGTTCTGCTGAAAGGGAATCTGTTACCCGTGTGAGACATGTAATAACTGACAGTCTGCTCTCCTGATCTACATGTCTCACACCGGTAACGTCTCCTTTCATCTACAATAATCTCTGGAGGCAGAAAGATCTATGCCCATAGATCTTAACAGCTCATTTACATATTAAGAAAAATTTGGATTTCTCTGGAATAAGACAACAGATCACAGATATTAAGGTGTCATGTTATTCAGCTTCCTATGACCTACATGCCTATATAGGCGACTTAGGAAGGTTGATCCTACTGACAGATTCCCTTTAAAGTGTTTTTTCCCTTTCAATAAAAGTTAATCTCTGGTTGCAAGTTATTATAAAGAAACAAACCGCAATGTACTCGCCTTCCCCGGGTCGAGTTTCGCCGCTGCTCCTGCTGTCTGTTTTTCGCTGCGACGCTGACATCACATTGGCAGCCAAATTGTGAGTTCAGCGGCTCTAAGTCGGTCGTAACGTAACATTTACAACAATTTATAAATCCAGTGACACACAAAGAAATAATATTACCAAATATATATGAAATAACATGTGGTAATTGTCCAGGGTGGGTGCGAGAGGCCAGCCATAAGCCCCAGGACACCTTACATATCCACAGGATGAGAAGTGTCCATATTCTGTGGGCACCACCATTGGGACCCTCACTGATCCGTACAATGAGGGATCAATTTTACCCTTCCTCTGCAGACCACAAGGAGGAGTTTGGACAGAGCGATGGTCAAACATGCACGGTGCCGCTCCATTTAAAGCTTAAGGGACTAAAGGAGATAGCGAAGAACAGTACTCCGCTATTTCCGGCTCCATTCAAGATGGGGTCTGCACAGCCCTGTTCTTGGGATTACAGATCTTGAGATTGGTTGGACCCCAGCAATCTGCAAATTATTGCCCGGACCCCAGAAATCTGCAAGTTATTCCCCGGACCCCAGCAATCTGCAAGTTATTCCTCGGACCCCAGCAATCTGCAAGTTATTTCCCGGACCCCAGCAATCTGCAAGTTATTTCTGGATACCAGCAACCTGCACGTTATTCCCGGGACCCCAGCAATCTGCAAGTTATTTCTGGATACCAGCAACCTGCACGTTATTCCCGGGACCCCAGCAATCTGCAAGTTATTTCTGGATACCAGCAACCTGCACGTTATTCCCGGGACCCCAGCAATCTGCAAGTTATTTCCCGGACCCCAGCAATCAGCAAGTTATTTCTGGATACCAGCAACCTGCACGTTATTCCTCAGACCCCAGCAATCTGCAAGTTATTCCCCAGACCCTAGCAATCAGCAAGTTATTCAGTGGTTCCTAGCAATCTGCAAGTTATTCCCAAATCCTGTTAATGGGGGATATATTTTTGGGGGGATGGGGATCCTTTAATTTTAATAACTCACTCCTCTCTCAATTTATATTGTCAATACTCCTTAGATATAATCCTATCTCCATCATATAGCTTCATTATGGTGCTACTTGCTGCTATTTCAAAGCAGAAACCATGCTCATAGGAATAGATCGGTGATGATAACACAAGGCTACACTTACCGTCCATCATCATAAACAATATTCTAAATTGTCCGATATGCCAAATCCATCTTGCATATGTTTTATACTTGTGATATGATAGATGGAGGATATAGACAGGTCCCTTTTACATTTTGTATACACTGGTTGAAAGTTAATATAATTTATTATATTTGGACTAAAGTAAAGGTGTAATAACCAGTTTTTCCAGCAGATGGCAGGCTCACCTAGATAAGTTATCTCCACTAGTGTTGAGCCACCCCCGTAGTGTTCGAGTTCGGTTCGGTTCGTCGAACACCCGTGTGTTCGCCGAACTGTTCGTCGAACACCTTCGAACACCGTTAAAACAAATGGCAGGCAAACAAAAACACATAGAAACACATAGAAAACACCTTCAAAGGTGTCCAAAAGCTGACAAACTGCTCAGAAGACATAACTAACACATGGAAAAGTGACAAGTACATATAGTCATGCGAAAATAAAAGAGGTGGAGGAGTAAAAGGAGGGGGAGACACAGATATAGGCATGTCATGCCCTTCTAAAATCCAAAAAGTGAGAAGCCGACACGGCCAGTCCGCTCCTGCCCGTGCCACCTCCGTGTCGCCGGGTTTGTGCCAGAGCCGCGGTGAACCCTGACGGCCAGCCCCCCTCTCCCAATACTGGTGCCTGTCCGCTGGTGGGTCGAGCGAGCCCCCCTGTGGTGGAGGCAGCTCTAAGCTTTTTAATTTAAATTGTCTCTCTAATTTGAATGAATACACTTTAAATCCATTTACAAGGATCTATTGGAGGGCAAGTCTCATGCCAGCAGCCGCGGTAATTCCAGCTCCAGTAGCATCCACTAAAGCTGCTGCAGTTAAAAAGCTTTTATAAGGATCGAGCTCGGCTGTCCACCGCAAGGCATCCTACTGCCAGTCCCAGCCCCTATGCCTTGGGGTGCCTCCTGATGCTCTTCACTAAGTATCCCGTGGTCCCGAAGCATTTCCTTTGAAAAAATTAAGTGTCTAAACTACAGGTGGTGTAGCTTGCTTAACAGCCGGGATAATCCGCTGACTAGCAGACACTGCTACTAGGCACAAAGTATTTCCTGGGCTAGATGCAGTTAAAAATTTGTAATTAGATACTCTCGTTGGATGCTGAGAAAGCATTCCATAGAGTCTCCTGGCACGCCATATATGATTCTCTTAAAAAGCTTGGGGTAGGGGTCTAGGGGACCCTTTTATAGCCAAAATCACGGCCCTGTATCGCAATACGTCACCTAGGCTGAAGATAAATGGAACTGTAGCACCCTGAGGGCTCGGTTGCTACAGACGTATTGCACCTCACCCAGAGGTGTGATATCTCACTCTCAGGTAAGGATGGAGTGTGGATCAGGACCCGACACCTGCATGCATTACACCACATTGCCGTGGGGCAGGGCGACCAATATGCCCCTGAGATGGGCACGACAGTCCCTGTCCCTGGCTGGAGTGGGGGGAGGGAACACTGAGGAAGGGGAACCCTGTAGTGCAGGAGCAGGGAGGAAGCAGTTCCTGGGTGCATTGAGAAGGGAGTATAAAAGGTGGGCACCATCTTAGTTCAGTGCAGAGAAGTCTGAGCAGAAGTGGCAGGGAGCAGGGGCTCTGCATGAGCTCTGCTCCGGAGGCGGGCCTAGTAACAGAGGCCCAGGCCTGGAAGAGGGAGAAGGAAGGAAGAGGAGCGGAGAAGGCTCCAGGAACGAGGAATGAAGGGATCCCAGGGGTGCGGACGGGCGAGTCGCCACCGCACGCCCGAATCCACCTGCGTGGAGGGGTCAGGCCAAAGGGGGAGACCGGTCCCCGAACTAGTGGAGGCAGGAAACGACCCTCAGCTAGAAACCGGAGGCTCTGACATTTTATGTGGCGCAGCCCCTCGCTACACCCGCTAGGAAGGCACCACATAGGGTCAGGGAAACTGGCGCCAAGTTTACCAAGAGGAGGCCCGAGGCAGCCGGACAGAAGTGTTGGTAAGAAAGGCCAGACAAAGGACACACAAAGGGGGTCCTGTGAAGTGCTCCAAAGTTATCTGGGAGTTGTCTGAGCCCCTCACCTGGTGAGCACAGTACGACGTGGGCAGCCGTTACCTGCAGACGTGGTCTGGATAATAAGAACTGTGAGTAAAGGCCCTGGACTGCATCACTGACTCCGTGTCGTTACTGCTGCTGCCCTGCACCATCACCCCCATCCTCCGCATACACTGCCCTGAGGCTATACTCCTCCCGTGGGGAGTTATGCTACGCTCTGCTGCACCCACAACACCAGCCTCAGCGGTCTGCCCTGCAGCGGCGGTTCACTCTGACCGCAATCCACGGGTGGCGTAGTCGGACATTTAAACATCAAAACCACATAAATAGTTCCGCCACTGGTTTGACCGCCCTGAGCCACGGAACCGGGTCGCCGCCACGAAGACTACAACCACCAGCATCAACCAAAAAGGGTCCGGCTCCGGGTGTCCCAAGGCCCAGGGGGTGCGTCAGAACATTTTCATCACCTTTCACAATCACCAATGGGACAAGGCAGGGATGTCCTCTGTCCCCTCTTTTATATATCCTAGTGACGGAGCACCTGCTCTCATCAATTCGCCATAACCCCAATATTAGGTGGATTGAGGTGGGAGGCACCGAGTACAAGTGCTCTCTATTTGCTGATGATGTCCTAGTATATATCACTCAATCACATATATCCATCCCTGCTGTTATGGCTGAAATAGATCACTTTGTTACATGGTAAAATTTTAAAATCAATGCAGCGAAGTCTGAGGCCCTCGATGTCTCCCTCCCCAAATCCATATAGGATTCCATCCAGTCCAACTTTCCCTTTGCCTGGCCCTCACAGGGTATCAAATACTTAGGAATTCCTATTCATAGAGACCTCTCCCATCTATGTTATCTTAATTTTGGGCCCTTTATTGAACAATTCCATACAGACCACGGTTGGCAAGTTAGAACTGTAAGATTCACTACGTGAACCACTGGTGTTTTGTGGAAAAGCACATGTACACTGCGTTCCAAATTATTATGCAAAAAGTGTTTAGGAGTGATAAGGGAAGAATTTGTTTGTTTATCAGTTAAACTCATTGATGGTGATGTGTGTCAGGGCTCTTTATATCACTGTAAGCAATTGCAGACACCTGTGCTAATTAGTTTGGCAGGTGTGTCCAATGAAAGGCAAGACTACTTAAGAAGGCTCTCTCACATTATTAAGCAGCCTACATTTTCTGCCAAAATGGGAAAGAAAAAGGATGTGTCGGCTGCTGAGAAGCAACAAATTGTGGAGTGTTTAGGTCAAGGCATGACTACAATCAACATTGTGCGATGATCAGGATGAAGTGTCTTGGCAATCAAGAAGTATGTAGCTGATTCACAGTACACACGTGTGCGTGCTGATAAGGGCAAATTGAGGACTCTTTCCTACAGGCAATTACGTCAGGTTAAAAGAGCAGCGGCAAGAAAGCCTTGTCATAGCAGCAGACAAGTTTTTGAAGCTGCTGGTGCCTCCAACGTCCCCCGAACAACAAGATGCAGGGTCCTTCAGAGGTTTGCAGCTGTGCATACGCCATCCTGTCGACCTCCTCTATCCACTTCACACAAGCAGAAACGGCTCCAGTGGGCCAAACATTACATGAAGACTGATTTCAAAACTGTTTTGTTCACGGATGAGTGCCGTGCAGCGCTCGATGGTCCAGATGGATGGAGTGGAGGATGGCTGGTTGATGGACACCCCACGCAAACACGGCTACAGCGCCAACAAGGAGGAGGTGGAGTAATGTTTTGGGCTGGAATCATGGGGAGAGAGATTGTCGGCCCCTTTAGGATCCCTGAAGGCGCTAAAGATGAACTCCATAATGTATGTGGATTTTCTCAAACAGCACTTCCTGCCATGGTTCAAGAAGAAGAACCGTGTATTTCACAGCAAGATCATTTTTCTGCATGATAATGCACCATCTCATGCTGCACATAAAACATCTGCATCTCTGGCTGATATGGGCATAAAAGGGGACAAACTTATGGTGTGACCCCCATGCTCCCCTGACCTCTACCCCATTCAGAACCTTTGGAGCATCATTAAAAGGAGTGTCTATGATGGCGGGAGGCAGTTCACATCTAAGCAACAGCTCTGGGAGGGTATTCTGTCCTCATGCAAAACAATTGAAGCAGAAACCATCCAAAACCTGACAAATTCAATGGACGAGAGAGTTCAGAAGCTCCTTTCGAACAAGGGGTCCTATGTGAAAATGTAACATCACCTACAATAAAGTTTTGAGTTGAAAACTGTTTGATTTCAGTTTCTAACAACCTGCTAATGCTTATAATTTCAAAAATGACCATTTTTTTGGTCTTTATTAAAATGAAAAGGTTGATCGAAAAGTTTGGGGGATCTAAGAGTGTGGCAACCCAGTAGTCATGATTACTTCGAATTCTGACAATATGAGGGTCATGCTGCAGGTAGTGCAGCAAGAAGGCACTTATGTGTCTTGCGCATCTCGGAGCCCCAAAATTATTTTCCGGGCTAGATGCAGCTACAAATTATTTTTAATTTTAAATCTGGTGGAGCTTATTATAGATGGACTAATAGGATCAGTGCTGCACACTGCTACAAAGCCCAAATTATTTTCCAGTCAAGATACAGATAAACATAATTAGTAATTTTAAAGCTTAAAACGGTTGGTAGGGTGATTTTAACCAATCATCAAGCTTTTACTCTCCCCAGGATGACACAGGGGTAGAAAAGTCATTTCGGATCCATGATTTGTTCATCTTTATGAACGTGAGTCTGTCTACATTATCAGTGGAGAGCCGCGTGCGCTTATCTGTCAGCACACCACCAGCAGCGCTGAACACACGTTCAGACAGAACGCTGGCTGCGGGGCATGACAAGATCTCCAAGGCGTAAGTGGCTAGCTCCGGCCATTTATCCAGATTGGAAGCCCAAAAAGAGCAAGGGTCCAGTGACACAGTCGTGGCTTCAATGTTTACTTGGAGATACTCCTGTACCATCGTCTCTAGGCGTTGACTATGTGTCAGACTTCTTGTCTCCTGTGGCCTTGCAAAGGATGGGCTAAAAAAGTGGTGAAATGATTCCGCAAAATTGATGTTACCAGCAGATACTGTGGTTCTGTTACGGTTTGAGTGCTGAACACTTGACGGTCCCACGGTTGGCAAGTTGGAACTGTGAGATTCACTACGTGCACCACTGGTATTTTGTGGAAAAGCACATGTAAGATTCTGCAACAGTCTCTGCTGATACTCCTGCATGCGTGCATCCCTTTCTATGGCAGGAATAATTTCTGCAAATTTACTTTTGTACCGGGGATCTAACAGTGTGGCAACCCAGTAGTCAGGATTATTTCTAATTCTCACAATTCGAGGGTCATGTTGCAGGTAGTGCAGCAAGAAGGCACTCATGTGTGTTGCGCATCCAGGAGCACCAAGTCCCTGTTGTGTTGGTGGCGAGGTAACAATCATGCTTCCTTCCTCTGTCCTCTCCCCCCAACCTCGCACAACAGAAATGTGATCAAGGTCTCCCTCATCTGATGAGTCTTCCATCAGTTCGTCCTCCACTTCTTCCTGGGCTCCTGCACCTTCCTCACTAGTTTGGCTGCTACCATGCGCCCTGGTAAAACCATCTCCCCCACCCTCACATGCCTGCCGCCTTGGTGCTGCCGACCGTCTGGACCTTGCAGATGTTAGCCCTTCCGCATACAACTCCTCCTCCTCTACTTCCTCCACCTCCTCTTGTGCCACCACCTGACTCCGAATTCTGTTTAACATGTGCTCCAGCATGTAAATCACCGGAATAGTCATGCTGATAATGGCATCGTCAGCACTAAACATCTTCGTCGCCATTTCAAAACTGTGCAGAAGGGTGCATAGGTCCCTGATCTGAGACCACTCCTCCAGCGTGATTTGCCCCACCTCTGAATCTCGTTGGCCCAGGCTATACGTCAGAACGTATTGCACCAGGGCTTGTCGGTGCTGCCACAGTCGCTGCAACATGTGCAGAGTTGAATTCCACCGGGTAGGCACATCGCATTTTAGCCGGTGAAGTGGCAGGCCCAACGACTTCTGTAGAGATGTAAGTCGCTGAGCTGCGGGATGCGAACGGCGGAAGTGAGCACACAGCGACCGTGCCCTCTGCAGAAGGCCATCTAGTCTGGGATAGTGGGCTAAAAATTGCTGGACAACCAGGTTCAACACGTGAGCCATACAAGGCACGTGTGTGACATTGCCCCGGCGAAGGGCCGCACCCAGGTTTGCAGCATTGTCGCACACGGCCTTCCCTGGTTTCAGGTCCAGTGGAGACAACCATTCATGAAATTGGTTCTCCAGAGCTGACCACAACTCCTCAGCTGTGTGACTCACATTTCCCAGACATTTCAAAGTAAAAACCGCCTGATGACGTTGAGCCCTACTGCCAGCATAGTAAGGAGGTGTGCAGGATCCCTTCTGCGCAGTTAGAAAGCTTGTGGCATGACCAGACAGGCTTTGGGTGCAGGTGGAAGACCAAGAGGAGGTTGAGGAGGCAGAAGCAGTGGAGGAACTTTGACATAAAGAGGATTGACGCACAACTCGTGGGGACGGCAAGACTTGGACAGCAGCCCCTTGTCCTGCTGTCACCATAGTTACCCAGTGCCCAGTCAGCGACATGTAACGCCCCTGTCCATGCCTACTCGTCCAAGTGTCTGTGGTGAAATGCACCCTGTCACACACAGAGTTTCTCAAAGAAGCGGTGATGTTGTGTGCGACATGCTGGTGGAGCGCAGGCACACCTTTCTTTGAGAAGTAGTGCCGACTGGGCATCTGGTACTGGGGCACTGCGATGGACATAAGGTCTCGAAAATCCTCTGTGTCCACCAGGCGGAAAGGCAGCATTTCTGTAGCCAAGAGCTTGCAGATGGTGAAATTCAACCTCTTAGCTTTCTCATGGCTAGGAGGAAATGGTCTTTTACTTGTCCACATCTGAGGGACCGAGGGCTGGCTATTGTGCTTAGACGGGGTTGATAAGGGTGTCCCCGGCAAACTGCCGGTCTGTGAGGAAGATGCAGGCGGACATGTTAGGTTGCCTTGATCCAAAGGTGGTGCTATCGATGTCGGACAGCGCTCAACACCAGCTGGTGTTACCACCTCCAAAGAAAATGATGACCTGCCAATCACGCTGGCTGTTGCGGGTAAAGAGGTGGCAGGTCTGCGCCACAAAACAGGTGTGACTGCTGTCCCCCCAGTCACAGAGGATGAAGAGGCCGCGGATGCACAAGATATGGCAGACGGTGGTTGGCTAGGCCGCATTGTAGCACACTGAGCTTCCCACTGCAACTTATGCTTCATGTCCATGTGCCGGTTCATGCATGAAGTACTCAAACTATGTATTTTTTGGCCTCTACTTAGCTTTTGCTGACAAATGTTACAGATAACACGAGTTGGGTCATCTTTATCGATCTGCAAAAATGCCCAGGCTATGCAAGGCTTAGCACCCATGCGACCTGAAGAGCCACCACGACTTGTGGTGAGAGGCAGAGTTGTGTTTGAGGATGCAGTTGTTGACGTGCTTCCAGTACTACGTCTCTGTCCAGGAAGGCGCAACCTGACCTCGTCGTCACTAGCATCTTCCTCCACCTCCTCTGCTGACCTCATCTCTTGGCTGACTGTGGGTTGACAGTAAGTGGGATCTCCAACCTCATCATCATCACCCTGTGTGTTATCACACCCGTCGTCCTCAGAGCCAACCTGTTCCTGCCCTGACAAAAAACTAAAGTTGTCGCTCCAATCAGGTATTTGAGTCTTATCATCGTCTTCCTCATTGTCTCCACCAACAGGAGTTACAGTTTGGGAATGAGGGTCTACATTATGGTCAGAACCTTCTGCGTCTGGTCCTGGATCCGACTCATAAAGATTCTGGGCATCAGTGCAGATCATTTCCTCGTCTGGATTCACAGAAGCGCTGGAGTCGACCTCTGATTCCCAGGCTATAGTATGAGTAAACAGCTCTGCAGACTCAACCATCTGTTCTACCTCATACTCAGACGGGCAGCTGGAGATTTGGGAGCTGTGAGGAAGCAAGTGCGATTTGGGTGACACCTTTGAGGACTGGAGTATTTGTGATGTTGAAGTTGATGTGGAGGAGAGCCCACTTAAAGGAGCACTTGATATCCGTTGAAGCACCTGCTGTTTTTGTGCCTCATCTGGAATTTGTAGCGATTGGCGTGGCCGTAAGAAAGGGATCTTATCACATTGTCCGCTAAAAGAAGTAGACATTTTAGTTTGGCTGGAAGATGGTCTTTCTTCTGCAGATGTTACTGTTGCTTTAACACCTACCCCACGGACACAACCTTTTTTCCCCTTCCCAACACGCCTATTCCCCTTTCCACCAGCAGCAGGCCTTTTTCCACTCATTTTGGTGGTTAACTAATTCACAACTCTGGAGTTGTTTGCACAAAAAAACAATGGATGGTAACCGAGCAGAGCTGAGTGGCCAAACTGTGGTATTAGGCCAAAACTATTGGCTGGGTTAGATGCAGAAAAAAATTATATTCAATTTGCAACCTGATGGAGGTCAGTATAGATGGACTAATACAACAAGTCCCACACACAGCTAGAAGCCCAATATTTTTTCAGAGGTAGATGCAGAAAAAAATATATTCAGTTTGCAACCTGATGGAGGTCAGTATAGATGGACTAATACAACAAGTCCCACACACAGCTAGAAGCCCAATATTTTTTCAGAGGTAGATGCAGAAAAAAATATATTCAGTTTGCAACCTGATGGAGGTCAGTATAGATGGACTAATACAACAAGTCCCACACACAGCTAGAAGCCCAATATTTTTTCAGAGGTAGATGCAGAAAAAAATATATTCAGTTTGCAACCTGATGGAGGTCAGTATAGATGGACTAATACAACAAGTCCCACACACAGCTAGAAGCCCAAATATTTTTTCAGAGGTACTGTAGATGCAGATAAAAATTATTTTGAATTTGCAACCTGATGGAGGTCAGTATAGATGGACTAATAGAGAAAGTCCGACACACTGCTAGAAGGCCAAATATTTTTTCAGAGGTACTGTAGATGCAGATAAAAATTATTTTTAATTTGCAACCTGATGGAGGTCAGTATAGATGGACTAATAGAGAAAGTCCGACACACTACTAGAAGGCCAAATATTTTTTCAGAGCTAGATGCAGAAAAAAATTATATTCAGTTTGCAACCTGATGGAGGTCAGTATAGATGGACTAATACAACAAGTCCCACACACAGCTAGAAGCCCAATATTTTTTCAGAGGTAGATGCAGAAAAAAATATATTCAGTTTGCAACCTGATGGAGGTCAGTATAGATGGACTAATACAACAAGTCCCACACACAGCTAGAAGCCCAATATTTTTTCAGAGGTAGATGCAGAAAAAAATATATTCAGCTTGCAACCTGATGGAGGTCAGTATAGATGGACTAATACAACAAGTCCCACACACAGCTAGAAGCCCAAATATTTTTTCAGAGGTACTGTAGATGCAGATAAAAATTATTTTGAATTTGCAACCTGATGGAGGTCAGTATAGATGGACTAATAGAGAAAGTCCGACACATTGCTAGAAGGCCAAATATTTTTTCAGAGCTAGATGCAGAAAAAAATTATATTCAGTTTGCAACCTGATGGAGGTCTGTATAGATGGATTAATAGAACAAGACCCACACACAGCTAGAAGCCCAATATTTTTTCAGAGGTAGATGCAGAAAAAAATATATTCAGTTTGCAACCTGATGGAGGTCAGTATAGATGGACTAATACAACAAGTCCCACACACAGCTAGAAGCCCAAATATTTTTTCAGAGGTACTGTAGATGCAGATAAAAATTATTTTGAATTTGCAACCTGATGGAGGTCAGTATAGATGGACTAATAGAGAAAGTCCGACACACTGCTAGAAGGCCAAATATTTTTTCAGAGGTACTGTAGATGCAGATAAAAATTATTTTTAATTTGCAACCTGATGGAGGTCAGTATAGATGGACTAATAGAGAAAGTCCGACACACTGCTAGAAGGCCAAATATTTTTTCAGAGCTAGATGCAGAAAAAAATTTGATTCAGTTTGCAACCTGATGGAGGTCAGTATAGATGGACTAATAGAATGATGCTATGCCCAAAAGATTTTACTTCACTAGGTGCAGTAAAAAAATTGGTATTCTATACACAGGTGGTATATCTTGCAACACAGATAGGCTACTCCACTGACTAACACACTCTGCAATAGGCCAAAAAGGATTAGCTTTGCTAGATTCAGCCAAATGCTGTGAAAAAAACTTGCACAGCACTGGCACAGACCTGCCTGGCAAAAACTGATAGGAACTGATGTAACCTAGTCCTGAAAAGGACTCCAATTACAATTAGTCTTTACTCCCACAACCTATCTATTTAAGAGCACAGACCTGCCTGATAAAAGTCGTAGGAAATGCTGTAACCTAGTCCTTAAAAGGACTGCAATCACAACTATTCCCTACTCCCAAGCTATCTGTATATTTGTGCGAAAATTGGCTTGAAATTAACAAGGTATAGCACACACAGCAACAGCGGTGCCGTCTAACACGCAGCTGCAGCAGTGAGAAAATGGTGGCGACGGGGAAAATGGCTTGGTCTTATAGGGCAAGGACATGTGACATACACTGCCAATCACACATGCCCTTGCTTGTGTGAAAAAAAGCACTTCGCTCCGTGTGTGCGCTGCTGATAGGCTGACAGATTGCACCTCCCCACTGTAAATGCGGGAAAGAGAAAAAAAAATGGAGATCTTCATTGTATAATTATAATCCAGCAGAGACCAAAAGACTTATTATGAAGATATCAACTAGATATAGCAAATAAGTACATAAAATATAACTTTTATTAATGAAAAGTCTAAAAAGAAATTTATAACATGATGCCCATATGGTGTATCATAAGTAAAAAGATATAAATATCTACGATATAGCTGGACAGAATATCAGGCCCTATTAGGTCCAGCATAAGTAAGAATAATGAAGGTATTCAAACTATGAAGTCCAAAAAGAGAACCCCACAGATACGCAAAAAAACAAGGTATATCTCACCAAATGCCCATATAGCAATATAGACGGTGATCATACCTATATCTGTGTATACCCATAGACAAAACCAGCCATTATTAAATGGTAAATAAGTATACAATCAAATAGAGCTATGAGGGGCCTTCTATTATCATCCAGGCACTCAATCCTCATAAAACATGGAAACATCTCACCCGGGGTCTTTTTATATATATCTGCTCCCCCTTTACATTCCAGGTGATGAGTTAATCCATGGAACATCCCAAGCCGAGGTATACCTCACCAAGTACCCATATAGCAATATATACGGTGATCATACCTATATCTGCATATACCCATAGACATAACAAGCCATTATTAAATGGTAGGTATGTATACAGAAATAGAACTATGAGGAGCCTTCTATTACCATCCAGGCATTTAAATCCTCATAGAACATGGAAACATCTCACCCGGGGTCTTTTTATGTCTGCTCCCCCTTTACATTATAGGTGATCAGTTTGTCCACGGAACATCCCGACGCGTTTCAATCCTTCATCAGGGGTATATAGTTCCTCTTCATTAAGGGTATATCATTCCTCATTCCTGCATTGGTTCCTTAATGATTAAGGAACCAATGCAGGAATGAGGAATGATATACCCTTAATGAAGAGGAACTATATACCCCTGATGAAGGATTGAAACGCGTCGGGATGTTCCGTGGACAAACTGATCACCTATAATGTAAAGGGGGAGCAGACATAAAAAGACCCCGGGTGAGATGTTTCCATGTTCTATGAGGATTTAAATGCCTGGATGGTAATAGAAGGCTCCTCATAGTTCTATTTCTGTATACATACCTACCATTTAATAATGGCTTGTTATGTCTATGGGTATATGCAGATATAGGTATGATCACCGTATATATTGCTATATGGGTACTTGGTGAGGTATACCTCGGCTTGGGATGTTCCATGGATTAACTCATCACCTGGAATGTAAAGGGGGAGCAGATATATATAAAAAGACCCCGGGTGAGATGTTTCCATGTTTTATGAGGATTGAGTGCCTGGATGATAATAGAAGGCCCCTCATAGCTCTATTTGATTGTATACTTATTTACCATTTAATAATGGCTGGTTTTGTCTATGGGTATACACAGATATAGGTATGATCACCGTCTATATTGCTATATGGGCATTTGGTGAGATATACCTTGTTTTTTTGCGTATCTGTGGGGTTCTCTTTTTGGACTTCATAGTTTGAATACCTTCATTATTCTTACTTATGCTGGACCTAATAGGGCCTGATATTCTGTCCAGCTATATCGTAGATATTTATATCTTTTTACTTATGATACACCATATGGGCATCATGTTATAAATTTCTTTTTAGACTTTTCATTAATAAAAGTTATATTTTATGTACTTATTTGCTATATCTAGAGATCTTCATTGTTCCTGCAGAGATCCATCCCCTGCCCCTCCCCCCGCCCCGCTGTACACTCAAACTGCGTATTAACATTAATTTTCATCATTACTGAGAAAAAATCCAGTTATGATTTTGGTGCACGAACAGTTATCGAACATAACCTCGAACAGCCGAATTTTTCTCAAATTGTTCGTGTTCGCCGAACGGCTCGAACACCGCCCAAAACAGCTCGAATTTGAGATTGGCGAACAGTTCGAGTAGAACAACGCTCATCTCTAATCTCCACCTTTATGGATCTGATATTGTCATCTGCAGGATCTGCAGAGCAGGGTGTGCGCTGCATTAGGGTCTGTTAGCAGTAATTGAGGTGCGGGAGCTCTATATCTGGCTGAGCGCGCTGCAGAGCTTAAAAATCACTTTTTGCAACTAGTTAAACAAGGACATGGAAGACTTGTTCTTAGGGTGCTCACATCAAATTACGGGGTATCATATTTAGGATTAAAAGTGACATGCAAATGAGAACTTATAAAACCTCTTTACGCTAATCAAGGATGGTTTCAAGTGGGGGACTGTCGATTATAAGCTGATAAAATATCCCTGCTGGGACCCCCAGTGATCAGCTGCAAAAGGAAATCTGGTGGCAAATATTCTGGAGATATTCAGGAGATATTAAGCATTACGCATAGCTCATTCAAATCAATGGGTAGTCTGTGTGACGCAAGACAGGCCAGCAGGGCCGGCTCCAGGTTTTCGTGGGCCCCTGGCGAAACAGTCTCAGTGGGCCCCTTTAATACATATCACGATTCATGATGCACAGATACCGCAGAGAAATATAGGTATACAACACAGGACCCAGGCTGTTCTCTCATCCATCACATATGCAGACATGCACACATATCCAGTACGCAGACATGCACACACACTCACAGTGCGTAGACATGCATGCACACACGGTACGCAGACATGCACACACACAGTACGCAGACATGCACACACAGTACGCAGACATGCACACACACAGTATGCAGACATGCACACACACACAGTATGCAGACATGCACACACACAGTACGCACCCATGCACACACACAGTATGCAGACATGCACACACAAACAGCATGCAGACATGCACACACACAGTACGCAGACATGCACACACACAGTACGCAGACATGCACACACAGTACGCAGACATGCACACACACAGTATGCAGACATGCACACGCACACAGTATGCAGACATACACACACAGTACGCAGACATGCACACACGCACAGTACGCAGACATGCACGTACGCACAGTACGCAGACATGCACGTACGCACAGTACGCAGACATGCACACACACACAGTATGCAGACATGCACACACACAGTGCGCACCCATGCACACACACAGTATGCAGACATGCACACACACACAGTATGCAGACATGCACACACAAACAGCATGCAGACATGCACACACACAGTACGCAGACATGCACACACACAGTATGCAGACATGCACACACACAGTACGCAGACATGCACACACAGTACGCAGACATGCACACACACAGTACGCAGACATGCACACACACAGTATGCAGACATGCACACACACACACAGTAGGCAGACATGCACACACGCACAGTACGCAGACATGCACACACGCACAGTACGCAGACATGCACGTACACACGGTACACAGACATGAGCACACACAGTAAGCAGACATGTGCGCACACACACGGTACACAGACATGCATACACACAGTACGCAGACATGCACACACGCACGGTATGCAGACATGCGCACACATGCAGGCATGCACACACATGCACATGGTACACAGGTATGCACACATACAATAAGCAGACACGCACATACACAAACATATACACAGATACGTACTCATACTGACATACTGTACATACATATTTGAACACAAATTATTAAAAACACATATAAAACAGACATGAATATATTTACACAGTCATACACACTGACATACACAGATAATCACATCATACATGCACACACAAACACAAATTAGAAATATTTTTAATATAGGGATTGGATAAGCTGGCAACAAGCCTCGCTCACCTGCCCCCAGCCTGTGTCCCGTCCAGCTCAAGCATGTGGCTGTGCAGGGCCGCCGGCGTGTGTTTCATGGCTGTCACAGACATGGCCCTGGGCCATCAGGGGGACCCACTTGCCGTTGGGCCCCGGGCTGCTCCCCCAGCATCTGTACAGGACCTCTTGCGCTGTTTAATTGTTGTCACTTTACCAGACATGGCGGAGTGCAGTGAGATGTGCGGTTGTGTCTGCTAGTAATGACGCGGCAGGGGCGACACACAAGCAAAATTAAAGGTGCAGTGTTACCCCTACGGTGTCATTCCTACCAGAGACAGTCACACAGCGCACTGTGTGCGGCCATGTCTGGTAAAGTGATAGCACTCAAACAGCGCCAGCGATCCTGCACAGATGCTGGGGGAGTGGCCCGGGGCCCAACGGCGAGTGGGCGCCCCTGATGGTCCAAGGCCCCGGCACTTGCCCGGGTGCGCCGGGTGATGATGCCCGGCCCTGCAGGCCAGGTCCTCCAGAGCGAGAGATGATCTTTAAAGTCAATCTTCACTCTGATGAAGAAGTGAGGACCCAGTGAAAGGAATATAATGTTTTCTTTCGTATTATGCATATTTTACTCTATATCTCTGCCCTATCCACCTCCCACAATAAACACACCACCTCTTTAAAGCACACCCGTCATATAATGTATATGCCATGTAGAGCGAAATTCAGTCACCCAAACTACAACCCCAAATTCCAAAAAAGTTGGGTTGCTGTGTAAAGTGTAAAGATCCCTCTGACCATCTTTGCTTCGGAGAGACTCTGCCTCTCTAACATGCTCTTTTTATACACAGTCATGTGATTTAGTCGAAAATTGACCCTGCAGCTGTTTAGCATTACTTTTACAGACTTTTTTTTGTTAACCCTGTTCCAACTTTTTTTGAGATGTGTTACTGTGATCAATTTATGGAAAATGTCCTGGTGGCTCCGTGGTTAGCGTTGTTGCTTTGCAGCGCTGCGGTCCTGGGTTCAGTGCAGTGTTATGGAGACCCTCTTTGTTTTAAGGAGAACTTTGGAATAGACAGCAAAGGGTCTTCACATTGCCAGTGAGATTCAAATTAAGATACTTCATCGATGAAGTAAGAGAGACAGAATACATGTGACATGCATTGTCAGCAGGTAGAGTCTTCTGGTGTGGCAACAAAGACTCACCATATTTATTAGCTAGACAGAACAGAACTTCATTGTTACATACAACTGAACAGAAAGCCGAAATAGACTTATAAGTAACAAACACATTTCCCTTGGCCCAGCGTAAACCTTCTTGTCAAGGACTTCACAGGAAACAAGTATCTTAGTCAGACATTCCACAATGTAAAATCAGAAAACACTCAAGCAGACTTCAGACATAGCAAAAATATAGAAAAAAAATTTCTAAATTAATAATGATATCTACATATTAAAAAAATTAACCATAACATGGTAAAGTCAATATTATGAAATACTGAACATTATATTTCTAGAGTCTCTTTTTCTCAACAGATAAGACTCTCATGGACTTCACACCTTAGATATCCACATTATGTGGTTGAACATTAGTATCATCGTACCGTTCAGTAAAAAGTCATTTTTGTTTCTAGAACAGCACAGAACTGTACAATTGCATTGATAAAACTGCTCTGCTGAGGGGTTTTTTTTTAGAAACACTATGCAATGGAGAAGCAGAGGGTCATGTTCACTTACGCATGCGTAGTTGATACGCTTACTACTTCAGTCCAGTGGTTTGCATACGCTAAACACGTACCATATTTACGTACGCCTGCGCAGTTTATACTTTCGCTATAGATCAGCGTATATCCGCATGCGCCGTTGATACTCTTACTACCTCAGTTAAGTGGTTCGCTTACGCTAAACACGTATTACATTTACTTAAGCATGCGCAGTTGATACCTTTATCCGCGCAAAGGTTCGATTACTCAAAACACGTACCATATTTACGTACACATGCGCAGTTTATACTCGCACTAGCTCAGCGCAGTGGTTTGCTTAGACTAAACATGTACAATATTTGTGAACGCATGCGCCCTTTATACTCGTACTATCCCAGCGCAGTGGTTCGCATACACTAAACACGTAACATATTTACGTACGCCTGCGCAGCTTATACTCACTTTAGAGGAGCGTATATACGCAAGCGCAGTTGATACTCTCACTACCGCAGCACAGTGGCTCGCTTACGCTTAACGCGTACCATATTTACGTACGCATGCGAAGTTGATACCCTTACGATCAGCGCAGATGTTCGATTACGCTAAACACGTAGCATATTTATGTACGCATGCGCAGTTTATACTCGCACTATCAGCGTAGTGGTTTGCTTACGCTAAACATGTACGGTATTTACGTGCGCATGCGTAGCTGTCACTCTCACGCTCATTGCTCTGACGTCACCGGAAGGCCTAGTTCTTCTTCCTCTTTGAGCAGCGGCAGGTCGTGGCCGGTCAGTTCGCTCTCGCAGCTGTCGGTCGCCTGTGTTATCTTTATCCAGCACCATTTTATCCTGTATAACTGACAGCAGGAGGACATTACCTCTCCCTTCTAGCTGAGCCCGAGGAGTCCTGTGTGTGTCGTTAGGGAGCACTACGCAGTACCGGCGCTGGTTTATGCGCTTTGGCATCGTCCATCGTCGCATCCGATCTAAATCGGGAGAGAGGTTGAGTCTCGATCTTTTGTTACCATGGTGAAGAAGAACAGCATCCCGGATAGGTGAGTATGGCCGGTCTGCCATGACGTTACACATTGATCTGCTGGCTCGGCTCCGGGGCTCTGCTTTCGATTGCTGGCTGTTATAATGTAATTGGCCCATCTAGGAGCCTGTAGAACTACAGGTCTCAGCATGTGCTCTACCTGATAAAGGGCAGAGCCATGACGTAGAGCAGTGTGGGGAGGCTGTGGCCCCTGTGCCCCCCACCCATAAGGTAGGTATATGTGTCCGGAGGTAAGTATGGCCACGTGCGCACGGGATGGCGATGTGGTCAGTGTGGCCGATGAGCTCTGGCTGATAATCTCTGCGCCCCGGTGATCAGTGGCATCTAACGTGGTCCAGGGCTCCCATCTGCTACTGCGGATTATGTCGATGCTTAAAGGAATATTCCTGCCATTAAAGGGGTTGTCCAGGGGTAAGAGCAGGTCCTCTATGTGAATGCACCCTACCAGTCGAAATAGCATGTGCTGTGCACACGGGCATGACGTGTCAGTGGACGGTCATGTGACTGCACGATTTGCACACTTGTGGTCCGGTGCTGGCAGCGAGATGCATTTTGGCTTCTCTCCATTGAAGTGAATCGGGAAAAGCGGAAGAAAATCTGCTTGTCACGTGACCGCAGGTATGGGGTCATGTGATGGAGAGCTAGCATCTGTAATACCGGGAAATCGTGACAGCGTGCAAACTGGCAGTCTGGTCTTACACCTATCCATAACCCGTTTAATATAAGGTTCACACGTCCGGTCATCATTCAGTAAGCAAAAAAGATTTTACCATAGACTATAATGTTAAAATATATATTTTTAAAATATAATTTGTTTATTTTTTTTGCTGGACCAACAAAAGTTGTCTGCACAACTTTTTTGTGTCCTGCTAAGAACTTATTACTGCTGGATTTGTTTCAAATGAAAAAGCAGAATCTAGTCCAGATCCACAGAGGATCAATGGAGCATTTAAAAAACAAACAAAAAAAAACCTGTTCTTTGGATCAGTGGTGGTTGCAAAGGTCAGCCCCCCCCCCCCTTCCTCCACTGATCTGTAAGTTGTCCCCTATGCTTTAGATAGGTGATAACTTTTAATATTGAAATTTTTTTTTTTTTATGACCACAGTGAAGAAAAACAGCCCCTCTCCCATGTAAGATGTTATGCACTTTGAAGCATTACAAGTCTAGATGAAATCCCTTTTACTATAGAGGAGCAGGCCTTCCCCCTTTAAATGAAGCAAAATCGCCAACTACAAAGCTTTTTCAGCTGTCTTATATACAGGATAACTCATGGCTGAATGTTCATTTTGCTTTCAGCTGCCTCTCAATTTCACATGAGCTCTCGGGTGAGCTCTTATGCATTTTCAATGGGGAGAAAAGGAGTGAAGCCGGCCATACACATGAGATGACTGTCAGCTGAATGATGCTTCAGCCGTCTCATCTGACTCTCCCAAACACTGGAGCGTTCGTTTGGCCGAGCGCTCCTGTGTTCTCCATAAGAAAGCTGCCGACTGACACATCAGTCATCAGCTTATCTCTGGGTGAACAATGTATTCAGCTGTAGAATTTCAGGAAGGCATGAAAATATATCCAGATCATCTGTTTGGGGACCATAGCCGTAGACTAGAGCAATCCGGCAATGGTCCCCCGGACGGATTTTCTATCTATTCTCGGCTTTCGTGCCAGGCTCTGATTCATGTCGCCTGTGGTTTGAGCAGCATGAATCGGGCGACAGGTTCTCTTTTAAAAGGAACAGTGAGAAAAAGTTCTGAGTTCTCTGATCACCGTGGCCACAGATTATCAGAACAGCGATTAGTTTTCAGCCATATCGACCAAATCATCGCATCATCTCTGCCAAGCTTGCCTTACAGGTTAGTATGGACTAAAACCCTATTCCCCAGTTTTTTGATTACTTGATACGCTGCAGATCCATGTGTAACCATGTAGACTGTGTCACATTTTATGGATTTTAAACCATTGATATCCCCATAAGTTGAGCTACGGGTAAGTGTCTGATGATTGCAGACACTTGCAGTATAGCGATACTTATCGGGGAGGAAGCGGATGCCAACTGTATATTACTTACTGAATGTTGACAAGTCTCGTGAAGGTATGTAAATCATGCGTGGAAATGGGTTTTAGGTAAGTTTATATATTTTGTAGGGCTCATCTTGTCCTAACAAGCATGGCAGGCATCCTATATGGCCTCTCGGTACATTTCCACAGTTAAAGGGGTGTCCCTGCCCTAAACATTGATCACGTATTTGTTGGATAGGTCGCAACTTGAGTTTGGTGAGGGATCTGAACCTCGACACCACCTCCGATAAGCAGAAATCTGCTCCATCACGGCCAGATGTAAGCAAACTATGGAGCTGAACACAGCAGCCCGGTAAATTGTTTAGTGGCTGCTCCAAGGTAGAAAAGCAATGTACTGGGCCGCAGTTGTCCGCTCTGGGCTGCTTAGTAGGTCTGTGGAGTTGGTAAACCAAACCTCCGAGTCCTCAATTTCCCTGACTCCAACTCCACAGCTCTGCCTCACTACTCTGCATGTACATAAAGTGCAGCACAGATTCATGTCCACTAAAAACCGAGATCCTTCGATCAGGAACAGAACAGACATTTATAGGACATTTCATAACTTTCCCAAATTCTTATGAAAACGTTTACAACACATCATGCATTGTACTGATGTACCAATTTATTATATATTTTAGGAGTCTGTCCATTTTATATCAACTCCGACTGCACCAAAATGGACACGGACTCCAACTCCGCAGCTGGGGTCCGCTTGGTTCGGTGCTTACATACAGTTGCTGCTGGAGCATTTGTCTCCTGATCGTAGGGAGGAAGGGGTGGGGGGGTGTTGAGCGTCAGATCCTCACCAATCTCTATAGATGACCTTGTACGTCATTAGGTTACAACCCCTTTATCTTTCTGAGGGTTTTCTTTTCCACACATGGTGTACACTATCACTCTTAGCCCACTACGTCTGCTACATATGTTACTGTTGGACGGTTGTCTTGTTAGTTACATGACATTTTTAGGAGCTTTTGTTTCCATTTGTCCTGTAAGAATAAATCCCATTGTAGAAGTGAAGGTCAAACCTAGTTGGCAAGTTTGGATTGAGATATTGTGATGGTTGTTGGCTTATAATTAGTGTAGGGCATTATTTGCTATACTCATTACCCTGATGAGCTTTTATTCTTGCGACCTTCATAAAATCTAAGTATATTCTTAAAGGAGCATCTTGCATTCGTTGCATCTATTGAGCAACAGTCAGAGCGCCGTCAAATGTAACATCAAGCCTTTCTTTGTAATTGGCTGTTTGGTGCCCTGGAATACAATACAATACAATGCTATCTGGATATGTGAAGTGACAGTCAAGCATCATTGAGGAGCGGACCCATGAGGATCTCATCTGTGTGCCGAAACGAGAGCTGCTTTACTGAATACACTGCGTACATGCGTTGTATAGCTGGCAATTTATTTGAATGGATACCACTTAACACCACGTCAGTAGCAGCCGATTGTGGAGGGGAGAGACAGACTTCAGTTTGTAAAGATCCAATGAACTTGAGATGGCTGTCAGGCAAATTTAGTGGTCGGCTGACAGCCTCATCCCCTGACTCCCACCGTACAACGCCTGAATGCTCAGCTTGGCTGAGAGAGTGGCTTCTGTAGCGGGAAAACTAAAGGTTCCGGCACCTGAATTCAAACATTCTGATATTTCTCTTCCTTAACAGATGTCCGGAGGCCTCCATAATAGAGACGAGCGAATAAATTCCCAGGACCCTGGTTATTTTGTGGCCTCTGGACTGGAGCCCTGCAAACTGCCTCCTACCTGCCGGCATCTGTCTCCTCTTTTGATTAGCTGCTCTGGCACCACATTATGTGTACATCACGCTGCAACGATTGACGTCGCGACAGGTCGTCTAATCAAAAGAGGAGGTCGCAACAGTAGGTAGGAGGCAGTTTGCAGAGCTCTTGGCCAGATATCTCTGAATACTGACAGGACCACTTAACCAGGGTCCTGTGGTCACCTTTCATCTGATCTGTATAGAGGATGGCTTCACTCTTAAGTCACTTAGTCATAAACTCACGGAGAGCAATCAGTATTTTAGACCATGGGATTTTTTTTTTTTTCATGACTTGGTGCTATGTCCAAAAAAATCATGTCTCTGCTTCAGCTGTGTAAGATTAATTTAAGGCTCCCATACACATTAGATGCCTGCTGAACGATCATTTGTCCAATAGTCTTCTTCCCCCGACTCCCCTCTACACACGAGCACTCTGCAGCTTCAGACAACTTTAGTCTGTGTAGGGGCCTTTAGTCTTGCATAGGTGAAATAAGTGCCAGATTATCAAATAATCCAGACTATTATTATAGCGCCATTTATTCCATGGCACTTTACGTGTGAAAAGGGGTATACATAATAAAAAATACAATAATCGTGAACAGTACAAGTCACCGACTGGTGCAGGAGGAGACAGGATCCTGCACGCGAGGGCTCAGAATCTACAAGGGATGGGTGAGGATACAGTAGGTGAGGGTAGAGCTGGTCGTGCAGGGGTATGGTGGAGCGAGGGTTACTGCAGGTTGTAAGCTTGTAGGAAGAGGTGGGTCTTCAGGTTCCTTTTGAAGGTTTCCACGGTCGGCGAGACTCTGATATGTTGGGGTAGAGAGTTCCAGAGTAGGGGGGATGCACGGGAGAAATCTTGCATGCGAATGTGGGAAGCCGAGTTAAGAGGAGTAGAGAAGGAGATCTTGTGAGGATCGGAGGTTGGGAGAGTAGGTCGCAGATGTATAGAGGAGACAGGTTGTGGATGGCTTTGTATGCCATGGTTAAGGTTTTGAAATGGAGCCTCTGGGCAATGGGGAGCGAGTGAAGGGATTGAGAGTAGAGCCCAGGGAATAGTGGGGGACAGGTAAATTTAACATAGCTATGTTTACCATCTTTTCAGTTAGCCATTAAAAGGTATCAACCACTGAGGACTCTCAGATTCCAATATTGGCCATGCACTAGTGTTTTTGCTGATCTTGCTTAAGGAATATACGGCTCCAGGAAATATTTCTGAGTTGGAGTCTTCAGGAAGTGGAGAGGGCTTGGATATGAGGTTTGTAGAAGAGATCAGAGTCGAGGGTTACCCCCAGGTACTTAGCTTGCGGGACTGGGGCAAGTGAGCTGCCATTGATTTTGATAGGTCAGTTGGGGGGCTTGAATGAAATGAAGGACAGATAACATTCTATTTTGTCCATGTTAAGTTTCAGAAATCGAGCAGAGACGTTTGAAATAGCAGACAGACATTGTGGGATTCTGGTTAGTAAGAGGTGATATCTGGTCCAGAGAAGAAAATGTGTGTCATCGGCACAGAGGTGATACTGAAAGCCATGGGACTCTGAGCTGTCCCAGGCCGAAGGTATAGATAGAGGAGAGCAGGGTCTTAGAACTGAACCTTGGGGAACACCGATAGGGGGCGAGATGAGGTATGTGCGTGGGAAATACTGAATGTCCGGTCTGTTAGGTATGAAGAGATCTAAGATAGGGCCAAGTCTGTGATGCCAAGAGATGAGGGAATGGTCCACTGTGTTGGAGCCAGGTGACCAGTCCAGGAAGAGGACAGTGTAGTGTTTCTTGGATTTGGTAGTTAGTAGGTCATTGGTGACTTTAGTCAGGGCAGTTTCAGTGGAATGATGCAGTCGACAGCCAGATTGTAAGCGATCAAAGAGGGAGTAGGAGGAGAGGTGGGAGGACAATTCAAGATAGATGTGTTCCAGTAGTTTTGAAGCATAGGGGAGAAGTGATTTGGGGCGATAGGTAGACACAGACGATGGGTCAAGGAGAGCTTTTTGAGGGTGGGTGTGACCGAGACATGTTTAAAGCATGAGGAGAATACACCAGTTAGTGGTGGGTTTGAGATGGGTTAGGGTGGGGATGAAGTCTGGGATGAGGTGGGACCGGGACTGGTGAAGTGCACAGTTGATATGTGATTTGGAGAGTAGAGAGGAAAGTTGATCTTCTGTAATGGTGAAGCTGGTTTTGAAGGAAAGCTGAGTAGTTATGAGGAGGGGCTGTGGGGACTGTAGGCCAAAGCTTTCTCTGATATCAATCTTGCTTGAAGAATGAGGCAAAGTCTTCAGCTGAGAAGAGAGGGAGGAGAGAATTGTAAGTGTTAAATAGCTGTTTAGGATTGTGAGACAGGGAGGATATGAGAGATTATTTATTATAGTGCCATTTATTCCATGGCGCTTTACATGTGAAGAAGGGGTATACATACAAGAACAATTACAATAATCTTGAATACAATGTGGCGGCGACTGGTACAGGAGGAGCGAGGACCCTGCCCGCGAAGGCTCACAGTCTACAAGGGATGGGTGAGGATACAGTAGGTGAGGATAGAGCTGGTTTTGCAGCATTATTTGTGGAGTGGTGGTTACTGCAGGTTGTAGGCTTGTCGGAAGAGGTGGGTCTTCAGGCTCTTTTTGAAGGTTTCCACGGTCGACGAGAGTCTGATGTGTTGGGGTAGAGAGTTCCAGAGTTGAGGGGAAGCACGGGAGAAATCTTGTATGTGATTGTGGGAGGAGGAGATTAGAGGGGAGTAGAGAAGGAGATCTTGTGAGGATCGGAGGTTGCGTGCGGGTATGTAGCGGGAGACTAGGTCAGAGATATATGGAGGACACAGGTTGTGAATGGCTTTGTATGTCATGGTTAGGGTTTTGAACTGGAGTCTCTGGGCAATGGGGAGCCAGTGAAGAGATTGACAGAGAGGAGAGGCCGGGGAATAGCGGGGGGATAGGTGGATTAGTCGGGCAGCAGAGTTTAGGATGGATTGGAGGGGTGCGAGAGTGTTGGAAAGGAGGCCACAGAGCAGGAGGTTGCAGTAGTCAAGGCGGGAGATGATGAGGGCGTGCACTAGTGTTTTTGCAGATTCATGGTTGAGGAATGTGCGGATCCGGGAGATATTTTTGAGTTGGAGTCGGCAGGAAGTGGAAAGGGCTTGGATATGTGGTTTGACGGCGAGTTCAGAGTCCAGGGTTACCCCAAGGCAGCAAGCTTGATGGACTGGGGAGAGTGGGCAGCCATTGACTGTGATGGATAGGTCAGTTGGGGGGGGGGGGGTTGAATGAGAAGCAGGTTTGTTTTGCTGCAGTGAGTGTGGACTTGAAAGTGGTGAGGGACTGTTTGTATGTGAAATGCTTGTTGGAATGGGATTTTTTTCAATCTTTTCTCAGCAACCCTGGAAACCCACCTCAGTTCTTTAGTCAGGCTGGTGTGCCAGGGTTGCCTGTTGATTGTGTGAGAGTGGCGACCTTTTGGAGAGCTGTTCCTGTTGTGATATATAAAGCGGAGGCAGCATCTGCATTGTGTAAGGAACCTATGTCTAGAAGAGGAAGAAGGGACTGTAAAGCAAGGTGTTTGAGATTTCTATGAGGGTATGCAAGTTTGTGGAGTGGGGATTGTGCACCCGGAGAGGGAAGAGAATGCGAGTAGGTTGTGGTCAGACAGGGGAAGAGGGGAGTTAAATGGGGAACAGATGCTGGTGAAGTTGAGGTCCAGTGTGTGACCCTCTTTGAGTGCCTGCAGAGGACCATTGAGCAAGACCGAAGAAGGAAGCTTATAGACTGCTGAGTGGGAAGTGTCAATGGGGATGTTGAAGTCGCCCATAATGACAGTGGGAATGTCAGTGGAAAAAAAATGAAGTAGCCAGGTGGTGAAGTTTTCAAAAAGGTGGTGGCTGGCCCCAGAGGGCAGTAAATGACAGCTGGTTGGAGGGGTAGAAGATGCACATAGTGTGTTCTTCAAAAGAAGGGAGAGTAACGGAGGGTGGCTGTGGAATTTGGGTGAAGGAGCAGTAATCTGACTGGAGAAAACCACCTCCTCTGCCAAGCTTGTTGCTGGGATGGGGTTGAGAAACATGGAATCCACCATAAAGTGCAGTTGGGATAGTTGTATCTGAGGGGGTGAGCCAGGTTCCAGTGATGCAGAGGAAGGAAAGATTGTTAGTAATGAAAAGATCATGGATGTAGGAAAGTTTGATACAGACAGAGCGTGCGTTCCATTGAACACCTGTTAGAGGGACTGGGGAAGCGGGGGCTGGGCAAAAGGGTATAAGGTTAGAAGGGTTGCGGAAATTTGTGATAGATCGTGGATGGGAGGTAGAAGTGACTATGGGGATGTTGTGAGGAGGACCAGGATTTGGAGAGATGTATATCACTGGCAGTGAGGAGGAGCAGAGAAAGTGTTAGTAGGTGGGAGAGGGCATGAGGTGGCTGTCTGTGTTTGGAGACACAGGATTTTATTTTGAGGAGGTGAGATGAATAGGGGGGATAAAGGGAGAGATGACAAGTGTATAGAGCGAGGCCACGCCCAATGGCTGGGGTGGTATGTATAACCAATACATACCCTCTGGTCCCGGGTCTCAAACCGCCGAATCCCTGAAGCGCACAGTGCATGTGCTGGGGGATTCATAAGTCTGCAGTCCCACAGAGTGACTGCAGATTTATCGGTTTTGACCGGACAACCTCTTTTAAGAGTGACTGCCAACGGGATCACTATAACTTACGCCAGAATTTGGTGCAGTTATATCAGAAATCTACTGCAGCTCATGAGTGATTTATTAGAAGATGTGAATTTTTCTTCGAGACTTCCTTGATAAATCTTCCCCCAGATCTGCATTCACATCGCTCTTTGGATTTTTGTTCGGTGAACTGTGGAATGCTGCGAAGTGCTCGCCCTGTGTAGCTTTAGGCATTCGGTGACACCATGTGTTCGGGGAGAGGGAATTGGTGCTGCCCTACCCTTTTTTTTTTTTTTTTCTTTTCCCCCTCTGTTCAGTTCAGAAGCATTGTATAAAGAAATGTAAACCACGCTATACTTTTTTCAGCTCCACCTACATAAAGCTGAAGCATTGTGTGACTATAGCTTAGATGACACATCCCCTGCTCTTACCTTCTTGGCTGCTGTTTTTGGCCCTCTAACTACAGTTATGGTGTTTGTTGTTTTTTTTCTACTGTTCCTTCCAGCATCACATATAAATGTGTGGTGTCAAATTAACCAAAAGTGAACTTTGTTGGTCATAGGTTGAATACTTGTCTGTTCTACAGCCAGCCCTGCTTCTTTTTTCCATATATTTTTTCCTTTAAATCTTTCTACCCCTTATTTGAGGACCGATTTCCAAATAGTTACAAATGCATGTTCGCATCCCCACTTTGTCTTTGTTGTAGCCTTGGTCTACAAAACAAGAACTCTTGGCTCTGTAGGTAGGAAGGTTTCCAGAAATGTTAGTTGTTCATGGCATATCCTGTGACTATCGAATAGACGGACATGTCCTGAACTGGATGTTTGCAGCCACTGACCCTCCCAATTTCCCACAATTTCTTGGATACATGCCTGTCTAATCAGTGATCTTACAAACCATGTTGCAAAAATCTAAATAGTTTTGTTAATAAAATGCTTATAAACTTCTCTTGTGTGGTTTTGTTCTTGTATGTGACCTGTAAATCTTTCTTAGAGCGCAGTCAGAAGGCTGTTTAAATCGGAACGCAGTGCTTGGACTGGCCAGCAGCTTTCCTGACCCGAGCATGACAGCTTTGTGTATTTCTATGCAGTTGTCATGCTCAGGTCAGGAGAGCCGCCGGCCAGTCTGCGCTCTGCATTCCGATTTATAGCCGGCTGACTGTCCTCAAGAGGGGTTTCCCGCTAAACAAATGTATATATTAAGTAATATACAGTGGTGTGAAAAAGTGTTTACCCCCTTCCTAATTTCTTATTCTTTTGCATGTAGGTCACACTTAAATGTTTCAGATCACAAAACAAATTTAAATATTAGACAAAGATGCAGTTTTTAAATGAAGGTCTTTATTATTAGTTGAAAAAGAAATCCAAACCTACAGAGCCCTGTGTGAAAAAGTGATTGCCACTCCCTTAAACCACATTTAATTTATGTTTTATCACATTTTTGGGAACTGGAGTTCAATTTCCCTAGCCACACACAGGCCTGATTACTGCCACACCTGTTTTCAATCAAGAAATCACTTAAATAGGATCTGCCTGACAAAGTGAAGTAGACCAAAAGATCATCAAACGCTAGACATCATTTTGCGATCCAAAGAAATTCAGGACCAAATGAGAAACAAAGTAATTGAGATCAATCAATCTGGAAAAGGTTCTAAAGCCATTTCTAAAGCTTTGGGACTGCAGCGAACCACAATGAGAACCATTATTCAGAAATGTCAAAAATACAGAACAGTGGTAAACCTTCACATGAGTGGCCGGCCAACCAAAATTACCCCAAGAGCACAGCAACGTCAAATCCAAGAGGTCACAAAAGACCCCACAACAACATCCAAAGAACTGCAGGCCTCAGTTAAGGTCAGTGTTCATGACCCCACCATAAGAATGAGACTGGGCAACAATGGCATGCATAGCAGAGTTCCAAGATGAAAACTACTGCTGAGCAAAATCAACATAAAGGCTCATCTCAGTTTTGCCAGAAAACATCTTGATGATTGGCAAGACTTATGGGAGAATACTCTGTGGACTGATGAGACAAAAGTTGAACTTTTTGGAAGGTGTATGTCCCATTACATCTGGCGTAGAAGTAACAGCATTTCAGAAAAAACATACCAACAGTAAAATATGGTGGTGGTAGTGTGATGGGATGGGGCTGTTTTGCTGCTTCAGGACCTGGAAGACTTGCTGTGGTAAATGGAACCATTAATTCTGCTGTCTACCAAAAAATCCTGAAGGAGAATGTCCGGCCATCTGTTTGTGACCTCAAGCTGAAGTACACTTGGGTTATGCAGCAGGACAATGATCCAAAACACACCAGCTAGTCCACCTCTGAATGGCTTAAGAAAAATCAAATTAAGACTTTGGAGTTGCCTAGTCAAAGTCCTGACCTTAATTCCATTGAGATGCTGTGGCATGACCTTAAAAAGGCAGTTCATGCTCGGAAACCCTCCAATGTGGCTGAATTACAACAATTTTGCAAAGATGAGTGGGTCAAAATTCTGCCAGAGCATTGCAAAAGGCTCATTGTCCGTTATCACAAACGCTTGATTGCAGTTGCTTCTGCTAAGGGTGGCTCAACCAGTTTTTAGGTTTAGGGGGCAATCACTTTTTCACACAGGACCCTGTAGGTTTGGATTTCTTTTTCCCTTAATAATAAAGACCTTCATTTAAAAATTGCATTTTGTTTACTTGTTTTTTGTGTAATATTTAAATTTTGTTTTGTGATCTGAAACATTTAAGTGTGACAAACATGCAAAATAATAAATCAGGAGGTGGGCAAACACTTTTTCACACCACTGTAGCTTATGACTACTTGTTAGTAGTTCTATTGGGCGAGGAGCCCTGTTTCTCTGCTAGGTGTCCCACTACGGGTTCTGGCTAAAGGAGTGTGAAGCCAGCTTGATTGCTTATCTCAGAGGCTAAGTCAGCCCCCTTCTCTGTCTATGCTTTGGGAAGAGGGTTAGCTTAGCTATTGAAATATGGACACCGCTCCGGTCACATGTCAACACAGTATAGGTTGTCCTATGAGCACAGGACTGAAAGTGAGCTGACTGAAACCCAGGATGGAGTGGAATAGTGAGGAACTTAACTTAATGAAACTGTAAGTTCAATAACTTGCTAATTAAATGTTTAGAGGTGTTGAGAACTCCCCCCCCCCCCCACACCACCACCACCACTGACGCTGAAAACATAAAGCCAAAAGTGCATAGTGTGAATGAGTTGGTGAGCATGTGTGACCACTGCTCTATTAAAGGGCTTGTCTGAGACTTTGACTTACCCGAAGGATAGGCCATCAATGTCTGATCAGTGGGGAGTGCCACAAACGGCACCCCCTGCCAATCATCTATTCCCAGCAGTCGCAGCAACTGATCAGTTACAGATCTGCACAGCTCCATCAACGGAACAGTGGCCGCAGCTGGGATACCGCCCCCTATTCGGATATGCAGTACCCGGTTGCGGCTACTATACTGCTGACGGATCTGTACTGTGCAGCTCCATAACTGAGCAGTTGCGGTCACCGCGAGCAGCTGATCGGAGGGAGTACTTTGTGTCACACCCCCACCCATCAGACATTGATGACCTATCCTAAGGCCACGTTCAGTATTTGGTCAGTATTTTACATCAGTATTTAACCCAAAATCAGGAGTGGAACAATCTGAGGAAAAGTACAATAGAAACACATCACCACTTCTGTATTTATTACCCACTCCTGATTTTGGCTTGCAAATACTGAACGTGTGAATGTGGCCTAAGGATAGGCTGTCATTGTCAAACTCTAGGACAGCCCCTTTAGCTGTCCACAACTCATATAGACCGGTAGTGAAGCAGTACTGGCATATACTAATCCTGATCCACTCGCTGCTCCATCCCAGGTCCCGGCCACCTCGCGTCCAGTGCTTGATTGCATCATTTCCTGTTGCGGCCTGTAACCAAAACTGTGTGTGAAAGTGATTGGCTGACTACGTATTTCATTATCTAACCCAGCCTGCCTCCCCAGTGTAGGGGCAGAGAAGGGGCTTGGCTTAGCTATTCAAATAATCAGCTGGCCCCATTCACGCACCTCCTCCAGCCAGAAATGGAGTAGCTAATGAAAGAACAGGGAACCCCGCGTATTAGTCTATATTAGTAAATTGTATCATTTATGGGTTGAAGATAACTTAGCAATTTTTTTGTGTTCAGCTACAAAATTCCTTTTACTGTAAAGCTGGCCTTGTTTCCCATAGAAAAAAAAATAGGCTTTCATTTCCTAAGCTACTGAGAAAAATAAAAAGTTTGCTGTCCTAGGTTACTATGACAGATTTCATAAATTAAGGCCAATGTTTGTTTGAAAGTGTCTTTAATCTACTCCTATAAAATGTATACTTGTGTAAATGTCAAAAATTGTCGTCAGCAATGAGATTGAGATTCACGTGTGCCATCACTACCATTTACTTCGTTAAAGGTGCAAGATTGTGCTCTTGTCAGATTTACTTCGGCTATAGATAGTATATTCAGTATTTAGCGTTCTTAGGCTATGTTCTCACGTTGCGTTTTTGCTGTGTTTTTATTATGCAAATTAAAAGCTGCGTTTTACAGTATCCAGGAAGAGGTATAAGATTTCAGAAATCTCATGCAAGTTTTCAAAATTGGAAAATTGCTGCGTTTTTGAAAACTGTAGCTTGTCAATTCTTGCAGTGTTTTTGCAGCATTGTTTCACCCATAGAAAGCGATCAATAAATGAAAAATGCCATCATCAATTTTTGTTTTGCTATTAAAAAAAACTGTGCAGGGACAGCAGCAGGATGTGAAACATTTATTTTGTGATTTTAAGTTTAAACCATAATGTCTTGGTCTCACCTGAGCATAGCTGTTAGTATTAGTGCACGTTTAATTAAATTAGTGACTTGTTAAAGTGAACAATGCCCAGCCAACTCAATGCCCAACCAGTGTGTGAAAGGAACAATGCCCGACCAACTCAATGCCCAACCATTGTGTGAAAAGGAACCGTGCCCGACCAATGTGTTAAAGGGGTATTCCCATCTCCAACATCCTATCACAATATGTAGTAGGTGTAATAATAATAATATTAGCAAATACCTTCCATTAGAAATGTAGCATAGTATTTTTGATTTGCTTACCCCATGTGCAGGCATCGCAGGACCTTAGGTATCCATGGTTACGACCACTGGCAACTTGCTAACTAAGGCTATGTGCCCACGATGCAGAAATGCTTCGGATTTTTTCCTGAGCGTTTCTGCATCTCCCTGGCAGAAAAAAAACGCATGCGGATTGTACATGCAGATTGTACATGTGTTTTTCCTGCCAGGGACATGCGGATGTGAAGCGTTCTTCACATACATTTCCGCATGCGGGTTGACAAGCGCTTTCCAGGCGATTTTAGCATCACTTGGAAAGTGCTTGTCACTTGGTCACACTATATAAATCCAAGCAACCGGCATGGATTTATATAGTGTGACCCGAGAGAGTGGTAAAAAAATAAATATATACTTACCCCCTGATGGCCCCCGGTGTCTTGCTTCTCTGCGTTCTCCCTTGCCGGCGGCGGTACACTGAAGGACCTGCCGACGTCAGCGTCGCGTGACCCGTCACATGACTGACGTCAGCGCAGGTCCTTCAGTCCATCGCTAGCTGCTGGCAAGTGAAGACAAGGAGACCGGGGGCCGTCAGAAGGTAAATATAATCTTTATTTTTTATTTTATTCTTTTTTTCACAGTTTTCTATGGTACCCGGGTCCGGAGGAGAGTCTCCTGTCCTCTAGACCTGGGTACCATCCGCACATTAGAACGCGTGTATTCCACATGTCCTTATCTAGTGATGCGGATTCCATGCGTTCTAATGCAAGTCAATGGCGGCGAAAACGCAGCACTTCCGCAAAATAATTGGTAGCGCTGCGTTTTTTTCCCGCAATGATAATCCGCAGCGGAAATTTCCGCAGCATGTGCACACCACATGCGGATTATCATTGGGGAACATGGCAGACCTTCTACCATACGTTTTTGCCTCTGCGGAAACGCTTAAAAAAACGCATCGTGGGCACACAGCCTAACTGTGACTTTATCAGTGGACGTAACCATGGATTCCTAAGGTCCTGCAATGCCCTGCACATGAGGAAAGAGACATAGTGAATCATAAAAACTATACTACATTTCTTATTTGGAGGTATTTGCTAATATTATTATTATTATTACACCTACTACATATTGGGATAGGATCTTGGAGATGGGAATACCCCTTTAAGTAAACAGTGTGTGACTAACTTCTCCCTGATGTTTTTACATATGCAATTGTGTATTTTTTCATGAACTCCTATAACTTTAGTTCACGGCTGCACTTCACACATGAATTCAGCATTTTGTTCAGAATTGTCACTATTTTTCAGACATGGAAAAAAAAATTTTTTTTACACTAAATTTGATCAAATTGCCCTATTTTCCAAAAATGCTTTTATGGTTTCACATATGTCTTTGCATTTGTAACTTAACACTGTGTATTGTTTTATGCTTGCAAGGTGGAAGCAAAGTTGAACTTAGGTTTTGCTGTGTATTTCAGGAACCCAGAGTGTTGTCTGCATCTCTTTTTTTAGTGCCAAGAGATCAGGTTTTGGCTGCAGCAAAAGCTCAACGTGTGAACATGGCCTAAGAGTAGATAACCGGAAACACTGCTAGTGTCGGCTTATTTTGCCTGCACTGTTAGGTTTTCTGTTTGGAGTAGATGCCTTAGGAAAGGAAGATTGCAGTTCTACAAACTGTAAGGAGTACAGGGGAAGTGCGAGATGGCTTGTGCAAAGCTTTAGAGTAGAATACTTTCAGGCCGGTTTCACACGGCCAGTATATTTCCGGTATCAGAGATGTCTGTATGTGTGTCACACTTGTGGCAATCTTGTGTCGCATCAGGATCACACGGGCCGGCGCCTGGTAATCAGTGTACAGTAAGCGCTGTTCCCAAGTGCTGAATGCTGCCCTCATCATGGTTCCTGCCGGTGCTGCGATCAGCACCAGCAGGGACAATGATGAGGGTAGTAGTAGTTTGCTCCCACAGTGTCCACCTGTAAAAATAAGATTAAAATAATAAAATCCATATACTCACCTGTCCTATGTGTCACCCGCTGTAATCCTCTGACTGCTGACGCTGGGGAGAATGAGAGGCTCCGGAGCTGCGCTCAGTGAGTGACAGGACACCGCTCCTGAGGCCCGCTCGCTGGAGCGGCTCATTCTCGCCGGCGTCAGAGGATTACAGCAGGGGACATATCCGGACAGGTGAGTATATGGATTTTATTTTAATCTCATTTTCACAGGTGGACAATGCGGGAGCAGACACTACTACCCTCGTCATTGTCCCTGCTGGTGCTGTTCGCAGCACAAGCAGGGGACAATGATGAGGGCAGCATTCAGCACCTGGCGCTTGGGAACAGAACTAACTGTAGCGCTTATTCCCAGGCGCCGGTACGTGTCACACTGATGAGACACGGATGTCATCCGTGTGTGTTCAGCGTGAGACACTTTTGCAGACCGTGCATCCGCAAAAAAATGGACATGTCAGCATGTGGCGCACACGGTCCGTGGTAACACGCTGACATGTGCGCAGACCCATAGATTTGAATGGGTATATGTGTGTGTCAGTGTCTCCAGTACTTGTGGAAACTGTTACCACACATACTGGAAACACATGTGTGAAAGAGCCCTCATACAGGCTTTATGGATTCCAACTCTGCTTTTTCATTTCTCACCATTGTCAAGATCTTTATATGCTATCAGTTGGTGGAAATGCATTTATCTAGTCCAGGCAATTCTCTGAGTTGGGCTGGGTTCAGACTACTCTGTATGCTGTCCATGTGAAAAACGCACAGCGCACGAGCCATTGTAAGTGAATGGGATAATTTAGATGAGCTTTTATCTGTTTTTTTTTTTTTTTGTGGGGGGGGGGGGGGTTTGTATGAGATTCATAGGGTGCATTCACATGTGGCGTTTTTGCTGTATATTTTATGCAGATTATTTGGTGTGTAAAATATGCAGAATTTTACAGTACTAGCATAATGAGATTTCTGAAATTTCTTGCACACGATGTTTTGGGATTTTTTTCTATTTTTTTCCCCCCATGCATGTTGTGTTTTTGGCAAGACGCAGCATGTCAATTTTTTTTTTTCAGTTCTAATGCCACCTATAGGAAGTAGCAATCCTAAAAGTCAATATCGACCTTTTAACAAGCTTTGTCACATGACTTAGGATAATATCCAAAATCTCAATTTGCAGACACTGTTTTGGGGTATTGCCCCTCGTCACTGCAAAGTGTGAGAGATGCTTAGATAGGTGGCACGAGTTCTAGTCCTCTATCTCTCTTAAGACACAATTTGCATATTTCCCAGAGGAGCATTGTGGCTTAAAAGTCTCCTCTCTTTGACATGCTTAACATGTCACTCTCCGCAAGGAGGAACGTTACCCCTTGGATATCCGACGCCTCTCACCCAGCCAAACCATATCTCACACTTTGCACTGATGAGGAGCAGTACACAGTGTCTGCAAATTGAGATTTTGGCTTTTATCCTAAGTCATGTGACAAGGCTCTTTAAAGGGTCGATATTGACTTTTAGGATTGCTACTTCCTATAGGTGGCACTAGAGTTCTAGTTCTCTTTCTCTCTGAAGAGATAATTTGCATAGCTCCTAATTAGAAATGTATAGAACTTTTCTACTTTTGCAAGGATTACAAAGGACCCACCATCTCCTGAAAACCTTCATGAAGTGAAAGGAGACTAAACCATAAAACCTTTCCCAAACACATAGAAGAACTTTAAAAATATATATATATATCCTGTTTAGTGGTAATATCTTTGGCCCTTTAAGAAAGTGAGACTGAAGCCTGGCTCGCTGCTGTTTCACTGTTTTGACAGCTGTGAGAATTCCTGTCTCCGAATTGGGAGATGCCAATGTGTGGTGGAGACGAGGAGTTTGCAGCGTGCAAATAGGGGTAAAATTTTTCCTTAGGGAGAGTGGCACGCCAAGCCTGGCATGTCAGAGTGAGGAGACTTTTATAAGTCATGCACGCTCCCCTGGGAAATTAAATATGCAAATTGTCCCTTCAGAGAGGAAGATGACTAGAAGTCTAGCGCCACCTATTGAAAGCAGCGATCCTAAAAGTCATTATCGACTTTTTAACGAGCCTTGCAATATGACATAGGATAAAAGCCATGCCAGAATCTCAATTTGCAGACAGTGTTTCGGGGCGTTGCCCCTCAGCAATGCAAGGTATGAAATCTGATTTGGCTAGGTTGAGAGGCTCTGGACTGGGGTCTAAGAGGTAACGTTTTCTCCTTGTAGAGAGTAACGAGCCAAGCCTGGCTTGTCAGAGTGAGGAGACTTATGTAAATACAACTATTGCTTACATAATGCTGAATGTTATTATAAAGAGGCACTGTAAGATGGGTTCCTGTGTATTATAAAGCAGCAGGAAGAGAAGGATATAATAGCAACTGAGGTTAAATCCTGGCACAACGCCTTGTGACTTTCCAGCACGTAGGAAGAGACTCCGGTTAAGGGTTTATGCAGATGTTGGTGATTTTTCTCGAACACTTTCCGTAAGTTGTTTGGATCATATTTTCTTCAGTGTTCGGTCAGTTTTTACTGTCAAGTGTTTCCCTGGTTTTCGTTATAAGCGAAAAACGAAAAAAAAAAACCTGGTTTCTCAAGCTTCAGTGAAAAACAGACCGTTATAGGATGGGATCAGAGCGCTGTTTTGAAATGCGTCAAATTTCTCTATATGATGCAGTATTTTATATGAAGACAGAATGACAGCTTTTATTATACGCAAGTCTAACAGGTTTCAGGTCACTTTTTATGCTTCTCCCATAACTGTTGTCATTTCTAAAGGGTATTTACCAATTCAAGAAGTTATTCCCTACACGACTGCTGGAAAGGGCCAGGCACTGTACTCGGCCGTCTTCAGCAGCTCCATAGATGATGGAGTGAAGGTATGTATGCTCGACTCTTGTGCCAATCAGACAGCCATTTTCACACTCACCGACCGGGGGTTCTAGAAGTTGCACCCCCACTAGCAATATGTTATTCCTTATGCTATCAATAGGATAACTTTGTAGAAACACTAAGTTTAAGGGTTGTTTGTTTTTACAAGCACTTTGCAACTTTAACAAGTATCAAACACGAGAATAAGGCTGTGTGCCCACGATGCATTTTTTAAGCGTTTCCGCAGCGGCAAAAACGCTGCAGGAACGCTTAAAAAACGTATGGTAGAAGGCCTGTCATGTTCCCCAATGATAATCCGCATGTGCTGTGTACATGCTGCGGAAATTTCCGCTGCGGATTATCATTGCGGAAAAAAAACGCAGCACTACCAATTATTTTGCGGAAGTGCTGCGTTTTCCCGCCATTGACTTGCATTAGAACGCATGGATTACGCATCACTGTATATGTAGATGCGCAATCCACGCGTTCCAATGTGCGAATGGTACCCAGCTCTAGAGGAGAGGAGACTCTCCTCCGGACCCAGGTACCATAGAAAACTGTAAAAAAAAAATTAAAAAAATAAAATAAAGATTATATTTACCTTCTGACGGCCCCCGCTGCGCTCGTCCTTTCGTGCCGGCAGCTAGCGATGGACTGAAGGACCTGCGCTGACGTCATAGTCATGTGACTGGTCATGCGACGCTGACGTCGGCAGGTCCTTCGGTGTACCACTGCCGGCAGACAGGACGGAGGGAATCAAGACTGCGGGGGCCATCAGAAGGTAAGTATATATTTATTTTTAACCATTCTTTATGGTCACACTATATAAATCCATGCCAGTTGCATGGATTTATATAGTGTGACCAAGTTGACAAGCCCTTTCCAAGTGATGCTAAAATCGCTTGGAAAGCGCTTGTCAACCCGCATGCGGAAATGCAAGTGAAGAACGCTTCACATCCGCATGTCCCTGGCAGGAAAAACGCATGTACAATCCGCATGCGTTTTTTCTGCCAGGGAGATGCAGAAACGCTCAGGAAAAATCCAGAGCATTTCTGCATCGTGGGCACATAGCCTAACTCTTGAGGGTGCAGATCGTCACTCTTAAAAGGAATCTGTCACCAGGTTTTTGCACCTAATCTGAGAGCAGCATAATGTAGAGATAGAGACCCTGATTCTAGCCATGTATCACTGGGCTCCTGGCTGTAGTTTTGTTAAAATCACCTTTTATCAGCAGGAGATTATCACTAGAGCACTAGTAAAGCTGCTGCCATGTAGTCCTCCATATTTGAGCACCTTATAGCACCACCACTCACTGGCAGCTTACTGCCTATGCACTGTGTACACAAAGTTGTCAATCAAAGGTGTAGCCGATGTGGGAAATCAAGACTTTTTTTTAGGACAACAAATATGCGACAATGATGTGTACCTGTTAATTCAAAATTGACATACAAAAAAAAATCACAAAATATATTTACAAAGTTTTTGAAGTCCTATAATGAACTCTGCAGATAAAACTCCTTATTCAGTGCAGTGTTTGGGGGAGGGAAAAAAATCCACTGACCTTTAAAAAAAAATTAAAACTGAAATTCTGTCTATGTAATATTTTGCTGTAGGCTTTTATGTAATATCTATAGTGGTTTTGTTCTTAAAAACATATAGGCAAAACAATGAAGAAAAATTTGTATTAAAGGGGTTGCCTACTATTTGGATTACACCTTCAATAATGTAATTCCCAGTGTAAAATAATAAAAAAAAAATGGACAACTCCCGCGCCAGTGCCGTTCCAGCGATGTCAGCGCTGAATCTTCCAGCATTTCCATGCCGCTACACCACGTGAGAACTACAGCCACTAATAGGCTGCACCGCTCCTATATCCATCAGGTGAAACTTGGATATTTGAAAGAATTGTGAGAACTGCAAACACTGATTGGTTGCAGCGCTCGTGTGGCTGTGAGGCCAGCACTGACATTGCCAAAACATTGCAGGTTCGGGAGGTGAGTATCTGTGTTTCTTATTTTAAATTTTACAGTAAGAACACACTTAATGAGGGTTTGTCCCATTAATGGAGAACACCTTTAAGCGTACTGTAGCTCATTTTCGAAAGTGGAGAGGTTTTTTGGGCCTTTTCACACTGTCTCTTCTTTTTCCTGCTTACTGTATGTGCAGAGAAAGCTCTTGGTGCTTCTTAACCTGTCTGGCGCCCCCCGGGCAGAGCTGGGGAAGAAGCTTACAGAGCAGGGATCCTTTAACATATTGACTCTCTGATTTTGTATATATCAATGGATACAGGAGGCAAAAAAAAAAGTCATTTAAAGGGGCCATGTATAAAACTAGGACAGGGGGTCTAGCATGCTGAATCCCACCAGTGTATGATGCACTGTTTAGGATTTTGCTCGTTCCCCCAGTAGTCATTATGTGACTGCTCATTTGTGTTTTGCATACTTGTGATCACGCGCGACCGATTTGTTTCCCACGACTCTTAATGGGCAGAAATGGAAGAGAAAATGGTCTGCCCCCGAGGAGTCTTACAGAGTGACGTCCAGCAGGATACTCCGTCCACACTGTCAGAAACAATCCACCAGTTTGGGAAAAGACAAGTTGAGAAAGGGGAGAAGAAAAAGGGACGATCAGCATAAATTTGGATGAAAAAGTACAATAATCATGTACATACCAGTAAACAGCCTGAAGACTGAAAATGCTGAAGACTCGTATTGTAGCCACTTCTCAGAACGATTTTACATTCTGTACATTTCATCAAGACATTTAGGGGGTTTTGCCTAAATTGGAGAAATTTCCGTCAGATCACAAGGGAATATTAGTAACTTTCCACCCTGGGGCATCAGTTTGAGTAGTACATCTCAGATCTAGAGGACCGTGATCAGTAATTTTTAGATTTGTCCCTATGTATGAGTTGTGCGGATGTGGGCTAGAAATACACGTGAAGATCCAACAGGTAGAAAACTGATCGGTTCCACTTTAGTACCTGTGGGATCCATCCTTGCTTTGTGCATGTATAAGTCCAGTCTAAGGCTATGTTCACACCGCTCTCGTTTTCTTTTGCTGCATTATTTTGGGGCACAATACATTCATGATTTATCTAAAGTATATGTTTAATAAAGTTAGTTTTATTAAAAAATTGCTGCAGCAAAAACATGTTTGTTGTTTTTTTTGCACTTTCTTGTTACTTTCTATGTGTAAAAAACGCACAAAATCTACACAATGCAGATTAAAAAAACAACAACAAACGCTGCAGTTCTCAAATTCCATAAAAAAAGCGTATACATAAGATTACTGACATTTCATAGCTTTTGTTAATACTTCTTATTTGTATTAATGCTGCAAAAACGCTTCATGTGAACATAGCCTATTGGATTTTATACACGACCAGTTTATGGTTTTTTTTTTTGGTTTATGTCCTTAATAATTTTCACCCTGTCATCATCAAAAATTATGGCAAATACCATATTCGAGCAATAATTTCTACTTTATTTTTCTTTCTGACACTCGCAGTACTTAACTAAAAAGTAGGCAGAGCTGGGTGGAAGGGGTCCAGTCCAACGAGCATGCTACAATATACACTCATAGATGACGTAGATTTTATTTTATTTATTTTTTCCACAAGAGACGCACCTTTTTAGTAAATCAGGCACATTTCACAATCGTGGTCTATTTGTTCAGATCAGCGTTAAACCCTGGATTTATTACATTTGATTCAATGTGAATAATTCCTGTAGCTCGTTCCTTTGGAGGTTTGGAGCCACCCTTGTGGCTGATGGATACCGCAGCACTTGATGAAAGGGGACTACCCTTTTACTTTGTGAATAATAAACTAGGGAGAGCGATGATAGTGAGAAAAGATATCATGTCCGATGTAATTGATTAAAGTTGAGTTTAAATATTTTCACCCTGAAAAATTACAATAAATATATATTTGCAATGCTAAATTCACTTTTTCTTCTGCAGATGGCGCTCTTTGAAAGCAATTGGACAGCGGGTGCCGGGGGCTCGATTTATTGCCTTTAAAGTACCACTGAAAGGGGTAAGATGGAGTGCATGAGGAGCGCCAATCAATGTATACTATACTGTGTAACCCACAGCAATAATGCAATGCAAGGGTCCTGGTGCTGCAACGGTTAAGGCGTCTTTTTCCCTATGAAATGCCAATGTCACTCGAATTTGAAAAGTTGAGTCGTTGCCTCCTTCAAGTCATTAGTGCAGAATATATTCCTCTGACCACATGCATGGCTTTCCCTGTACACATGGACAGCACCACGCCTGTCCAAAGGAGGATTACGGACTGCACTATGGTTTGTGGTCTTTGAACTGAGGCGATCCTCCTATTTTCCAAGACACCCATAGTACACCAACTTGGATGGCCGGGACCACCATAATCTAATGTGTATAGATCCCTGTAAGTCAGCTATATTCATGAAAGGGGACCTGTCACCTGTTTCATGCTGCCCAAACCGCCGGTAGCACGATTGCCACCAGGTCTATTACTGTCGGAAACTCTCCAGCATTTCCGAGAAAATATACTTTGAATATCCAACCATAGCAGGAGATGAGACTAGTCCAGCTCTGCCTTTGGCCGGCTTTTCCTAGCGCTGCTAGAGTTGATTTACAGATCTCTTCCAATGGGAGAGATCTGTCAATCCCCGAAAGCAGCACAGGAAGAAGCCAACCAGACTAGTCTCGTCTCCAGCAGTAGTCCTTGGTCGGATCTTCCTCTGAGACCTGCACTGATCAGCAGAACAGGAAATTGTTATCCCTGACGGGGCACTTTTATCCTCAGTCCAAAACAGAGCACCAGGTCAAATGTCGAATCACTGTTTAATTTATTCTGTTCAGGGCTGGCGAAAAAAGGAGCGCACAGCACTCAACAGCCCCATAGCGAATAAATGGAGTGGCGGTCTGGTGTTTTAACTGGACAATCCCCTTTAATGCCCATTTTTTAGAGGGGTTTTCCAGCCACAAAAAAAGAGAAAAAATAATAATTTTTGTAATATGTCCCTAACCCCCCTGTTATCTTTTATTTTTCTTTAGCTCCCCTTCAATCCCCTGCAGCCATCCTTGTGGTCTGTGTATAGTTTATATCCTGAACTTCCTGCCAGCTCTGCTGTGCTGACTAAATTTCTCAATGTGCATGGCTGTTTGGCTCCTCTGCCAGAGCTGTATCTGTCCCACACCTCACACATTCCCACCCTCTGTGCCCGCCCTCTGTATCTACAAAGCACCATCCTGAGACTCCTACACAGTCTCAGGATAGAGAAACAGTGAAGGCAATGATTTATCCATCTTAACACTCCTAGTATGCACTCGCCTGCATTCTATAAGATTACAGGTGCAGACACTGGCATCACCCAAGCTCCGTGTACTGCAGCGGAGCATTGAATTGTATTTATTGTTAAGTAATCTTTCACTCTGAAACGCCCAGGACCATTCCCTCTGGTCAGAGTTACATATTGCATAAGCCTGCAATTGCCCCTATGGTTTCTCCCTATTTCCCTGCGAAACTTGCTGAGGATCACTGGCCATGCCCCCATGACATCACTGCACAGAGCATACTGCTCTGAGACCCACCCCCTGCATTCATGGCTGTACTGGCCACGCCCCCATGACATCACTGCACAGCGCACTGCTCTGAGACCTGCCCCCTGCATTCATGGCTGTACTGGCCACGCCCCCATGACATCACTGCACAGCGCACTTCTTTGAGACCCGCCCCCTACATGCAGGGCTGTACTTGACATTCTATGTTCTGTTTAAAGCTCAGACAGAAAATCCCTGTGCTCTGTACGGACTGTAGCAGGATGTGAGGAGCTGGAGTCACATCACCACATGTGGCAACTCACGAACAGAGCAGAATTTTAAGAAGTAAATTCTGAAGTTTCTCCATTACATTAATGCATTAGTAATCTGTGTGCCTGGAATACAACTTTAAAGGTATTGTGTAAACAACATCTTTTTCAGGCTGATTCCGCCTGAAATTTGCATGAAGAAGTGAAATGCTAAAAATAATTTTACATATATACTGCAACGTGAAAACGACTTACTGTTCACACGTTCAGTCTTTTTGAGATTTTTTTAACTGCTTCAGGCTTAGAAAGCCATGAAGCTGCTAAAAGAAGTGATCGGTCCATTCTTCAGCTGCTCACTAATTTTATACAATTAAAAACAGACACCAGTGGCAAATCAAACCAAAGACGCCCGAAATAAAACTCCGTTGGTGTTTACCTTCTGCTTCAAAAACAGTGTGATCCGCCGGCGTCTAAAGGAGGACATGAGGGCATGACCCTACGTTTGACCCAATCCCAAATGACACAATTAATCTGACAATGTGACTTGCACCAGAAAAGAATCTACACCCAAGATTAGGTAAAAGTTAACTGGACCGTCTAATTTTTTTCAGGATTGAACAATTATATAAAGTGTATGTGACAGACCCCACTATTTGCCATAGGGGTGAGAGATAAATTGCTCAAACAGCCCCATAAAATAGTTTTGCACATGTTGTATTTTTACTGTATATTGAATTTCTTCAGCCTGTGAGGAGTATCGGCTGTACACGTCTTGTGTCTTCCTTGCAGGTCAATAATCAGCGTGTAACACAGAACCAGAAGTTTACACCTAAAGATTTAATTACCTCAATCCGCTCACAAAATGAAGACTTGGGACTGATCATAGACTTAACGAACACTGAACGTTACTACACCACTAAGGTAAGAGGAACGATTTCTGTATCAGTGAGATGCCACTTAACCCTTTCACGACCTTTGACGTACCCAAACATGATGGTTGGATTGATGTATGGATACATCCTGGCGATTGTACGGGCACAGGAGCTGTGACAGCCAAGACCCAGCTGCGACCGCCCCCAGCTGTTTAACCCCCTAAATGCTGCGATCGATATCGATCACAGCATTTGGGAGGCTAAGAGAGTGAGGGGGCTCCCTCTCCCGTCCGAGCGGCGCCCCCACGATGTCATTGCGAGGTCGTCATGAAGACCTCCAGGTCTGCCAGCTACAGCAAACCTCTTAGACCATGCCAGGAACATGGTCTAAGAGGCTTTTGTCAGTGGCAGCACTGACAAATATAATTGCAATGCATTATACCAGCAATCAGACTGCTAAAAGTTAAAGTCCCATAGAGGGACAAAGTAAAAAAGTAGAACTATAAAGTAAAAAAAAAATTTATACATCACAAAATAAATAAATTTAAAATATTGAATATATTATACCAATAAATGCGTATATTTATGTAAAAAAGAATAAACAAATAAAATACACATATCTTGGTATTGCCGCTTCCGGAACAACCCGACCTATAAAACTGTGACACTAGTTAACTCCTTCAATGAACACAGTAAAAAATAAAAAAGTGGCAAAAAACTATGCTTTTTCATCATACTGCGGAACAAAAAGTGAAATAAGCTGCGATCAAAAAGACGAATGTGAATAAAAATTGTACCGCTGAAAGTCATCTTGTTCTGCTAAAAAATAAGCGCCGAAACAGCTACATCAGCGGAAAAATAGTTATAGCTCTGCGAATAAAGTGATCCAAAAATAATTCTTTTTTCTATAAAAGCTTGTGTAAAACAAAGATATAAATATCGTATCGCTCTAATCGTACTGACCCGAAGGATAAAGCTGTCTTATCACTTTTACCACATGGTGAATGGCATTAAAAAAAAAAAAATTACTGTTTCTTTTTTCCTTCTGCCTCTTAAAAATCTGAATAGAAAGTGATAAAAAAAACGTTGTGTGCCCGAAAATGGTACCAAAAAAAATCCACAAAAGAACAAGCAGTCACGTGTCGGCTGAAATATGGAAAAATTATAGCTCTCAAAATATGACGATGCAAAAACAAAAGTGTCTTTTAGTGTGTGACAGCAGCCAAACATAAAAAATAATATATCGCACTGACTCAAAGAATAAAGTCGTCTAATCGCTTATACCGCACTAGGAAAGGCGTAAAAATAAATAAAACCAATTCTTCACCTGCTGTTGATTTGTTCATTCTGCCTCCCAAAGATCGCAGTAAGGCTCAGCTCACATCTATGCTGAGCGCTTACATCAGGGTTTCCGTATATATAGGAAATACTTGATTCAGACGGAACCCCCTGCGGAAGATTCCCTGTAATGAGGCGGATGGAGAAACTGTGGACTCTGCTCTTCCTATGATCCAGCGGTGTCAATCTTTTTAGAATCGCGTCACTCTGAGATTTAGATGAAAACCCTGATATAAGTGCTCAGCTTAGAGCACGGGATAAACGTGATCCAAAATCTTATGTAAAAGGTACTAGGAAATTCTGCGCTCCTTCCCTCCCAAGTCTGCTTGTATGGCTAAGCAGTAATGTACAGCCACATATAGGGTATTTCTACATTCAGCAGAAATTGTGTGGCAATTTTTGGTGCCATTTTTACCGTGTGAAAATGTAATCTAGGGCTAAAACAAAATTTTTGTGGTAAAAATGTAATTGTTTTTTCTTCACTGCCCAATGGTATACATTTCTGTGACACACCCGTGGGGTCAATATGATCACTGCTCCCTTAGATGAACTCATTGAGACATGTAGTTTGTAAAATGAGATCACTCAGAGGTTCTGGCACCTCGGAGTCTCTGCCAATGTGACATGGCACCCTCAAATTATAACGGCCAAATCTGTAGTTCAATATGGCGCTTCTTCCCTTCTGAGCTTTGCACTGTGCCTCAAAAGTAGTTTTTGACCAAATATGGGGTATCAAGCGTACTCAGGAAAAATCACATAACAAATTGAAACATTCATTTTCTCCTATTATCCCTTTTTAAAATTGAAAACTTGGGGCCAAAGCAACATTTTAGTAGAAAAAAATGATAATTTTGCAGTGACCCCGCCCAATGTTACACAATTCCGAGAATCACCTGAGGGTTAAAAATGATCACTATTCTCCTAGATGAATTCCTTGAGATGAGCAGTTTCTAAGTAGGGTCACTTGTGGGGGTTTCTGCTGTTTTGGCATCCGCAATTAATTTGTCAAAATTGGGCTTCAGTATTCAATTGGTGCTCCTTCCTTTCTGAGCCCTGCCATGCGCCCATACAGTAGTTTTCCACCACAGAAGTATCCCTGCATACATAGGAGAAATCTCACAACATATTTTCGGGTCCATTTTCTCCTGTTGTTTTTTCATTTTCACGGCTCAACGTTATAAACTTCTGTGGAGCGCCTGTGGATTCAAGGTGCTCACCATACCTCTAGATAAGTTCCTTAAGAGCTGTAGTTTCTAAAATGGGGTCACCTGTGGGGAAGGGGGGTTTCCACTGTTTAGGCACATCATTGGCTCTCCAAAAGCGACATGGCATCTGCTCTCGACTCAAGCCAGTTTTGCATTCCAAAAGTCAAATAGCGCTCCTTCTCTTCCAAGCCTTGCCGTGTGCCCAAACAGTAGTTTTCCCCCATATATGGGGTATTGATGTACAAAGGAGAAATTGCACAACAAATTTTGGGGTTCATTTTTTCCTGTTGCCCTTCTGAAAATGTATAATTTGGGGCTAAAGCAATATTTTTGTCGGAAAAAGTAAAATTTTCATTTTTTCCTTCTACGTTGCTTTTAATTCCGGCGATGCCCCTGAAGGGTTAATAAACTTCTGGAATTGTGGTTTTGAGCACTTTGAGGGGTGTAGTTTTTAAAATGGTGTCACTTTGGGGTATTTTCTGTGATATAGGCCCCTCAAAGTCCCCCAAAAAATTGGTGTTGGAAAAAAAAGAAATTGCTGATAAACTTTTAACCCTTCTAACTTCCTAACAAAAAAACTGTTTCAAAAATGATGCTGATGTGAAATAGACATGTGGGAAAAGTTATCTGTTAACTATTTTGTGTGCGAGAACTCTCTGCTTTAAGGACATAAGCTTTCTAAGTTTGAAAATTGTAAATTTTTTTTATTTTTATAAATAAACGCAAATCTTATCGACCAAAATTTACCAGTAACATGAAGTACAACATGTCACAAAAATGTCCGAATCAGTGGGATCCGTTGAAGCGTTCCAGAGTTATTACCTCATAAAGTGACACTGGTCAGAATTGTAAAATTTGGCCCGGTTATGAAGGTGAAAACCGGCTCAGGGGTGAAGCAGTTAAAGGAGGGTTCCCGTAAGATAGGTAGTCAATTTATGATCACAGGGGTCCACCCCACTAATTAAGATGGGGGCTGGATTTCCACCTTACTCCATGACTGTTTATTCATTCCCGGGGCCCTTAGCGATCAGACATTTATCACCTGTTCTATGGATAAATAATAAATGTCCATTGTGGGAAACCTGAGTGAAGAACTGTTTGGTGACATTAACGAATGTTCTGTCTCATAAAGGATTTGCCGAAAAGCGTGCAGTATGTGAAACTCCACACAGTAGGACTTAAAATCCCAGATGACGCCACCATTCACCAGTTCAAGAGGGTTGTATGGAAATTTTTGGCCGCTAATTCCGATAATGGTAAGAATTGTACGGCTGCAAAGTTGGATCTGAAAACTTTTGTGATTCCTTGTGTGTTTTTTTTCATCTCCTCTGCAGAATAATTGATCTGTAGCTGTTCTCTAGTGAGCAAATGTAGTGTGGTTATCATTTCTCCAGAATTAAGACAAGATACCAGAAAAAAAAACACATTTACCACTGGAAATATATGTTCGAGAGCTCTCGGGAATTACGCGTCTGGCCACCGCACATGTTCTCCTTAGAATCACTGTGTGAATACTTTATGTAATTCTGGACGTTTGAGGAAAGTTGATCAGAAGAAAATAAAATGTGGTGTTTTTTTTTTCTTACTAGATAAACTCATCGGTGTTCACTGTACAACTGGAATCAACAGGACAGGATATCTTATATGCAGGTAAGGTACATGCACTGCTCTCAGCACATGTCTGTAACTTTCTGGTTTAAAAGAGTTATCCACTTTAAGAAAAGTTTTTCCTCTAAGCTCAGTTAGTAGAAATAAAACATGTGCTTTAATTCCCCTCCCCAGGTCCAGTGTTGTGTCTCCACCGCTGCTCCCAGTGTGCGTGGAGTTGTCGGCAGCGCTGACGTCATGTCAACAGTTCGGCAGCCAATCAGTGAACTGAGCGGCTCATGCTGTTTATATAGGTGACACCTGCACTGCAGACAACACAGACATTGGAAGAAGCAGCGGAGACTTGGTGCTGGACCTGGGAAAGGGACGTAAAATAAGTTGTGTGGTTTTTTTTACTACTTAATGGAGTATTACTGGAAGAACCATTCTGCAAGGGGAAAACCCCTTTTAAGATGCATGTGCACTGTACAACCTGCCAATGTTAAATGACCCTCAGCCAGTAGGCGTTTATTAGCCTGGCCGACCGCACTTTATGAGCACAAAACGATCGTTAATGTAATTGTTTTGTTCGTATGGAATGTCACTGTGCTCGGCAGCACAGCGATTGTTCTCGGCAGCACATCGTCCTGTTTAGACAGTATGATGTGCTGTCTAGAATAATGATTGTTAATCAAGCCTATAAATAATTTCACACGACAAACGAGCGTGCTTCTTGCTGTCCTGCTGATTGACAGCCTGTTTACACAGGACTATTATCAGGGAACAAGGGCTTCTGGGAACGCTTGATCCCTATATATGCGGCCTGAATAAATGCACATGTACCCAACATTATATCTCAATATTATTTCCCTCTTTTTGCAATTAGGTACTTGATTGATGTTGATGAATGGCGTCCATTGACTGCACTATCTGGTGAGTGTGGAGATCTGTATCTGTATTTGTTTATGTATTTACTTCAAAACAACATTAAAATAACTTATTTCTTTCCCAATTCTTTTAAAGCCTTTGGTCAGTCTCGAGGCCACCCAATCGAAGGAACAGTCTACATTGAGGACATTGTGAAAGGACCTCCTCGAAGGTATGGAACCAGGTTCTCGGTCACAGATTGGCGCTAAGCTCTCACGTGGTGCATTTTCCGAATTGATATGATTGGTCTGAAGATAAGATCACAGGATCTTCTGGAGCAAGTTATACAAAAGGTGCAAGACTTCTGATGTGAGATGTGTAAGGTATTCATATGTCAAAAGTCCAACCCCTTACATGAGACATTCAAGGGGGTCTGTACTTTGCACATCTGACAGTCTGAGCCGAAGGAAACCGCAAACAGCGGCACCCAGATGTCCATTTAGTGTCTGTTCACGTCTGCACTATTTTCAATCACTTGATCAGTCATATAGTAGAAGGAGATAGTCCTCCGTCATGTGATGCTGTGTCCATACAGCACAGGAAGAAAATACAAATCTCAGGAAGCCCATACCCTCTAGATACAATTCTATTCAAGTGGCTGATTTGGACCGTAAAGTACAATCGTTGACTGGTTAGGCAAAACATTACATTTGTAGTCTTACAAAACATCAGTCGGGCTTGTTGATTACAATATTGGATCTGTTATTCTTTTGTTGGCCCACTTTCATCTAATATGTATGAGAATCTTAAATGACCCCAAACACTTCACAGATCGACCCATATTGGGTTTGGCATATATATTTATATATTTAAAGACTTTTGAATATTGTTTTTTACTTTTGTTTTTTCTTTTAGTAATGTTGGCATAGACTTGCCTCCAGTGTTTGACGACACAAAAGACATAGAAGAAGAGTTGTACAGTGATGATATGCCCAGGTAAGTGTCCGTCCTAAAAAGGCGCGCTATTGGTAACTAGTAGCAGTAGTTTCTAGTAAAATGCCCCAGAAGAACTTTAACATTTTGCCCCTATAGTATCCTCTATTTAATATGGAATTATTTATCTAACCCATTAGAAGGATTTTTTGATACTTAGGCCCTGGATTAATTGTGTGAACTGAGGCCTGAAAGCAAGAACCACTCATTAGATTTCTATTCAGTTGTGAAAATGTTCCCACAGAAGGGTGGATAATGAACTTTTCGTTTTTCTTTGCAGTTTTTTTTCTTTATTACCACTAAAAAAAGAGTAAATTGGATTTGTTGTGGTTTGTAAAGTCTGATCATGACTCTAAAGGAAAATGCTTCTCTTTAATTACATGGATGCTTATAATGCAAACCTGACCAAAACCTGTCAAAGGACTGGCAGCGTCATACAGTAAATCTAGTATTATCATTTTTTTTTTTTTGGAGGGGAGTACGTGTCCTTTTTGTAAGTGCCTACAATTAAGTACCTTAATGACCAAGAATTGATTTTAAAAAATAAAGTAGCATTTTTTTGCACATAAAATTGTCACTTTATCTATCTAAATGTGCCGTAGTTTATGTTCCACCATAGGGTAAATGCTCCTTTTTTTTCCCCACTGTGTTTAATGGGAATCTGTCAGCATGTTTTTGCTATGAAATCTGAGAGCAGCATGATGTAGGAGCCGAGAGTCTGATTCCCGGGATGTGTCACTTACTTGGCTGCTTGGTGTAGTTTTGATAAAATCCCTGTTTTCTTTGCTGGAGATGTAGCAGTGCTGTGAACACTGAGCTATGTGTATAGATAGAGAGATAGAGATATAGATATATAGATAGATAGATATACAGTACAGACCAAAAGTTTGGACACACCTTCTCATTTAAAGATTTTTCTGTATTTTCATGACTATGAAAATTGTACATTCACACTGAAGGCAGCAAAACTATGAATTAACACATGTGGAATTATATACTTAACAAAAAAAGTGTGAAACAACTGAAAATATGTCTTATATTCTAGGTTCTTCAAAGTAGCCACCTCTTGCTTTGATGACTGCTTTGCACACTCTTGATGAGCTTCAAGAGGTAGTCACCGGAAATGGTCTTCCAACAATCTGGAAGGAGTTCCCAGAGATGCTTAGCACTTGTTGGCCCTTTTGCCTTCACTCTGCGGTCCAGCTCACCCCAAACCATGTTGATTGGGTTTAGGTCTGGTGACTGTGGAGGCCAGGTCATCTGGTGTAGCACCCCATCACTCTCCTTCTTGGTCAAATAGCCCTTACACAGCCTGGAGGTGTGTTTGGGGTCATTGTCCTGTTGAAAAATAAATGATGGTCCAACTAAACGCAAACCGGATGGAATAGCATGCCGCTGCAAGATGCTGTGGTAGCCAGGCTGGTTCAGTATGCCTTCAATTTTGAATAAATCCCCAACAGTGTCACCAGCAAAGCACCCCCACACCATCACACCTCCTCCTCCATGCTTCACTGTGGGAACCAGGCATGTAGAGTCCATCTGTTCACCTTTTCTGCGTCGCACAAAGACACGGTGGTTGGAACCAAAGATCTAAAATTTGGACTCCTCAGACCAAAGCACAGATTTCCACTGGTCTAATGTCCATTCCTTGTGTTCTTTAGCCCAAACAAGTCTCTTCTGCTTGTTGCCTGTCCTTAGCAGTGGTTTCCTAGCAGCTATTTTACCATGAAGGCCTGCTGCACAAAGTCTCCTCTTAACAGTTGTTGAAGAGATGTGTCTGCTGCTAGAACTGTGTGGCATTGACCTGGTCTCTAATCTGAGCTGCTGTTAACCTGCGATTTCTGAGGCTGGTGACTCGGATAAACTTATCCTCAGAAGCAGAGGTGACTCTTGGTCTTCCTTTCCTGGGCCGGTCCTCATGTGAGCCAGTTTCTTTGTAGCTCTTGATGGTTTTTGCAACTGCACTTGGGGACACATTCAAAGTTTTTCCAATTTTTCGGACTGACTGACCTTCATTTCTTAAAGTAATGATGGCCACTCATTTTTCTTTACTTAGCTGCTTTTTTCTTGCCATAATACAAATTCTAACAGTCTATTCAGTAGGACTATCAGCTGTGTATCCACCAGACTTCTGCACAACACAACTGATGGTCCCAACCCCATTTATAAGGCAAGAAATCCCACTTATTAAACCTGACAGGGCACACCTGTGAAGTGAAAACCATTTCCGGTGACTACCTCTTGAAGCTCATCAAGAGAATGCCAAGAGTGTGCAAAGCAGTCATCAAAGCAAAAGGTGGCTACTTTGAAGAACCTAGAATATAAGACATATTTTCAGTTGTTTCACACTTTTTTGTTAAGTATATAATTCCACATGTGTTAATTCATAGTTTTGATGCCTTCAGTGTGAATGTACAATTTTCATAGTGATGAAAATACAGAAAAATCTTTAAATGAGAAGGTGTGTCCAAACTTTTGGTCTGTACTGTGTGTGTGTATGTATATATGTGTATATGTATTTATATTAATAAATATTTATTTTTATATGTATATGTAACGGGAGTTGCGTATCTGTCTGAAGCCTCTATAGACACGCCTGCGCAGTCTGGCTCCAGACAGAAGCACGCATTGAGCCATTATACAGGTAAGAGGAGTGTGTATGGCACCAGAGATAACGGTATGCGCATACCGCGATCTCCAGCGCCATACTTACCTGACCGGGAGGAGCGTTGCCGCGGCGCCTCTCTTTGCCGGAGACCGGGACAGGAGTGAGGCTTCGGAATCTGCGCATAGTGCTATCCGGCGCCATTTTACTGAAGATGCATTTGCAGTGTGTCTTCAGCAAAATGGCGTCGGACAGCGCAGTATGGGCATGCGCGTACTCCGGTGCCACACTCCTCCCCCGGCCTCCGGCATTATAGGACACAGCAGCGCTGGAGCACAGGGAAGAAAGGTGAGTATAAGGCTAAGTGCCCACGATGCAGAAATGCTCAGGATTCTTTCCTGAGCGTTTCTGCATCTCCCTGGCAGAAAAAAACGCATGCGGATTGTACATGCTGATTGTACATGCGTTTTTCCTGCCAGGGACATGCGGAAGTGAAGCGTTCTTCACATGCATTTCCGCATGCGGGTTGTCAAGCGCTTTCCAAGCGATTTTAGCATCACTTGGAAAGTGCTTGACAACTTGGTCACACTATATAAATCCATGCAGATGGCATGGATTTATATAGTGTGACCGAGAGAATGTAAAAAAATTAAAAAATAATGTATATTTACCCTCCGATGGCCCGCGCTGTCTTGCTTCGCTCGGTCCCGGCAGCGGTAGACTGAAGGACCTGCCGACGTCAGCGTCGCATGACCTGTCACATGACTCTGACATCAGCGCTGGTCCTTCATTCCATGGCGAAGTGTCGGGAAGCAAGGAGGAGCGCATCGGGGACCGCCAGAAGGTAAGTATATATTTATTTATTTTTTATTTTATTCTTTTTTTACAGCTTTTTTTAATGGTACGTGGGTGTGGAGGAGAGTCTCCTGTCCTCCACACCCGGGTACCGTCCGCACTTTAGAACGTGCCAATTACGCAAGTACAGATGCAGTCTTGCGGAATTGGCGCGTTCTAATGCAAGTCAATGGCGGCGAAAACGCAGCGCTTTCGCAAAGTTAATGGACATGCTGCGGATTTTTGAGCACAGCATAAATGCTGCGGAAAAATCTGCAGCATGGGCATTGAAAGTGCGGAATTGCATTGGAGACCATGGGGGAAGGTTTACCAAGCTTTTCCCAAGCTTTTACGCGGCTGAAATTCCACAGCATAAACACTTGAAAAACGCATCGTGGGCACACCGCCTAAGTGTTTATTTTTTTGTGTGTTCAGCGTGAAAGGGATTAGGGGTGCCATACATACCAGAATTGGGGGGTTTGGGGACCATGCATATCAGAATTGGGGGGTGTGGGGACCGTGCATACCAGGATTGGGGTGTGTGTAGGGACCATGCATACCAGGATTGGGGGGGTGAGGGGACCATGCATACCAGGATTGGGGGGGTGTGGGGACCATGCATACCAGGATTGGGGGGGTGAGGGGACCATGCATACCAGGATTGGGGGGTGAGGGGACCATGCATACCAGGATGAGGGGTACCACACATACCAGAATTGGGGGTGAGGGGACCATGCATACCAGGATTGGGGGGTGAGGGGACCATGCATACCACAATTGTGGTGTGTGGAGACCATGCATACCAGAATTGGGGGGTGTGTGGGGACCATGCATACCACAATTGGGGGGTGTGTGGGGGACCATGCATACCACAATTGGGGGGTGTGTGGGGGACCATGCATACCACAATTGGGGGGTGTGTGGGGACCATGCATACCAGAATTGGGGGGTGTGTGGGGGACCATGCATACCAGAATTGGGGGGTGTGTGGGGGACCATGCATACCAGAATTGGGGGGTGTGTGGGGGACCATGCATACCAGAATTGGGGGGTGTGTGGGGGACCATGCATACCAGAATTGGGGGGTGTGTGGGGGACCATGCATACCAGAATTGGGGGGTGTGTGGGGACCATGCATACCAGAATTGGGGGGTGTGTGGGGACCATGCATACCAGAATTGGGGGGTGTGTGGGGACCATGCATACCAGAATTGGGGGGTGTGTGGGGACCATGCATACCAGAATTGGGTGGGGTGTGGGGACCATGCATACCAGGATTGGGGGGTGAGGGGACCATGCATACCAGGATTGGGGGGTGAGGAGACCACGCATACCAGGATTGGGGATGAGGGGGTGCCATGCATACCAGGATTGGGTGATTTGGAGGCCACGCATACCAGGATTGGGGGGTGAGGGAACAACGCATACCAGGAATGGGGATGTGGGGGTGCCATGCATACCAGGATTGGGGATGAGGGAGGGGGTGCCACGCATACCACGATTGGATGATGGGGGCAGCACAAAAACCAGGAGGGGAGCAGCACATACCAGCATGGGAGACTATATACCAATAAAAATGCTAGTATAGATAGATATAGATAGATAGATATTTTTAAAAACTTTTTTTTTTCTACTTTTTACTTGCTTCAATAGTCTCTACAGGAGACTTGAAGCTGCGCCTCCAGCAGACCCTGGGTTGTAATGCCAACCCATCAGCGATCATGTGATAGGGGTGCTGATGGGCGGAGCTAGTGACGCACTTCCGATGCGGGCATGTTAAATGCTGCTGGCAGAGATTGACAGCAGCATTTAACATATTAGCAGCCGCAGGTGGACGTTATGTTTCGGAAAAGATGCAGGCTCTACGCCGGAGCTTGTATCCAAGAGGAGGAGGCGACCTGTGGTGTATAGATACGTCATACGTCTTAAAGGGGTTAAAGAGATTGTCCACTACTTTATCATTGATGACCTATCCTTAGGATAGGTCATCAATGTCTGATCGGTCGGGGTCGATACCCAGCACCCCCGCCGAAAAGCTGTGTTCGGCAGTGGCCGCCGGCTGGACCTGCTCAATTGCGCAGCTGCTCCGTCTTCTGATTGTGGCTGCGGCAGGGTACTGCACATCTGCCTCCTATTCAAATCAGTAGAAGGCGGATGTGTAGCACCCAGTTGCAGCCCTGTCCGAAGACGGAGCAGCTCCCAATTGAGGGACACCAATAACAGCTGATCTGCTGGGGTGCCGAGTGTCAGACCCCAACCGATCAGACATTGATGAACTATATACAAAGGATAGGTGATCAATGAAAAAGTAGTGTAGAATCCCAGTGTTTCTGTACAAAAAAATGCTGCTTCAAATGTGCATCAAAAACGCAGCGAAAAATAAGATAATCAGATTGCTAGGTTATATTTTGTTGTGGACACGTGCAGAAAAAAAAATGCATCTTTTTTGCACGTAGGAACACTGCCTTCCATAGCTGTCGGGAGAATGCTGGCTAACTCCCCTGACACGTCTGGCCCAAGCAACGATATATGGTCTGGTGTAAATTCACACTGTCTGATTTATCTGTAACATCAGGAGGTTCCCCATACACATCAGCTCATCAGCCGGCTAATGACAGCGATTACTCCCAAATCCATCATAAACATACTTTCCTGCGCTCAGCCCTTTTATAGTAATCAATATAGTAGAATTTCCTAAGGCCGGTTTCACATGTCTAAGAATGGACCATGATGTCCGGACCAGCAGCAGGTCTCCTGACCGCGGCAGCCTCGTATATGCCTGTGATGGTGTTGATTTCAGGTCAGGAGACCCTCGTCCGCTCTAAGCTCGGACAGAGAATGTTGGACGTGTGATACTGGCCTTACTTAGAGGGATCTTCATTACATGGTATGTCCAGTTCTGAGATGCATTTGTCATTAAAAACACTGATTTTAAATCCGTTATTGGATTAATGAGACGTACACTTTACAGATATGTTTTAACGTAACTCGTCTTGCAGGGATCGAAGATCACGAGAAAACATCAAATCGCTACTTGAGCTTATTCCGGGAAATGAATATGTAGATTTTGATGCCCGAGATCGAAGGCCATTACCACTTATGGGACCTAGGTCCGATGAATATCAAGATGACGGCAGAGGGTTTTTCAACCCAAGATCTGAATTTAGGGGCAGAAGGCTACCACTTGACAACATGGATGACGATATTGATCTTCGCATGCCATCGGAACGTCGAGGTATTCCGACCGGTATGTCAGAACATATGAACGCCCCTGAAAGGCTTCGAAGACCAGCTGATTTTAATCCAGATGGCAGATTTAATTCCGGACCAGAAAACAGACGAGACTTGTATGGATCCGAACCAAGGCCTCTTATGAACTTTCGGGATGGGCCTAATGAAATGCAAAGGCCACGTGGGATGCAACACGAACAGGGAGGGTATAATGAGCGAATGAGAGGCCAGCAGAACCAAGGCTTTGATGAATATGACGAGCCACCTTCCAATCGTGTGCCGTCATTCCAACCGGGAAGAATGAACACTTCTGAATATGATGGCCTAGAGGTTCCGCTTCAGAGGCGTTCATTAATCAACGAATTAGATTATCTAGACAGATTGCGTCGCCAGGAATTTCCAGACGAGGAAAATAAAAATGACAATTTTGACCCAAGAGATCAGGAAATTATGAGCGGTCCTTATAATGAAAGGATGCGCCCACAAAACGTAAGGACACAAGAAGGTCCTATGAATGATAGAATGAATGCCAGGAGTACACAGCTTCACAGCAAGTCTCTGAATGAAACAAGACCCTTTAGGGATAGATGGGATGTGGAAGACCCTGTACCTGAAAAAATGCACCCAAGAGGTCCCAGATTTATGGAGGGTATGGTTAACGAAAGATTTCCCCAAAGAGATGCCCAAGGTTTTAGAAATGCAGCAGATGAGAGGATGCATCTACAGGACGGAAGGGCAATAAATGGACCAATGGCTGAAAGGATGCAGTCCAGGGATGCACAGTTCATGGAAGGCCCAATGAATAATAGGATGTACTCTAGGGATGCACGACAGACAGAGGCTCCAGAAGGCCCAATGAATAATAGGATGTACTCTATGGATGCACGACAGACAGAGGCTCCAGAAGGCCCAATGAATAATAGGATGTACTCTAGGGATGCACGACCGACAGAGGCTTCAGAAGGCCCAATGAATAATAGGATGTACTCCAGGGATACACGACAGACAGAAGCTCCAGCAAATGAACGGACCCAGATGAGAGTTACAAGACTTATGGACCTTCCTATGAATCAAAGGTTGAACCCTAGGGATGGACAGACTATGGAAAATTCTATGAATGACCGAATACCACCAAGGGATTCAAGAGCCTTGACTAGGCCAATAGATACAATGATGACCCCCAGAGATTCAAGATCCATGGAGGGACCCCTGAATGCGAGAATGCATCCAAGGATTGACCGATCAATAATGGAGGGGACCATGAATGATCAAATGCCTTCAAGAGAAGCAACTGAGCGTATGCCCCTAAGAGAAACACGAGGCATGGAGGGGCACATGAATGAGCGAATGTACCAACGGGATGCGCCCACCATGATGCAGCGCTCCATGAATGAACAGATGCCCCCACGAAATACTCACACTGTGGAGCGCCCTATAACTGAGAGGATGTACCCACAGGATGAGGAATACCCAATAAACAAGCAAAGAGACTTCATGAATGATGCAAGGTAAACCGCATTAATCATTATACATTTCAGCTCCTCTTACTTTGCATGTTTGTTTTTTTTGTGAAATGCATATGCCGTGTGCAGCCCCCAATGTTTTATGTATAATGGAAACCAGTGGTATCCGTCACTCATAGGAGGGCAGTGTAAGAGAACTTATATTGCATCCCTACACACGGTGATTGATGGCGGTTTCTCTCATTTACACTTTGAACCTATTTACATACAGAAATATTGATATATATCAGGCAGGAAGTGCACTGGGGCATGTCAGTGCACTAGGAAGAAGCTGTCTGAGTGCAGTGACATGCCCCCTGTGCACTTCCATCCTGATTTGCATATGGCTTCTACATTAGTTTTCTCCTGACTGGCACATCGGATCTCTACAAAAAAAACTTATGATTTTTATTAAGGAACAAGTACCTATACAGACATGGCATGTTTTCACATATGGAAATAGTGGTGACTGGTTCCTTTTAAGGATGTCCTTGCCCAGATCCCATTTTTACTAGTATGTGCCTGGGTGTGGGTCCAGCTTTACCGATCTGTTAATTTGAACAGGCTGTCCCCTTCTTTACTCTGTACGAGGCCGATGCCTACTGCTGTTCAGTCCCATTTAGATGTACAAAGGACAGGTAGAATCTGCAAGAACGCTGTGACCCCTCTAGTCAACTGATCCATACGGGAACCCAGAGTTGTACCATTATCAATTTAATATTGATGGCCTATTTTAACTGGCCTCTGGCTTTAACAAACTTTTCATAAATCAACAGTTGAACAAAAGAATCTTTGGAATATGTATTCGATAAATCTGCTTTCTCCACTTATGAGCCACTTCTGCTTCCCCCTCTACCCCTTGAATGCATCATCCACTCTGAAAAAACTGCTAAAATCCATCATAGTTAGAGCAAGACTAACTGCTAGCTCACTGATGTGCCAGGTTACAGCTCCTGTTATACTCTTTTGAAAATGGATGTGGGAGGGGGGGCACTCGCACAGTAAGGTGCCAGGTTACAGCTGCTATTATACTCTGGAGAGGAGAAGTCTGGAGCAGTCAGCACAGTTCAGCGTCAGGCAACTGTTATACATCCGTACAGTGCTGGATTCACAGCCACACATCTCAGTACTGGTGTAGAATGTCCTCCATGAGCTGCAGCTTTTGGACATGTACTGCAAAGACCAAGGAGAGCGGGAATCCCTCATGTCTGTTTGTGCTGTGTATGGGGGACATCTTAGAATCATAGAATCATAGAATGGTAGAGTTGGAAGGGACCTCCTGGGTCATCTGGTCCAACCCCCTGCTCAAAGCAGGATTCACTAGATCATCTCAGACAGATGTCTGTCCAGCCTCTGTTTGAAGACGTCCATTGAAGGGGAACTCACCACCTCTCGTGGCAGCCTGTTCCACTCATTAATCACCCTAACTGTCAAAAAGTTTTTTCTAATATCTAATCTGTGTCTCCTCCCATTTAGTTTCATCCCATTGCTTCTAGTCTTTCCTTGTGCAAATGAGAATAAAGATGATCCTTCTACAATGTGACAGCGGCTAGTTTGCACACACTAGATCAGAGAGGACTGGAAAATAGAAGTAGAGCCTGTAGAGGGAAACCTGGTGGACATGCAGGATATACGTCATATAATGGCCAGAGATAGTGTTGTTACTCATGTACACACATCACATGTACCCTAAAAGGCTACTCTATCAGTTTCATAATACTAGAAAAACTTTTTGAAGAGACTGGATCATCTCTTCTCAAAAAGATGCCACCTCAACGTACATCTGATGACCATGGATCCCCCAGTCCTCCGCTGTCACCAGGGAAAGCTGTGGGCCACCACACTAGTATAACACGCGATCATGCTAAGTCTGCCAGGGTAGGAGCTGCTCATTTGATGGCTATCCGTTCTGGCTAATGGTGAAGAGTACCCCTCTCTGATGTCCGTATGACTTTATAATGACTGTATGACCATTAAATAAGCTTTTTCATATTTTCCCTCTCAAGACCCTTTGAAGGAAGAAAGATGAATCCATCTCAAGATTTACTCAGAGTAACCAACAGATTCGCTCCGTATCCTAACCTGATGAAACCAGGACAACCTTCAGGGCTGCCGAGACATGACAACCGAGACCCCCATGAGACGTTACCTCCATCGCAGGATACCAACCGTTTCCCACCAAGAACCCGATTTAACTATAATCTTGAATAATTTTTTAAAATTTCGGGAGTCAGTAGTTGTAAAGATTTCTTGTACTTCCATTTGTAAAATGTTCTAATGTCATAGTAGTAGTAGTAGTAGTAGTAGTAGTAGTAAATATGATCCTCTTTATTTTTTATTATCAGTTGTCCTTTTTTTTGTTCTTTTTTACTATTCTGTTACCTGATATTCTTGTTACATTATAACTAAAGAATTCTCATCTAATCTTCACGCACTATAAAAATCTACTAAGATGCTACAATTATAAGATCATTTTATTGTCAATTACTCAATACTCCATTGTGGCCCCACGATGCCTTGAGGCTGCACCCACCACACAAAGGACACATTTCCATCGTTCCTTTTGTACCGTGTACGTCTTCTCCATTTCCGTGGTGTGTAAGGGCATCACAATACTAGTTGATAGTTTACCAGTAGTTTGTTTGGTGCCATCTGAACCCCCTATGTATTATTGTATTATATGCCCTCTAAGACTTTTTGCTTTAGATCAGATGACGGCCGTATTGCAGAATATGTTGATTTCAATGCACTTTTTGCTGTAATATGTTATCAGACATTAAACTGTGTGGCAGTGTTGTGTTTACTATGATTAGTGATTTTTTTTGTTTTGTTTTGTGTGATTCAATTGGTGGCATCAAATCTCTAGGTGGGGTTGGTTCTGACTGTTGTGATCCTGCCAATTTGTTTTTGAGGGAGGGATTTTTAAAAGCCCTCCAAAAACCAACACCACATAAAATCTATGAGATGTAAGTCTAACAGTGTGTTCACACTGAGGTTTATTTTTTTTTTTTGCTTTGTTTTTTTTTTTCAGGAGATTTTGGAGCAAAAACTCTCTAACTGAAACTTGTGGTTTTTGGAAAGTTTCTGCTCCAAATCCCCATAAAAACCCCAGATCATAGCAATATATAGTGCTTGCTGACTTGTCTCTTACATAACAATGTATGCATTGTACACTGAGTAAAAAAAAATCTTATTGTAATAAAATCAAATCTGCACAGGGACCCACCTATTGCCTCATTTGTGTTCATTTAGGTGGGGAAAATTTGTAATCAACTTTCAAAAAATACATCAATTTTTTCCAACCTAATCTCTATGCTTTCCAATACATATTATCCATCTGTCAACACGTTTTCATATTCCCTCATTAAAAAAATATTTAAAGGGGTTGTCCACTACTTTATTATTTCATTTCATGTGAACAAACTGCCATAGGTACTATACTCTGTGTGATGCATTCATATCTCCCCCCTCTATTAGTCAGGCAGGGGGGAGTAGGGAATAATCTTTATTTATTATTACTTCTCCCTGTAACAGTGTCCTGTACAGGAGATTGTGCTGATGCAGTGAGAGGGGTTTAGGCTGACTTACAGGTCTGTGCTCACTGGTGGCTTGCTGCCCAGCAAAGGATGATGGGAAATGTAGTTAGAAGGGAGCAGGGGAACCTGAGGATAGGGTAATGGACAACCTCTTTGAGGCTGAGCTGAGAGCCATGAAACACCGCTGTCTTTTTCTTTCCATCAGACTCGAGTCTTTGTCCTCGTAGGGCTGATTTTCCACATAATCCACTGGCGCTCACTTAACCAACAGAATCGGCTTGTTTGTCATCATCGTCTGACTCTTTCTTTATGGCTGACACTTGTGCGACACTCCTTGAACTTCTCATACACTACTTCGCAACAATATAATTTCTCAATATTTTGCTCAACAGCTTTGATAAATATCAGCACCGCAGACACCCTCAGTTCACAACAAAAAAAAAACAAATCGCTGAATACTGCTCTTCTCTTGTGAAAATCACAAGGACAGCCATTGTTTCTCGGATCGCAGTGACAAATGAACTGATTTGATGTGTTCAAACCTGCACTGGGTAGATGGCAACGGAAAGAGCTGATAAGACACGTCGGCCATGAAAAGTTTTAAAGGGGTTGTCCACTCCTGCACGCTCTTCATTGAAGCACTTGTCCACTACTCGGACAACCCCTTCTCAATTGCCATATTCCCGTGTATAAATTAAAAAACGCTTATACTCACCTCCGATGCTAGGGACGTCGGTCCCAGGGCTTGCGTGACGTGATGTAACTTGAGCTCTGTAGCCAATCAATGACCGCTTTGCTCTCATTTCCTTCAGATGAAGCTGGCACCCAGAAGAAGTGACAGTTGCTACTGCTCTCTGACTGCCTGAAGATGTCAGTTATGTCTGAAGGAAGTAAGAGTGATGCGACCGCTGATTGGCTGCAGGGCTCGCTTGACATAATGTCACGCAAAGCCTGTGAGACAAGGCGCCAATGTTGCTTCCACTGCACCCTAGGTGAATATAGGCTGTTTTTATCTTATGCAGGTGAAATCTAGCAAGTGAAAAGGAGTTGTCTGAGTAGTGGTCAACCCCTTTAATATAAAATGCATAGAATTTTGACTTGCCCTCATATTTTGTATTTTCTAAAAGTTGATTAAAATAAGTTATACGGCTCCGGTCCAAATTGCGAATGTAAGTCTATGGGTCAGTGAAATAAATCAGACAGCGTCCAAATGTTATCTGTTTTCCACATACTGTTTGATATGAGAAGGTTGAGAAACCGCCATATTTTTTTTCTTTATCATCCGAGAAAAAGTGATAAATCTGGTGGTAAAAACTGACACATTGATCAGACTCTAATAACACTGATAAAACTCCGACTGAATTTTTGCATACAAGAAAAATTACTGATGTGTGAATGAGGCCTTAGGCTGGTTTCACGGGGTCTGTGCTGTGTCTCCTGACCTGAGCTGTCTCATGGGCATACGGTGCTGGCCAAAAGTATTGCCACCCCTGCAATTCTGTCAGATAATACTCAGTTTCTTCCTGAAAATGATTGCAATCACAAATTCTTTGGTATTATTCTCTTCATTTAATTTGCTTGCAAGGAAAAAACACAAAAGAGAATGAAGCAAAAATCAAATCATTGATCATTTCACACAAAACTCCAAAAATGGGCAAGACAAAAGTATTGGCACCCTCAGCCTAATACTTGGTTGCATAACCTTTAGCCAAAATAACTGCGAACAACCGCTTCCGGTAACCATCAATGAGTTTCTTACAATGCTCTGCTGGAATTGTAGACCATTCTTCTTTGGCAAACTGCTCCAGGTCCCTGATATTTGAAGGGTGCCTTCTCCAAACTGCCATTTTGAGATCTCTCCACAGGTGTTCTATGGGATTCAGGTCTGGACTCTGCTGGCCACCTTAGAAGTCTCCAGTGCTTTCTCTAAAACCATTTTATAGTGCTTTTGGAAGTGTGTTTTGGGTCATTGTCCTGCTGGAAGACCCATGACCTCTGAGGGAGACCCAGCTTTCTCACACTGGGCCCTACATTATGCTGCAAAATTTGTTGGTAGTCTTCAGACTTCATAATGCCATGCACACGGTCAAGCAGTCCAGTGCCAGAGGCAGCAAAGCAACCCCAAAACATCAGGGAACCTCCGCCATGTTTGACTGTAGGGACTGTGTTCTTTTCTTTGAATGCCTCTTTTTTTTTTTTTCCCCCTGTACACTTTATGTTGATGCTTTTTCCCAAAAAGCTCTACTTTTGTCTCATCTGACCAGAGAACATTCTTCCAAAACGTTTTAGGCTTTCTCAGGTAAGTTTTGGCAAACTACATCCTGGCTTTTTTATGTCTCGGGGTAAGAAGTGGGGTCTTCCTGGGTATCCTACCATACAGTCCCTTTTCATTCAGACGCCGACGGATAGGACGTGTTGACACTGTTTTACCCTCGGACTGCAGGGCAGCTTGAACTTGTTGGATGTTAGTCGAGGTTAGCCACAGTGCCATGGGGTTTAAACTTCTTGATGACAGTGCGCACGGAAGACACAGGAACATTCAGGTCTTTGGAGATGGACTTGTAGCCTTGAGATTGCTCATGCTTCCTCACAATTTGGTTTCTCAAGTCCTCAGACAGTTCTTTGGTCTTCTTTCTTTTCTCCATGCTCAATGTGGTACACACAAGGACACAGGACAGAGGTTGAGTCAACTTTAATCCATGTTAACTGGCTGCAAGTGTGATTTAGTTATTGCCAACACCTGTTAGGTGCCACAGGTAAGTTACAGGTGCTGTTAATTACACGAATTAGAGAAGCATCACATGATTTTTCAAAGGGTGCCAATACTTTTGTCCACCCCCTTTTTTAGGTTTGGTGTGGAATTATATCCAATTTGGCTTTAGGACAATTCTTTTTGTGTTTTTTTTCATTGAAGACAAATTAAATGAAGAGAATAATACCAAAGAATTTGTGATTGCAATCATTTTCAGGAAGAAACTGCGTATTATCTGACAGAATTGCAGGGGTGCCAATACTTTTGACCAGCACTGTATATTAGACAATTAGACCCAGTCTGGACACCTTGCAATTGGCACCAGATATTCCAATCCCAGCACGGACCTTTAGAAACCAGCCTTAATTTCCACATTCAGATACACTGGGATCAATCAAGGAATGTTCCTTGTTTCGGTTTATAATAAAAACCACATGTAATCTGCACAAAAGGGAAAGGGGAACATTATATACACTGCTCAAAAAAAAAAAAAATGAACACTTAAACATCAGAATATAACGCCAAGAAAATCAAACTTCTGTGAAATTAAACTGTCCACTTGGGAAGAAACACTGACTGACAATCAATTTCACATGCTGTTGTGCAAATGGAAAAGCCAATAGATGGAAATTATTGGCAATTATCAAGACACCCTCAATAAAGGAGTGGTTCTGCAGGTGGGGACCACAGACCACGTCTCAGTACCAATCCTTTCTGGCTGATGTTTTGGTCACTTTTGAATGTTGGTTGTGCTTTCACACTCGTGGTAGCATGAGATGGACTCTACAACCCACAGAAGTTGCTCAGGTAGTGCAGCTCATTCAGGATGGCACATCAATGCGAGCTGTGGCAAGAAGGTTTGCTGTGTGTCAGCGTAGTGTCCAGAGGCTGGAGGCGCTACCAGGAGACAGGCCAGTACACCAGGAGACGTGGAGGGGGCCGTAGGAGGGCAACAACCCAGCAGCAGGACCGCTACCTCTGCCTTTGTGCAAGGAGGAACAGGAGGAGCACTGCCAGAGCCCTGCAAAATGACTTCCAGCAGGCCACAAATGTGCATGTGTCTGCACAAACGGTTAGAAACAAACTCCATGAGGATGGTATGAGGGCCCGACATCCACAGATGGGGGTTGTGCTCACAGCCCAACACCGTGCAGGACGCTTGGCATTTGTCACAGAACACCAGGATTGGCAAAGTCGCCACTGGTGCCCTGTGCTCTTCACAGATGAAAGCAGGTTCACACTGAGCACATGTGACAGAGTCTGGAGACGCCGTGGAGAGCGATCTGCTGCCTGCAACATCCTTCAGCATGACCGGTTTGGCAGTGGGTCAGTAATGGTGTGGGGTGGCATTTCTTTGGAGGGCAGCACAGCCCTCCATGTGCTCGCCAGAGGGAGCCTGACTGCCATTAGGTCCCGAGATGAGATCCTCAGACCCCTTGTGAGACCATATGCTGGTGTGGTTGGCCCTGGGTTCCTCCTAATGCAGGACAATGCCAGACCTCATGTGGCTGGAGTGTGTCAGCAGTTCCTGCAAGATGAAGGCATTGAAGCTATGGACTGGCCCACCCGTTCCCCAGACCTGAATGCGATTGAGCACATCTGGGACATCATGTCTCGCTCCATCCACCAACGTCACGTTGCACCACAGACTGTTCAGGAGTTGGCGGATGCTTTAGTCCAGGTCTGGGAGGAGATCACACAGGAGACCATCCGCAACCTCATCAGGAGCATGCCCAGGCGTTGTAGGGAGGTCATACAGGCACGTGGAGGCCACACACAATACTGAGCCTCATTTTGACTTGTTTTAAGGACATTACATCAAAGTTGGATCAGCCTGTAGTGTGTTTTTCCACTTTAATTTTGCGGGTGACTCCAAATCCAGGCCTCCATGGGTTAATAAATTTGATTTCCATTGATGATTTTTGTGTGATTTTGTTGTCAGCACATTCAACTTTGTACAGAACAAAGTATTCAATGAGAATATTTCATTCATTCAGATCTAGGATGTGTTATTTGAGTGTTCCCTTTATTTTTTTGAGCAGTGTGTATATATACAGTACAGACCAAAAGTTTGGACACACCTTCTCATTTAAAGATTTTTCTGTATTTTCATGACTTTGAAAATTGTACATTCACACTGAAGGCATCAAAACTATGAATTAACATATGTGGAATTATATACTTAACAAAAATGTGTGAAACAACTGAAAATATGTCTTATATTCTAGGTTCTCCAAAGTAGCCACCTTTTGCTTTGATGACTGCTTTGCACACTCTTGGCATTCTCTTGATGAGCTTCAAGAGGTAGTCACCGGAAATGGTCTTCCAACAATCTTGAAGGAGTTCCCAGAGATGCTTAGCACTTGTTGGCCCTTTTGCCTTCACTCTGCGGTCCAGCTCACCCCAAACCATCTCAATTGGGTTCAGGTCTTGTGACTGTGGAGGCCAGGTCATGTGGCGTAGCACCCCATCACTCTCCTTCTTGGTCAAATAGCCCTTACACAGCCTGGAGGTGTGTTTGGGGTCATTGTCCTGTTGAAAAAATAAATGATGGTCCAACTAAACGCAAACCGGATGGAATAGCATGCCGCTGCGAGATGCTGTGGTGGCCATGCTGGTTCAGCATGCCTTCAATTTTGAATAAATCCCCAACAGTGTCACCAGCAAAGCACCCTCACACCATCACACCTCCTCCCATGCTTCACAGTAGGAACCAGGCATGTAGAGTCCATCCGTTCACCTTTTCTGCGTCGCACAAAGACACGGTGGTTGGAACCAAAGATCTCAAATTTGGACTCATCAGACCAAAGCACAGATTTCCACTGGTCTAATGTCCATTCCTTGTGTTCTTTAGCCCAAACAAGTCTCTTCTGCTTGTTGCCTGTCCTTAGCAGTGGTTTCCTAGCTGCTATTTTACCATGAAGGCCTGCTGCACAAAGTCTCCTCTTAACAGTTGTTGAAGAGATGTGTCTGCTGATAGAACTCTGTGTGGCATTGACCTGGTCTCTAATCTGAGCTGCTGTTAACCTGCGATTTCTGAGGCTGGTGACTCGGATAAACTTATCCTCAGAAGCAGAGGTGACTCTTGGTCTTCCTTTCCTGGGCCGGTCCTCATGTGAGCCAGTTTCTTTGTAGCTCTTGATGGTTTTTGCAACTGCACTTGGGGACACATTCAAAGTTTTTCCAATTTTTCGGACTGACTGACCTTCATTTCTTAAAGTAATGATGGCCACTCATTTTTCTTTACTTAGCTGCTTTTTTCTTGCCATAATACAAATTCTAACAGTCTATTCAGTAGGACTATCAGCTGTGTATCCACCAGACTTCTGCACAACACAACTGATGGTCCCAACCCCATTTATAAGGCAAGAAATCCCACTTATTAAACCTGACAGGGCACACCTGTGAAGTGAAAACCATTTCCGGTGACTACCTCTTGAAGCTCATCAAGAGAATGCCAAGAGTGTGCAAAGCAGTCATCAAAGCAAAAGGTGGCTACTTTGAAGAACCTAGAATATAAGACATATTTTCAGTTGTTTCACACTTTTTTGTTAAGTATATAATTCCACATGTGTTAATTCATAGTTTTGATGCCTTCAGTGTGAATGTACAATTTTCATAGTGATGAAAATACAGAAAAATCTTTAAATGAGAAGGTGTGTCCAAACTTTTGGTCTGTACTGTGTGTGTGTATGTATATATGTGTATATGTATTTATATTAATAAATATTTATTTTTATATGTATATGTAACGGGAGTTGCGTATCTGTCTGAAGCCTCTATAGACACGCCTGCGCAGTCTGGCTCCAGACAGAAGCACGCATTGAGCCATTATACAGGTAAGAGGAGTGTGTATGGCACCAGAGATAACGGTATGCGCATACCGCGATCTCCAGCGCCATACTTACCTGACCGGGAGGAGCGTTGCCGCGGCGCCTCTCTTTGCCGGAGACCGGGACAGGAGTGAGGCTTCGGAATCTGCGCATAGTGCTATCCGGCGCCATTTTACTGAAGATGCATTTGCAGTGTGTCTTCAGCAAAATGGCGTCGGACAGCGCAGTATGGGCATGCGCGTACTCCGGTGCCACACTCCTCCCCCGGCCTCCGGCATTATAGGACACAGCAGCGCTGGAGCACAGGGAAGAAAGGTGAGTATAAGGCTAAGTGCCCACGATGCAGAAATGCTCAGGATTCTTTCCTGAGCGTTTCTGCATCTCCCTGGCAGAAAAAAACGCATGCGGATTGTACATGCTGATTGTACATGCGTTTTTCCTGCCAGGGACATGCGGAAGTGAAGCGTTCTTCACATGCATTTCCGCATGCGGGTTGTCAAGCGCTTTCCAAGCGATTTTAGCATCACTTGGAAAGTGCTTGACAACTTGGTCACACTATATAAATCCATGCAGATGGCATGGATTTATATAGTGTGACCGAGAGAATGTAAAAAAATTAAAAAATAATGTATATTTACCCTCCGATGGCCCGCGCTGTCTTGCTTCGCTCGGTCCCGGCAGCGGTAGACTGAAGGACCTGCCGACGTCAGCGTCGCATGACCTGTCACATGACTCTGACATCAGCGCTGGTCCTTCATTCCATGGCGAAGTGTCGGGAAGCAAGGAGGAGCGCATCGGGGACCGCCAGAAGGTAAGTATATATTTATTTATTTTTTATTTTATTCTTTTTTTACAGCTTTTTTTAATGGTACGTGGGTGTGGAGGAGAGTCTCCTGTCCTCCACACCCGGGTACCGTCCGCACTTTAGAACGTGCCAATTACGCAAGTACAGATGCAGTCTTGCGGAATTGGCGCGTTCTAATGCAAGTCAATGGCGGCGAAAACGCAGCGCTTTCGCAAAGTTAATGGACATGCTGCGGATTTTTGAGCACAGCATAAACGCTGCGGAAAAATCTGCAGCATGGGCATTGAAAGTGCGGAATTGCATTGGAGACCATGGGGGAAGGTTTACCAAGCTTTTCCCAAGCTTTTACGCGGCTGAAATTCCACAGCATAAACACTTGAAAAACGCATCGTGGGCACACCGCCTAAGTGTTTATTTTTTTGTGTGTTCAGCGTGAAAGGGATTAGGGGTGCCATACATACCAGAATTGGGGGGTTTGGGGACCATGCATATCAGAATTGGGGGGTGTGGGGACCGTGCATACCAGGATTGGGGTGTGTGTAGGGACCATGCATACCAGGATTGGGGGGGTGAGGGGACCATGCATACCAGGATTGGGGGGGTGTGGGGACCATGCATACCAGGATTGGGGGGGTGAGGGGACCATGCATACCAGGATTGGGGGGTGAGGGGACCATGCATACCAGGATGAGGGGTACCACACATACCAGAATTGGGGGTGAGGGGACCATGCATACCAGGATTGGGGGGTGAGGGGACCATGCATACCACAATTGTGGTGTGTGGAGACCATGCATACCAGAATTGGGGGGTGTGTGGGGACCATGCATACCACAATTGGGGGGTGTGTGGGGGACCATGCATACCACAATTGGGGGGTGTGTGGGGACCATGCATACCAGAATTGGGGGGTGTGTGGGGGACCATGCATACCAGAATTGGGGGGTGTGTGGGGGACCATGCATACCAGAATTGGGGGGTGTGTGGGGGACCATGCATACCAGAATTGGGGGGTGTGTGGGGGACCATGCATACCAGAATTGGGGGGTGTGTGGGGGACCATGCATACCAGAATTGGGGGGTGTGTGGGGACCATGCATACCAGAATTGGGGGGTGTGTGGGGACCATGCATACCAGAATTGGGGGGTGTGTGGGGACCATGCATACCAGAATTGGGGGGTGTGTGGGGACCATGCATACCAGAATTGGGTGGGGTGTGGGGACCATGCATACCAGGATTGGGGGGTGAGGGGACCATGCATACCAGGATTTGGGGGGTGAGGAGACCACGCATACCAGGATTGGGGATGAGGGGGTGCCATGCATACCAGGATTGGGTGATTTGGAGGCCACGCATACCAGGATTGGGGGGTGAGGGAACAACGCATACCAGGAATGGGGATGTGGGGGTGCCATGCATACCAGGATTGGGGATGAGGGAGGGGGTGCCACGCATACCAGGATTGGATGATGGGGGCAGCACAAAAACCAGGAGGGGAGCAGCACATACCAGCATGGGAGACTATATACCAATAAAAATGCTAGTATAGATAGATATAGATAGATAGATATTTTTAAAAACTTTTTTTTTTCTACTTTTTACTTGCTTCAATAGTCTCTACAGGAGACTTGAAGCTGCGCCTCCAGCAGACCCTGGGTTGTAATGCCAACCCATGAGCGATCATGTGATAGGGGTGCTGATGGGCGGAGCTAGTGACGCACTTCCGGTGCGGGCATGTTAAATGCTGCTGGCAGAGATTGACAGCAGCATTTAACATATTAGCAGCCGCAGGTGGACGTTATGTTTCGGAAAAGATGCAGGCTCTACGCCGGAGCTTGTATCCAAGAGGAGGAGGCGACCTGTGGTGTATAGATACGTCATACGTCTTAAAGGGGTTAAAGAGATTGTCCACTACTTTATCATTGATGACCTATCCTTAGGATAGGTCATCAATGTCTGATCGGTCGGGGTCGATACCCAGCACCCCCGCCGAAAAGCTGTGTTCGGCAGTGGCCGCCGGCTGGACCTGCTCAATTGCGCAGCTGCTCCGTCTTCTGATTGTGGCTGCGGCAGGGTACTGCACATCTGCCTCCTATTCAAATCAGTAGAAGGCGGATGTGTAGCACCCAGTTGCAGCCCTGTCCGAAGACGGAGCAGCTCCCAATTGAGGGACACCAATAACAGCTGATCTGCTGGGGTGCCGAGTGTCAGACCCCAACCGATCAGACATTGATGAACTATATACAAAGGATAGGTGATCAATGAAAAAGTAGTGTAGAATCCCAGTGTTTCTGTACAAAAAAATGCTGCTTCAAATGTGCATCAAAAACGCAGCGAAAAATAAGATAATCAGATTGCTAGGTTATATTTTGTTGTGGACACGTGCAGAAAAAAAAATGCATCTTTTTTGCACGTAGGAACACTGCCTTCCATAGCTGTCGGGAGAATGCTGGCTAACTCCCCTGACACGTCTGGCCCAAGCAACGATATATGGTCTGGTGTAAATTCACACTGTCTGATTTATCTGTAACATCAGGAGGTTCCCCATACACATCAGCTCATCAGCCGGCTAATGACAGCGATTACTCCCAAATCCATCATAAACATACTTTCCTGCGCTCAGCCCTTTTATAGTAATCAATATAGTAGAATTTCCTAAGGCCGGTTTCACATGTCTAAGAATGGACCATGATGTCCGGACCAGCAGCAGGTCTCCTGACCGCGGCAGCCTCGTATATGCCTGTGATGGTGTTGATTTCAGGTCAGGAGACCCTCGTCCGCTCTAAGCTCGGACAGAGAATGTTGGACGTGTGATACTGGCCTTACTTAGAGGGATCTTCATTACATGGTATGTCCAGTTCTGAGATGCATTTGTCATTAAAAACACTGATTTTAAATCCGTTATTGGATTAATGAGACGTACACTTTACAGATATGTTTTAACGTAACTCGTCTTGCAGGGATCGAAGATCACGAGAAAACATCAAATCGCTACTTGAGCTTATTCCGGGAAATGAATATGTAGATTTTGATGCCCGAGATCGAAGGCCATTACCACTTATGGGACCTAGGTCCGATGAATATCAAGATGACGGCAGAGGGTTTTTCAACCCAAGATCTGAATTTAGGGGCAGAAGGCTACCACTTGACAACATGGATGACGATATTGATCTTCGCATGCCATCGGAACGTCGAGGTATTCCGACCGGTATGTCAGAACATATGAACGCCCCTGAAAGGCTTCGAAGACCAGCTGATTTTAATCCAGATGGCAGATTTAATTCCGGACCAGAAAACAGACGAGACTTGTATGGATCCGAACCAAGGCCTCTTATGAACTTTCGGGATGGGCCTAATGAAATGCAAAGGCCACGTGGGATGCAACACGAACAGGGAGGGTATAATGAGCGAATGAGAGGCCAGCAGAACCAAGGCTTTGATGAATATGACGAGCCACCTTCCAATCGTGTGCCGTCATTCCAACCGGGAAGAATGAACACTTCTGAATATGATGGCCTAGAGGTTCCGCTTCAGAGGCGTTCATTAATCAACGAATTAGATTATCTAGACAGATTGCGTCGCCAGGAATTTCCAGACGAGGAAAATAAAAATGACAATTTTGACCCAAGAGATCAGGAAATTATGAGCGGTCCTTATAATGAAAGGATGCGCCCACAAAACGTAAGGACACAAGAAGGTCCTATGAATGATAGAATGAATGCCAGGAGTACACAGCTTCACAGCAAGTCTCTGAATGAAACAAGACCCTTTAGGGATAGATGGGATGTGGAAGACCCTGTACCTGAAAAAATGCACCCAAGAGGTCCCAGATTTATGGAGGGTATGGTTAACGAAAGATTTCCCCAAAGAGATGCCCAAGGTTTTAGAAATGCAGCAGATGAGAGGATGCATCTACAGGACGGAAGGGCAATAAATGGACCAATGGCTGAAAGGATGCAGTCCAGGGATGCACAGTTCATGGAAGGCCCAATGAATAATAGGATGTACTCTAGGGATGCACGACAGACAGAGGCTCCAGAAGGCCCAATGAATAATAGGATGTACTCTATGGATGCACGACAGACAGAGGCTCCAGAAGGCCCAATGAATAATAGGATGTACTCTAGGGATGCACGACCGACAGAGGCTTCAGAAGGCCCAATGAATAATAGGATGTACTCCAGGGATACACGACAGACAGAAGCTCCAGCAAATGAACGGACCCAGATGAGAGTTACAAGACTTATGGACCTTCCTATGAATCAAAGGTTGAACCCTAGGGATGGACAGACTATGGAAAATTCTATGAATGACCGAATACCACCAAGGGATTCAAGAGCCTTGACTAGGCCAATAGATACAATGATGACCCCCAGAGATTCAAGATCCATGGAGGGACCCCTGAATGCGAGAATGCATCCAAGGATTGACCGATCAATAATGGAGGGGACCATGAATGATCAAATGCCTTCAAGAGAAGCAACTGAGCGTATGCCCCTAAGAGAAACACGAGGCATGGAGGGGCACATGAATGAGCGAATGTACCAACGGGATGCGCCCACCATGATGCAGCGCTCCATGAATGAACAGATGCCCCCACGAAATACTCACACTGTGGAGCGCCCTATAACTGAGAGGATGTACCCACAGGATGAGGAATACCCAATAAACAAGCAAAGAGACTTCATGAATGATGCAAGGTAAACCGCATTAATCATTATACATTTCAGCTCCTCTTACTTTGCATGTTTGTTTTTTTTGTGAAATGCATATGCCGTGTGCAGCCCCCAATGTTTTATGTATAATGGAAACCAGTGGTATCCGTCACTCATAGGAGGGCAGTGTAAGAGAACTTATATTGCATCCCTACACACGGTGATTGATGGCGGTTTCTCTCATTTACACTTTGAACCTATTTACATACAGAAATATTGATATATATCAGGCAGGAAGTGCACTGGGGCATGTCAGTGCACTAGGAAGAAGCTGTCTGAGTGCAGTGACATGCCCCCTGTGCACTTCCATCCTGATTTGCATATGGCTTCTACATTAGTTTTCTCCTGACTGGCACATCGGATCTCTACAAAAAAAACTTATGATTTTTATTAAGGAACAAGTACCTATACAGACATGGCATGTTTTCACATATGGAAATAGTGGTGACTGGTTCCTTTTAAGGATGTCCTTGCCCAGATCCCATTTTTACTAGTATGTGCCTGGGTGTGGGTCCAGCTTTACCGATCTGTTAATTTGAACAGGCTGTCCCCTTCTTTACTCTGTACGAGGCCGATGCCTACTGCTGTTCAGTCCCATTTAGATGTACAAAGGACAGGTAGAATCTGCAAGAACGCTGTGACCCCTCTAGTCAACTGATCCATACGGGAACCCAGAGTTGTACCATTATCAATTTAATATTGATGGCCTATTTTAACTGGCCTCTGGCTTTAACAAACTTTTCATAAATCAACAGTTGAACAAAAGAATCTTTGGAATATGTATTCGATAAATCTGCTTTCTCCACTTATGAGCCACTTCTGCTTCCCCCTCTACCCCTTGAATGCATCATCCACTCTGAAAAAACTGCTAAAATCCATCATAGTTAGAGCAAGACTAACTGCTAGCTCACTGATGTGCCAGGTTACAGCTCCTGTTATACTCTTTTGAAAATGGATGTGGGAGGGGGGGCACTCGCACAGTAAGGTGCCAGGTTACAGCTGCTATTATACTCTGGAGAGGAGAAGTCTGGAGCAGTCAGCACAGTTCAGCGTCAGGCAACTGTTATACATCCGTACAGTGCTGGATTCACAGCCACACATCTCAGTACTGGTGTAGAATGTCCTCCATGAGCTGCAGCTTTTGGACATGTACTGCAAAGACCAAGGAGAGCGGGAATCCCTCATGTCTGTTTGTGCTGTGTATGGGGGACATCTTAGAATCATAGAATCATAGAATGGTAGAGTTGGAAGGGACCTCCTGGGTCATCTGGTCCAACCCCCTGCTCAAAGCAGGATTCACTAGATCATCTCAGACAGATGTCTGTCCAGCCTCTGTTTGAAGACGTCCATTGAAGGGGAACTCACCACCTCTCGTGGCAGCCTGTTCCACTCATTAATCACCCTAACTGTCAAAAAGTTTTTTCTAATATCTAATCTGTGTCTCCTCCCATTTAGTTTCATCCCATTGCTTCTAGTCTTTCCTTGTGCAAATGAGAATAAAGATGATCCTTCTACAATGTGACAGCGGCTAGTTTGCACACACTAGATCAGAGAGGACTGGAAAATAGAAGTAGAGCCTGTAGAGGGAAACCTGGTGGACATGCAGGATATACGTCATATAATGGCCAGAGATAGTGTTGTTACTCATGTACACACATCACATGTACCCTAAAAGGCTACTCTATCAGTTTCATAATACTAGAAAAACTTTTTGAAGAGACTGGATCATCTCTTCTCAAAAAGATGCCACCTCAACGTACATCTGATGACCATGGATCCCCCAGTCCTCCGCTGTCACCAGGGAAAGCTGTGGGCCACCACACTAGTATAACACGCGATCATGCTAAGTCTGCCAGGGTAGGAGCTGCTCATTTGATGGCTATCCGTTCTGGCTAATGGTGAAGAGTACCCCTCTCTGATGTCCGTATGACTTTATAATGACTGTATGACCATTAAATAAGCTTTTTCATATTTTCCCTCTCAAGACCCTTTGAAGGAAGAAAGATGAATCCATCTCAAGATTTACTCAGAGTAACCAACAGATTCGCTCCGTATCCTAACCTGATGAAACCAGGACAACCTTCAGGGCTGCCGAGACATGACAACCGAGACCCCCATGAGACGTTACCTCCATCGCAGGATACCAACCGTTTCCCACCAAGAACCCGATTTAACTATAATCTTGAATAATTTTTTAAAATTTCGGGAGTCAGTAGTTGTAAAGATTTCTTGTACTTCCATTTGTAAAATGTTCTAATGTCATAGTAGTAGTAGTAGTAGTAGTAAATATGATCCTCTTTATTTTTTATTATCAGTTGTCCTTTTTTTTGTTCTTTTTTACTATTCTGTTACCTGATATTCTTGTTACATTATAACTAAAGAATTCTCATCTAATCTTCACGCACTATAAAAATCTACTAAGATGCTACAATTATAAGATCATTTTATTGTCAATTACTCAATACTCCATTGTGGCCCCACGATGCCTTGAGGCTGCACCCACCACACAAAGGACACATTTCCATCGTTCCTTTTGTACCGTGTACGTCTTCTCCATTTCCGTGGTGTGTAAGGGCATCACAATACTAGTTGATAGTTTACCAGTAGTTTGTTTGGTGCCATCTGAACCCCCTATGTATTATTGTATTATATGCCCTCTAAGACTTTTTGCTTTAGATCAGATGACGGCCGTATTGCAGAATATGTTGATTTCAATGCACTTTTTGCTGTAATATGTTATCAGACATTAAACTGTGTGGCAGTGTTGTGTTTACTATGATTAGTGATTTTTTTTGTTTTGTTTTGTGTGATTCAATTGGTGGCATCAAATCTCTAGGTGGGGTTGGTTCTGACTGTTGTGATCCTGCCAATTTGTTTTTGAGGGAGGGATTTTTAAAAGCCCTCCAAAAACCAACACCACATAAAATCTATGAGATGTAAGTCTAACAGTGTGTTCACACTGAGGTTTATTTTTTTTTTTTGCTTTGTTTTTTTTTTTCAGGAGATTTTGGAGCAAAAACTCTCTAACTGAAACTTGTGGTTTTTGGAAAGTTTCTGCTCCAAATCCCCATAAAAACCCCAGATCATAGCAATATATAGTGCTTGCTGACTTGTCTCTTACATAACAATGTATGCATTGTACACTGAGTAAAAAAAAATCTTATTGTAATAAAATCAAATCTGCACAGGGACCCACCTATTGCCTCATTTGTGTTCATTTAGGTGGGGAAAATTTGTAATCAACTTTCAAAAAATACATCAATTTTTTCCAACCTAATCTCTATGCTTTCCAATACATATTATCCATCTGTCAACACGTTTTCATATTCCCTCATTAAAAAAATATTTAAAGGGGTTGTCCACTACTTTATTATTTCATTTCATGTGAACAAACTGCCATAGGTACTATACTCTGTGTGATGCATTCATATCTCCCCCCTCTATTAGTCAGGCAGGGGGGAGTAGGGAATAATCTTTATTTATTATTACTTCTCCCTGTAACAGTGTCCTGTACAGGAGATTGTGCTGATGCAGTGAGAGGGGTTTAGGCTGACTTACAGGTCTGTGCTCACTGGTGGCTTGCTGCCCAGCAAAGGATGATGGGAAATGTAGTTAGAAGGGAGCAGGGGAACCTGAGGATAGGGTAATGGACAACCTCTTTGAGGCTGAGCTGAGAGCCATGAAACACCGCTGTCTTTTTCTTTCCATCAGACTCGAGTCTTTGTCCTCGTAGGGCTGATTTTCCACATAATCCACTGGCGCTCACTTAACCAACAGAATCGGCTTGTTTGTCATCATCGTCTGACTCTTTCTTTATGGCTGACACTTGTGCGACACTCCTTGAACTTCTCATACACTACTTCGCAACAATATAATTTCTCAATATTTTGCTCAACAGCTTTGATAAATATCAGCACCGCAGACACCCTCAGTTCACAACAAAAAAAAAACAAATCGCTGAATACTGCTCTTCTCTTGTGAAAATCACAAGGACAGCCATTGTTTCTCGGATCGCAGTGACAAATGAACTGATTTGATGTGTTCAAACCTGCACTGGGTAGATGGCAACGGAAAGAGCTGATAAGACACGTCGGCCATGAAAAGTTTTAAAGGGGTTGTCCACTCCTGCACGCTCTTCATTGAAGCAGTTGTCCACTACTCGGACAACCCCTTCTCAATTGCCATATTCCCGTGTATAAATTAAAAAACGCTTATACTCACCTCCGATGCTAGGGACGTCGGTCCCAGGGCTTGCGTGACGTGATGTAACTTGAGCTCTGTAGCCAATCAATGACCGCTTTGCTCTCATTTCCTTCAGATGAAGCTGGCACCCAGAAGAAGTGACAGTTGCTACTGCTCTCTGACTGCCTGAAGATGTCAGTTATGTCTGAAGGAAGTAAGAGTGATGCGACCGCTGATTGGCTGCAGGGCTCGCTTGACATAATGTCACGCAAAGCCTGTGAGACAAGGCGCCAATGTTGCTTCCACTGCACCCTAGGTGAATATAGGCTGTTTTTATCTTATGCAGGTGAAATCTAGCAAGTGAAAAGGAGTTGTCTGAGTAGTGGTCAACCCCTTTAATATAAAATGCATAGAATTTTGACTTGCCCTCATATTTTGTATTTTCTAAAAGTTGATTAAAATAAGTTATACGGCTCCGGTCCAAATTGCGAATGTAAGTCTATGGGTCAGTGAAATAAATCAGACAGCGTCCAAATGTTATCTGTTTTCCACATACTGTTTGATATGAGAAGGTTGAGAAACCGCCATATTTTTTTTCTTTATCATCCGAGAAAAAGTGATAAATCTGGTGGTAAAAACTGACACATTGATCAGACTCTAATAACACTGATAAAACTCCGACTGAATTTTTGCATACAAGAAAAATTACTGATGTGTGAATGAGGCCTTAGGCTGGTTTCACGGGGTCTGTGCTGTGTCTCCTGACCTGAGCTGTCTCATGGGCATACGGTGCTGGCCAAAAGTATTGCCACCCCTGCAATTCTGTCAGATAATACTCAGTTTCTTCCTGAAAATGATTGCAATCACAAATTCTTTGGTATTATTCTCTTCATTTAATTTGCTTGCAAGGAAAAAACACAAAAGAGAATGAAGCAAAAATCAAATCATTGATCATTTCACACAAAACTCCAAAAATGGGCAAGACAAAAGTATTGGCACCCTCAGCCTAATACTTGGTTGCATAACCTTTAGCCAAAATAACTGCGAACAACCGCTTCCGGTAACCATCAATGAGTTTCTTACAATGCTCTGCTGGAATTGTAGACCATTCTTCTTTGGCAAACTGCTCCAGGTCCCTGATATTTGAAGGGTGCCTTCTCCAAACTGCCATTTTGAGATCTCTCCACAGGTGTTCTATGGGATTCAGGTCTGGACTCTGCTGGCCACCTTAGAAGTCTCCAGTGCTTTCTCTAAAACCATTTTATAGTGCTTTTGGAAGTGTGTTTTGGGTCATTGTCCTGCTGGAAGACCCATGACCTCTGAGGGAGACCCAGCTTTCTCACACTGGGCCCTACATTATGCTGCAAAATTTGTTGGTAGTCTTCAGACTTCATAATGCCATGCACACGGTCAAGCAGTCCAGTGCCAGAGGCAGCAAAGCAACCCCAAAACATCAGGGAACCTCCGCCATGTTTGACTGTAGGGACTGTGTTCTTTTCTTTGAATGCCTCTTTTTTTTTTTTCCCCCTGTACACTTTATGTTGATGCTTTTTCCCAAAAAGCTCTACTTTTGTCTCATCTGACCAGAGAACATTCTTCCAAAACGTTTTAGGCTTTCTCAGGTAAGTTTTGGCAAACTACATCCTGGCTTTTTTATGTCTCGGGGTAAGAAGTGGGGTCTTCCTGGGTATCCTACCATACAGTCCCTTTTCATTCAGACGCCGACGGATAGGACGTGTTGACACTGTTGTACCCTCGGACTGCAGGGCAGCTTGAACTTGTTTGGATGTCAGTCGAGGTTAGCCACAGTGCCATGGGGTTTAAACTTCTTGATGACACTGCGCACGGAAGACACAGGAACATTCAGGTCTTTGGAGATGGACTTGTAGCCTTGAGATTGCTCATGCTTCCTCACAATTTGGTTTCTCAAGTCCTCAGACAGTTCTTTGGTCTTCTTTCTTTTCTCCATGCTCAATGTGGTACACACAAGGACACAGGACAGAGGTTGAGTCAACTTTAATCCATGTTAACTGGCTGCAAGTGTGATTTAGTTATTGCCAACACCTGTTAGGTGCCACAGGTAAGTTACAGGTGCTGTTAATTACACGAATTAGAGAAGCATCACATGATTTTTCAAAGGGTGCCAATACTTTTGTCCACCCCCTTTTTTAGGTTTGGTGTGGAATTATATCCAATTTGGCTTTAGGACAATTCTTTTTGTGTTTTTTTTTTTCATTGAAGACAAATTAAATGAAGAGAATAATACCAAAGAATTTGTGATTGCAATCATTTTCAGGAAGAAACTGCGTATTATCTGACAGAATTGCAGGGGTGCCAATACTTTTGGCCAGCACTGTATATTAGACAATTAGACCCAGTCTGGACACCTTGCAATTGGCACCAGATATTCCAATCCCAGCACGGACCTTTAGAAACCAGCCTTAATTTCCACATTCAGATACACTGGGATCAATCAAGCAATGTTCCTTGTTTCGGTTTATAATAAAAACCACATGTAATCTGCACAAAAGGGAAAGGGGAACATTATATACACTGCTCAAAAAAAAAAAAAATGAACACTTAAACATCAGAATATAACGCCAAGAAAATCAAACTTCTGTGAAATTAAACTGTCCACTTGGGAAGAAACACTGACTGACCATCAATTTCACCTGCTGTTGTGCAAATGGAAAAGACAATAGATGGAAATTATTGGCAATTATCAAGACACCCTCAATAAAGGAGTGGTTCTGCAGGTGGGGACCACAGACCACGTCTCAGTACCAATCCTTTCTGGCTGATGTTTAGGTCACTTTTGAATGTTGGTTGTGCTTTCACACTCGTGGTAGCATGAGATGGACTCTACAACCCACAGAAGTTGCTCAGGTAGTGCAGCTCATTCAGGATGGCACATCAATGCGAGCTGTGGCAAGAAGGTTTGCTGTGTCTGTCAGCGTAGTGTCCAGAGGCTGAAGGCGCTACCAGGAGACAGGCCAGTACACCAGGAGACGTGGAGGGGGCCGTAGGAGGGCAACAACCCAGCAGCAGGACCGCTACCTCTGCCTTTGTGCAAGGAGGAACAGGAGGAGCACTGCCAGAGCCCTGCAAAATGACTTCCAGCAGGCCACAAATGTGCATGTGTCTGCACAAACGGTTAGAAACAAACTCCATGAGGATGGTATGAGGGCCCGACATCCACAGATGGGGGTTGTGCTCACAGCCCAACACCGTGCAGGACGCTTGGCATTTGTCACAGAACACCAGGATTGGCAAAGTCGCCACTGGTGCCCTGTGCTCTTCACAGATGAAAGCAGGTTCACACTGAGCACATGTGACAGAGTCTGGAGACGCCGTGGAGAGCGATCTGCTGCCTGCAACATCCTTCAGCATGACCGGTTTGGCAGTGGGTCAGTAATGGTGTGGGGTGGCATTTCTTTGGAGGGCAGCACAGCCCTCCATGTGCTCGCCAGAGGGAGCCTGACTGCCATTAGGTCCCGAGATGAGATCCTCAGACCCCTTGTGAGACCATATGCTGGTGTGGTTGGCCCTGGGTTCCTCCTAATGCAGGACAATGCCAGACCTCATGTGGCTGGAGTGTGTCAGCAGTTCCTGCAAGATGAAGGCATTGAAGCTATGGACTGGCCCACCCGTTCCCCAGACCTGAATGCGATTGAGCACATCTGGGACATCATGTCTCGCTCCATCCACCAACGTCACGTTGCACCACAGACTGTTCAGGAGTTGGCGGATGCTTTAGTCCAGGTCTGGGAGGAGATCCCACAGGAGACCATCCGCACCCCATCAGGAGCATGCGCAGGCGTTGTAGGGAGGTCATACAGGCACGTGGAGGCCACACACAATACTGAGCCTCATTTTGACTTGTTTTAAGGACATTACATCAAAGTTGGGTCAGCCTGTAGTGTGTTTTTCCACTTTAATTTTGGGGGTGACTCCAAATCCAGGCCTCCATGGGTTAATAAATTTGATTTCCATTGATGATTTTTGTGTGATTTTGTTGTCAGCACATTCAACTTTGTACAGAACAAAGTATTCAATGAGAATATTTCATTCATTCAGATCTAGGATGTGTTATTTGAGTGTTCCCTTTATTTTTTTGAGCAGTGTGTATATATACAGTACAGACCAAAAGTTTGGACACACCTTCTCATTTAAAGATTTTTCTGTATTTTCATGACTTTGAAAATTGTACATTCACACTGAAGGCATCAAAACTATGAATTAACATATGTGGAATTATATACTTAACAAAAATGTGTGAAACAACTGAAAATATGTCTTATATTCTAGGTTCTTCAAAGTAGCCACCTTTTGCTTTGATGACTGCTTTGCACACTCTTGGCATTCTCTTGATGAGCTTCAAGAGGTAGTCACCGGAAATGGTCTTCCAACAATCTTGAAGGAGTTGCCAGAGATGCTTAGCACTTGTTGGCCCTTTTGCCTTCACTCTGCGGTCCAGCTCACCCCAAACCATCTCAATTGGGTTCAGGTCTTGTGACTATGGAGGCCAGGTCATGTGGCGTAGCACCCCATCACTCTCCTTCTTGGTCAAATAGCCCTTACACAGCCTGGAGGTGTGTTTGGGGTCATTGTCCTGTTGAAAAAATAAATGATGGTCCAACTAAACGCAAACCGGATGGAATAGCATGCCGCTGCGAGATGCTGTGGTGGCCATGCTGGTTCAGCATGCCTTCAATTTTGAATAAATCCCCAACAGTGTCACCAGCAAAGCACCCTCACACCATCACACCTCCTCCCATGCTTCACAGTAGGAACCAGGCATGTAGAGTCCATCCGTTCACCTTTTCTGCGTCGCACAAAGACACGGTGGTTGGAACCAAAGATCTCAAATTTGGACTCATCAGACCAAAGCACAGATTTCCACTGGTCTAATGTCCATTCCTTGTGTTCTTTAGCCCAAACAAGTCTCTTCTGCTTGTTGCCTGTCCTTAGCAGTGGTTTCCTAGCTGCTATTTTACCATGAAGGCCTGCTGCACAAAGTCTCCTCTTAACAGTTGTTGAAGAGATGTGTCTGCTGATAGAACTCTGTGTGGCATTGACCTGGTCTCTAATCTGAGCTGCTGTTAACCTGCGATTTCTGAGGCTGGTGACTCGGAAAAACTTATCCTCAGAAGCAGAGGTGACTCTTGGTCTTCCTTTCCTGGGGCGGTCCTCATGTGACCCAGTTTCTTTGTAGCGCTTGATGGTTTTTGCAACTGCACTTGGGGACACTTTCAAAGTTTTCCCAATTTTTCGGACTGACTGACCTTCATTTCTTAAAGTAATGATGGCCACTCGTTTTTCTTTACTTAGCTGCTTTTTTCTTGCCATAATACAAATTCTAACAGTCTATTCAGTAGGACTATCAGCTGTGTATGCACCAGACTTCTGCACAACACAACTGATGGTCCCAACCCCATTTATAAGGCAAGAAATCCCACTTATTAAACCTGACAGGGCACACCTGTGAAGTGAAAACCATTTCCGGTGACTACCTCTTGAAGCTCATCAAGAGAATGCCAAGAGTGTGCAAAGCAGTCATCAAAGCAAAAGGTGGCTACTTTGAAGAACCTAGAATATAAGACATATTTTCAGTTGTTTCACACTTTTTTGTTAAGTATATAATTCCACATGTGTTAATTCATAGTTTTGATGCCTTCAGTGTGAATGTACAATTTTCATAGTCATGAAAATACAGAAAAATCTTTAAATGAGAAGGTGTGTCCAAACTTTTGGTCTGTACTGTATATATATATATATAATGTGCAAACAAAACTATGAAACAACTTTTGGCTGCCCATATTAGATCATTCAGGAATTCTAATAATCCGGCACTAGTGAAATGATCGGTCTATTTGACTAAGCAGGGCTGAGCAGAGAAAACCACTTATGAGATTACTTAAAATAACAGTGACTGGATTTAGACCTAAATCCGGACAAAATCCACAGCGTGTGAACAAAGTCTAACCAGTACATTTCATATGTTTCTGTAATTCTTCAAAATTCCAGAATATCTCCTAAACCAACCCCCGACAAGTGTGAATAATGGTGTATTCTTAGGTTTTTCAGCTTCATAGGTCTGTGTTGGTAAGAATAGCGAATGACCAGGATCTTAGAGGTCAGATACTATAATCAGCAGAGTGATTTATTCTGCATAGCACGTCACATTTCTTCTGCAGAGCTGCGGTCACCTCCAGCCTCGTTTGCATGTGCTTAATGATTCCAGTGTGGTGCTTTATCAATTCATCTGACTGCTATTCCCATAACAATGTGAAGTTTTTTTTAGTTTTTTTCACAGCCCACAGATTGTTTAAATCTTTTTTCAGAGCCCCATTGAAAAACTTAGGCAACAAGCAAGTTGGGAACTTCACATTTGATCTGCACCGGTTGTAAGATACATTCACACTGGACATTTCCTGCAAACTGGGAATCGAAAATGTTGTGGTTAAAGGGGTTGTCCACTACTTGGACAACTGTTATGAATCGCTATATTTCCCCTCAGTAAAATAATAACACTTATGCTCACCTCCGGTGTTGGCACTGGCTCTCCCGGGGATCATGTGACATTGTTACGTCACGCCATCCCTGTGGCCATTTAATGCTGGCTTCACTCTCTCCTAACCAATCAAGACATCCAGAGGTAATGAGAAAGCAGCCACAGCTCTGTCTTCCCCCGGATGTCAATTACGTCCGTAGGAGAAGAGAGTGAAGTCAGCGCTGATTGGCCGCAGGGATCACGTGACATAATGTCAGGAGAGCCAGTACCAACACCGCTGTGTTATTTTACTGTGGGGAAACATAGGAATTCAGAAGGAGTTGTCCGAGTAGTGGGCAACCCCTTTAAGGGTGCACTCAGACGGCCGTATTACTCCCGTGAGGATCGCATTGTAATCCTCGGACTGGACGGTGGCTTTCCAGACCTGAGCGTGTTGGCATGTATTTCGATATAGCTGTCACGCTCAGGTCAGGAGATCTGATGACCAGTCTGACGATTGCACTGTGATCCTCAAGCAAGTAATATGGCCGTCTCACTGCGCCCTAAGCCTCACATTTTGCCCCATGAATTTCAAATATATAATGTCGGTCAATTTATAATGAAAGGTAACGACTTTACACAGAGTTGATAACCCAGAATCCACCATTCCCAATAGGCAAAGTCACAGCTCACCTCCTCCCCCTTCCTTACCATTGAGCTATGCCTAGGTTAAAGCATACCAAGAAAAAACTATAGAAGCCAACTATTGCTTATACTGAAAAGAACAGGAAAGATGACCCCGATTCATCAAGCAGTTTTTTATCTAGGGTAAGATTGCTTGAAAAGTCTTGAAAAAATTAAGAATTATTGTATTTTTATGCCAGTCCGAGCCAGTGCCACCAACTTTTTGAAAAGTCAGCAGAGCTCGGAAGCAGTGGAGCCAAGCACATCCAACAAATTAATAATTACAGCAGAAATATACCCCAGATGGGGCTGGCGCAAAACAATGGAAAGATGTGCACGTCTCTTAATGAATTTGGTGCATCTTACTTCAGTGCTCTCTTCATTAAGACTGGTGTACAAAATGCCGCCTGTCTAGGCCTATGAGTCTAGTGGGAAAAATGTTTTTTTTTTCTATATATAATGATATATATACGTATATAAAAAAAAAACATTTAACAAAGAAACCTGATTGAAAGAATCGGGTCATTTCCTGGTGACACAGTAAAAATGATTATTGTGCCACAGTTTTATACGACTGAATGTAAACTATTGGAGGGGCTCGAGGACAGGAAAGCCTGTATGTGTATATCTGAAACTAAATCACTTCCCGTGCTCTGTTCCTTTTGCAGGTTTCTGTATGACCCTAGGCCAATAGACACGCGCTGGAGTACTAGCAAAGTACTGTAAGAAATGTCAATGTCCAAAAATGTATCTTCTTCCACCATATTATGATTGGAAGTCAACACCTGAGCATCGTGGAGTGATTGGTACCACGTCATATTCCGCTGTATTGTCCTCCTCTAGTTTGCTATTGTATAAATAAAGGGAATATCACTTGTCTCCCGGTAGGTGAAGGCCATCAGACAACGAAGGGAAATCTATTAATGGTCAATTTACTTAGACAATTTGTAGATCAGAAGAGCTTAAGACCTCCATACAGATTAGACTAACGTCGGTAGAACCCGCCATTATTGACAAGTTAGGACGAAAGTCTAATGTGTATGAAGGCCACAGCACGTGATGGTCGAGATAAAGATTCGGCATGTCAGATTTCAGACTTCTGATCCTTTTTTTTCCCCTGAGACCTAAGCCACCGCCAGCGGAGTTTGGCATAGACCCTCTCATAGAAAACAAAGGGAGAGTCAGGTGAGATAGCTGCTGACCGAACAAGCGCTCCTGTGTATGGGAGAGTCAGGCGAGATAGCTGCTGACCGAACAAGCACTCCTGTGTATGGGAGAGTCAGGCGAGATAGCTGCCAACCGAACAAGCGCTCCTATGTATGGGAGAGTCCGGTGAGAGCTGCCAACTGAACGAGTGCTCCTGTGTATGGGAGAGTCAGGCGAGATAGCTGCCAACTGAACGAGTGCTCCTGTGTATGGGAGAGTCAGGTAAGATAGCTGCTAACCGAACGAGTGCTCCTGTGTATGGGAGAGTCAGGTAAGATAGCTGCTGACCGAACAAGCGCTCCTGTGTATGGGAGAGTCAGGCGAGATAGCTGCCAACCGAACAAGCGCTCCTATGTATGGGAGAGTCCGGTGAGATAGCTGCTGACCGAACAAGCGCTCCTGTGTATGGGAGAGTCAGGTAAGATAGCTGCTGACCGAACAAGCGCTCCTGTGTATGGGAGAGTCAGGCGAGATAGCTGCCAACTGAACAAGTGCTCCTGTGTATGGGAGAGTCAGGTGAGATAGCTGCCAACTGAACGAGTGCTCCTGTGTATGGGAGAGTCAGGCAAGATAGCTGCCAACCGAATAAGCTCTCCTGTGTATGGGAGAGTGAGGTGAGAGCTGCCAACTGAATGAGTGCTCCTGTGTATGGGAGAGTCAGGTAAGATAGCTGCTAACCGAACGAGTGCTCCTGTGTATGGGAGAGTCAGGTAAGATAGCTGCTGACCGAACAAGCGCTCCTGTGTATGGGAGAGTCAGGCGAGATAGCTGCCAACCGAACAAGCGCTCCTATGTATGGGAGAGTCCGGTGAGATAGCTGCTGACCGAACGAGAGCTCCTGTGTATGGGAGAGTCGGGTGAGATAGCTGCCAACCGAACAAGCGCTCCTGTGTATGGGAGAGTCCGGTGAGATAGCTGCCAACCGAATAAGCTCTCCTGTGTATGGGAGAGTCAGGTGAGATAGCTGCCAACTGAACGAGTGCTCCTGTGTATGGGAGAGGCAAGTAAGATAGCTGCCAGCTGAACGAGTGCTCCTGTGTATGGGAGAGTCAGGTGAGATAGCTGCTGACCGAACAAGCGCTCCTGTGTATGGGAGAGTCAGGTGAGATAGCTGCTGACCGAACAAGTGCTCTTGTGTATGGGAGAGTCAGGTAAGATAGATGCTGACCGAACGAGAGCTCCTGTGTATGGGATAGTCAGGTGAGATAGCTGCCAACTGAACAAGCGCTCCTGTGTATGGGAGAGTCCGGAGAGATAGCTGCCAACCGAATAAGCTCTCCTGTGTATGGGAGAGTCAGGTGAGATAGCTGCCAACCGAATAAGCTCTCCTGTGTATGGGAGAGTCAGGTGAGATAGCTGCCAACTGAACGAGTGCTCCTGTGTATGGGAGAGTCAGGTAAGATAGCTGCTAACCGAATGAGTGCTCCTGTGTATGGGAGAGTCAGGTAAGATAGCAGCTGATCGAACAAGCGCTCCTGTGTATGGGAGAGTCAGGTGAGATAGCTGCCAACTGAACAAGCGCTCCTGTGTATGGGAGAGTCAGGTGAGATAACTGCTGATCGAATGAGAGCTCCTGTGTTTGAGAGAGTCAGGTGAGATAGCTGCCAACCGAACGAGTGCTCCTGTGTATGGGAGAGTCAGGCGAGATAGCTGCTGATCGAATGAGTGCTCCTGTATATGGGTAAGTCAAGCAAGATAGCTGCTGACTGAATGAGCGCTCCTATAGGAGAGTCAGGGGAAATATCTGCCAACCGAACATGCGCTCCTGTATATAGGAAAGTCAGGCGAGATAGCTGCCAGCCAAATAAGCGCTTCTGTGTATGGAAAAGTCAGGTGAGATAGCTGCTGACTGAACAAGAGCTCCTGTGTATGAGAGAGTCAGACGAGATAGCTGCCGACTGAACTAGCACTCCTGTGTATGGGAGAGTCAGGCAAGATAGCTGCCGACCGAACTAGCGCTCCTGTGTATGGGAGAGTCAGGCAAGATAGCTGATGACCGAACTAGCGCTCTTGTGTATGGGAGAGTCAGGCAAGATAGCTGCTGACCGAACTAGAGCTCTTGTGTATGGGAGAGTCAGGCAAGATAGCTGCTGACCGAACGATTGGCTGAACCATAACCAAACAGCTATCTAAAGTGTATGGGGTGCTTAGGGTGCAAGTCAAGACCTCTATAAACAATGCCTTAAATAGACGGGACTTTAGAGGAACTTTTAGGTTTTAATTCCCAATTTAATTGCAGTGCTGCAAACTACATCTTCACAAGAACAAACCAGATGTGTAATTCCATGGTGGACAGATGTTTCTTTTTTACTGGACTAGAACTTCAGCCAAGATCTATTCCACATCCTGGGGTATAATATAGAAAAGCATAAGGGTGACACTAGATCAGGCAACAGTAACCCTAAACACAAGAAGATCTGCTGCCAGAAAGGAGCTCACCTCATGTGACATGCCCCGTTTACGGAAATGCCATAGACATCAAAGTAAAAAAATGTAATGTGCAATAAATTCCTTAAGTATTCTGTAAGAGTTCAAGAGTTTATCGCAACTTCAAAAAGTGGTAAAAGTGCCGGCAGCCCAGCTATGTATAGTTATAGGACAGAAAGCTGCTGTGTCAAAACAGCATGTAAGCCCCCTACATCAACATACCTGCAACTTACATCTTCTCGTGAAGTTATTACTGTAAAGAAATACACAATATGCCATCACTGAATGAGATGGGCGTGGCCCTATAAAAACCATTGGAAACAAAGGCGTTTGTAATAAACATCCAATTTCTCAGGCTCCCCCCAAAAAATGTATAGCCAAATGGGGCACCTGCTCCGCCACTGGATAGAAAGGTGGTGATGCATGCATGGCTCTCTCCATTCACTTATATGGAATCCGGCATATTTAGAACTCCTAAGTGAATAGAGAGAACTGTATATTCATGGAAATCTCCCCATCACAGCGTCATGAAATAAGTCCCTGTTTTTAAAGTTGGACCCCCACCTATTAGACATTTATGGCATATCCTATGCTATTAATAAAATCAATTATAGGGAATAAGTAAGACGTCTATATGGGCATGTAGGTCATAGGAAGCTGAATAAAATGATACCATGATATCTGCGATCCGATGTCTTATTCCCGATGAATCCAAATTTTTCTTAATATATAAATGAGGTGTTAAGATCTATGGGAGGGACATAGATCTCCTCGAGAATCTGCCTGCAGAGCTTTTTGTAAATGAAAAGAGGCGTTACCAGTGTAAGACATGTAATGACTGACAGTCCGCTCTCCCTATCTACATGTCTCACACTGATAACGCCCCCCTTTAATTTACAATAAGCTCTGGAGGCAGATTCTCGAGGAGATCTATGTCCCTCCCATAGATCTTAACAGCTTATTTACATATTAAGAAAAATGTAGATTTCTCAGTAACCATTCATCGGATCATAGAAATCATGTGTGGTAAGACGACTCACTCGGCTGCTTTCGGAAGTAGACTCAGGAACGGTTTCATCTGCGGGTTTATTATAACGGCATAAAGCACTGCAGACTTCAGCAAAATAAACTCAGCCTTGCTGGCATAATGGCAAAACAAAAAGATAAACGATAACACAGTCCATATATGTGTGGGGTTCGTCTGCACAAGTTTGCAGCACACTTCAGCTCCTCCTGAGCTGAAGTTCCACAGTCTGGAGACTTGCCTCTCCAAACTCACAACAGAAAAAAAAACTCCCTGCTGGAGATTTACCTGTTCCAGCCACACCCTTGAGGTGGAGATATGGTGAGTAGTCGTCCCACCCATCTCACACCTACTCACCAAGAACCTGCCCCAAAATGGCTCATTAACATCTTGAGCACATAACATGCTCAAGAAACTTCTAGGTTCAGTTCACTGAAGCTAGTAGCCGCAGTGAAACATATCTCCCCTCACATATAACACCAGTAACTCTGTCACACATGGTATAATTTTGTTCAACTTTTTATAAAAAGTATTTAAAAAAATAAACACGTTTTCTTTAATATACTCAATTTTCACACTACAAAATTATTTTTTTTGGGAAAGGTAACTTGCTACTAAGATTTTCAGGGGGCTACTTTAAAGGGAGTCTTTTAGCACAAAATTACTGTTCACACCATGCACAGGCGCTCGGTGCACCCTTGGCGTGGCCAAGCTGTTCAGTTTTCCATCTATTTTCGACATTCTCTGGTTCCTGTAAAACAGAGCTGGTGGAGATGGATGCCATCAAGTGGGTGGAAAGTTGGACTGAACTTTTTTTTCATGGCAAGGAAGCACTGAGCAACTGTGCTAGGTTTGAACAGTCGTTTTGTGCTGACAGGCTCCCTTTAACACGTGAGGGTACCCAGCAGCAAGTTTTCAACATATTTACAGGATCACCTTACTTACAGCACCCCCTATAGAGTAATCAAGGCATTACAATGTTTCCAATGTTTCCACATAATCGATAAGCAGTCTTTGTAATGCACAGATGTGCCGGATTTGCCCACAGAGACTTCCTCTGCACTCTTTCCTCTAAATAATAGATAAGTGTGTATGAGCTCACAATTATATATCTTTATATGAAAATGGGTTTTCTAAACCAGACAGTTCTCCAAAAAAAACAGTTAATGACAAATATAATGGCAATGTGAGCACAAGATAGTGAATTCCTTCTCATGCTTCTCCGTATAATGAGCGCTCTGTACTCTAATGCCAGGGAAATTAGGTAATGTGTCTCCAAATTGTCAGCCATTAAATAATTCCTTTCTTCTTCTCAACAGCCCCCTTGTCAAAAATCTTTCTAGAAAAATGATCGTTTTGCTGGATTTTCAGTAGCCATATTTATCCAGTTTTTAGAGCTTTTGGCCAAAAGTTTTGAGACTAACACAATTTTGGGTTTTCACAAAGTTTCCTTCAGTGTTTTTAGATCTTTTTGTTGAATGTTTCTCTGGTTTCCGGAGTACAATTATAAACATTTCAGAAGTTTTTTAACTTTTATTGATAAATACATCAGGTTTATGCAAAGCGTTAAAATATTTAGAGTGCTGACCCTTATTTTTCAGGACTTCCACCCTTCGCCGGATATCAGCTTCTGGGCCAAATCCTGACTGATGACAACTTATTCTTGCCCAATAAGCGCTTGGACTTTATTACAATTTCTGTGTTTTTGTTTGTTCACTCACTTTTTGAGGATTGACCACAGGTTCGCAATGGGATTGAGATTTGGGGACTTCCTGGCCATAGACCCAAAATTTCAATGTCATGCCAACAGTAAAGCATCCTGAGACCACTCATGTGTCGGGGCTTTTCATCCATCGAGAGGACTCACTCACAAATTTGCCTAAGAACACTGCCATGAACAAGGAATGATATCTATTCATCCTCCAAGAGCAACTTCTCCCAACAATCCAGGAGCAATTTGGAGATGGACAATGGCTTTTCCAGCAAGATGGAGAACATGTTCGGTGAACAAAAGATTGAACTTTCAGGTCCATGGCCAGAAAATAAAATAAAAAACACATACAGTGCTGGCCAAAAGTATTGGCACCCCTGCAATTCTTTCAGATAATACTCAGTTTCTTCCTGAAAATGATTGCAATCACAAATTCTTTGTCTGAGTAGTGGTCAACCCCTTTAATATAAAATGCATAGAATTTTGACTCACCCTTATATTTTGTATTTTCTAAAAGTTGATTAAAATAAGTTCTACGGCTCCGGTCCAAATTGCGAATGCAAGTCTATGGGTCAGTGAAATAAATCAAGACAGCATTTGGACGCTATCTGTTTTCCACATACTGTTTGATATGAGAAGGTTGAGAAACCGCCATATTTTTTTTTCTTTATCATCCGAGAAAAAGTGCTAAATCTGTTGGTAAAAACTGACACATTGATCAGACTCTAATAACACTGATAAAAATTACTGATGTGTGAATGAGGCCTTAGGCTGGTTTCACGGGGTCTGTGCTGTGTCTCCTGACCTGAGCTGTCTCATGGGCATACAGTGGTGGCCAAAAGTATTGGCACCCCTGCAATTCTGTCAGATAATACTCAGTTTCTTCCTGAAAATGATTGCAATCACAAATTCTTTGGTATTAATCTCTTCATTTAATTTGCTTGCAAGGAAAAAACACAAAAGAGAATGAAGCAAAAATCAAATCATTGATCATTTCACACAAAACTCCAAAAAAGGGCCGGACAAAAGTATTGGCACCCTCAGCCTAATACTTGGTTGCACAACCTTTAGCCAAAATAACTGCAAACAACCGCTTCCGGTAACCATCAATGAGTTTCTTACAATGCTCTGCTGGAATTGTAGACCATTCTTCTTTGGCAAACTGCTCCAGGTCCCTGATATTTGAAGGGTGCCTTCTCCAAACTGCCATTTTGAGATCTCTCCACAGGTGTTCTATGGGATTCAGGTCTGGACTCATTGCTGGCCACCTTAGAAGTCTCCAGTGCTTTCTCTCAAACCATTTTATAGTGCTTTTGGAAGTGTGTTTTGGGTCATTGTCCTGCTGGAAGACCCATGACCTCTGAGGGAGACCCAGCTTTCTCACACTGGGCCCTACATTATGCTGCAAAATTTGTTGGTAGTCTTCAGACTTCATAATGCCATGCACACGGTCAAGCAGTCCAGTGCCAGAGGCAGCAAAGCAACCCCAAAACATCAGGGAACCTCCGCCATGTTTGACTGTAGGGACCGTGTTCTTTTCTTTGAATGCCTCTTTTTTTTCCTGTACACTCTATGTTGATGCTTTTTCCCAAAAAGCTCTACTTTTGTCTCATCTGACCAGAGAACATTCTTCCAAAACGTTTTAGGCTTTCTCAGGTAAGTTTTGGCAAACTACAGCCTGGCTTTTTTATGTCTCTGGGTAAGAAGTGGGGTCTTCCTGGGTATCCTACCATACAGTCCCTTTTCATTCAGACGCCGACGGATAGTACGGGTTGACACTGTTGTACCCTCGGACTGCAGGGCAGCTTGAACTTGTTTGGATGTTAGTCGAGCTTCTTTATTCACCATCCGCACAATCTTGCGTTGAAATCTCTCGTCAATTTTTCTTTTCCGTCCACATCTAGGGAGGTTAGCCACAGTGCCATGGGCTTTAAACTTCTTGATGACACTGCGCACGGAAGACACAGAAACATTCAGGTCTTTGGAGATGGACTTGTAGCCTTGAGATTGCTCATGCTTCCTCACAATTTGGTTTCTCAAGTCCTCAGACAGTTCTTTGGTCTTCTTTCTTTTCTCCATGCTCAATGTGGTACACACAAGGACACAGGACAGAGGTTGAGTCAACTTTAATCCATGTTAACTGGCGGCAAGTGTGATTTAGTTATTGCCAACACCTGTTAGGTGCCACAGGTAAGTTACAGGTGCTGTTAATTACACGAATTTGAGAAGCATCACATGATTTTTCAAATGGTGCCAATACTTTTGTCCAACCCCTTTTTTAGGTTTGGTGTGGAATTATATCCAATTTGGCTTTAGGACAATTCTTTTTGTGTTTTTTTCATTGAAGACAAATTAAATGAAGAGAATAATACCAAAGAATTTGTGATTGCAATCATTTTCAGGAAGAAACTGAGTATTATCTGACAGAATTGCAGGGGTGCCAATACTTTTGGCCAGCACTGTATGTGTATTCACCTAACCCCCAAATCCTGCGAGTCCAATGGCACAGCCAGCACAGGAAAAGCTTTGGGGGGAAATCATTACACCCCCTATGCGCTGGTGTATCGCCTATGGCAGCAGGCCACACCACTGCTATGGGGCCCATGCATCGGGGGGGGGCCCTCACCGCACCAGACCCTGCCTCCGCCCATTAGCAGCTGTCCGCCCACGCAGAATGATGGGGGTGGAAGCGTCTGCTGACGCTCCCTCCTTCATCATCATTGCTCGTGCTGAAGAGGGAGGCCCAGTATGAGCAATGATAATGGAGGAGGGAGCATCAGCAGATGCTTCCCCCCTTCATTCTTCCACTGCGTCTGACGTCTCAGAGTAGCGGGCGCGATGATGTCATTACAGGGCACCCACTGCTCGGAGATGTCAGGCGCTTCACTCCACACGCTGAGGAGACTGGAACATAGGGTGGAAACAGGAGAGGTGAGTACTGTATTTATTTTGTTTAAATCAGTGACCGGTGGCCATAATACAGTATTGGGGGTGCATTATATTGTATGGAGGACCATGGGGGGTTCATTATATTGTGTGGAAGACCATGGGGGTGCATTATGCTGTATGGAGGACCATGGGGGGGCGCATTATATTGTGTGGAGGGCCATGGGGGTGCATTATACTATATGAAGGCCTATGGGGGTGCATTATACTTGTATAGAGGACCATGGGGGTGCATTATACTGTATGGAGGACCATGTGGTACATTATACTATTTGGAGGACCATGGGGTGCATAACTGTATGGAGGACCATGAGGGGCACATTATGTTGTGTGGAGGACCATGGGGGTGCATTAAACAGTATGGAGGATCATGGGGCTGCATTATGCTGTATGGAGGACATGGGGGTGCATTATACTATATGGAGGACCATGGGGTGCATAACTGTATGGAGGACCATGAGGGGCGTATTATGTTGTGTGGAGGACCATGGGGGTGCATTATACTGTATGGAGGACCATGGGGGTGCATTATACTGTATGGAGGACCATCGGGATTGCATTATATTGTGTAGAGGACCATGGGGGGTGCATTATAATTTGTGGAGGACCATGGGGAGTGCACAATATTTTATGGAGGACCATGGGGAAAGCATTATATTCTATAGAGGACCACGTGGAGTGCATTATACTATATGGAGGGTTATGAGGGCGCATTATACTATATGGAAGGCTATGTGGGGCCATTATAATATGTGGGTGTCCATTATACTGTATACAAGCAATTATACAGTGTGAAAGTTTGTGTGGGGTCCTTCATATTGTGTGTGGGCCATTATACTGTATGTAGGCCCATTATACTGCATGGAGAGCTGTGTGAGGGTCACAGTTGGGGGGTCATACTGTGTTGGGGTCACCAAACTTTTCATTGAGAGTTGAAGTGGGGTACAGTAGGGTCTTTATACTGTGCATGTGGAGGCTAATATGGAGGAATTCACCATGGGGGTATCATACTGTGTTTGGGGGCATTTTGTTTGCATAATACTTTATGGGGGCAATGAAAGAGGAACCTGGGACTTCATCAGGAGGAAACGTACTATGTAAAGGCTGGAAAGTTGTGAGATATGTTCTTCTGTGATCCTATTTATTTATTTATTTTTTTTGGGGGGGGGGGGGGCCCAATTAGAACTTCTGGTATGGGGCCCCATGATTTCTATGTACGCCCCTGCCCCTATGCCAAGATGCTGAGGTCCTATGTGTTTCCCTGCAGATTGCTTTAGATCTGCAGCCTAAAGAACGGCAGAGAGGTTGGGTCACTGATACAGTTAAGAGTGGCAGTCGCTCCCAGTGAACCCCGCGAGTTAAGTGAGTCTGGGGTTTCCCATCCTTACCCCCAACCCCCAGTAGCCAAGGTACTGGAACCATAGAGTGCTACATTTTGGATAAATCAATAGTATATAAAGTGCACAAAAAGTGACACTTACAGGTCCACTTTCTTGCTGCTACGGGACTTCAGCAGGCACATGGCCTTACTCTATGACTGGGCCTCAAAGTAATGTTACGATGCAAGAATAGCTCAAAATACACTTTAGGCCTAAGTGGTACATCATTTGCAGAAGTTATGTGGATGCAAACTACAGCCTGCAAGTGGTGCACGCCGAGATAAAGGAACTTCCCGTCTATAGTTACAAATGCTATAATAAGAACAGAACTAAAGGGAAACTGAACTCACTGATTTACAGACATCTTACCCATGAGATCTTAATAATTGTGCTGGCAGATTAGTGTACGCAATTGAAATGTTGTACAATACAGTATAGGACACAGACTGGAGCAGTGGCGACATAAAGAATTGGCTATAGCAAATAATCAGATGATTGTCTGCCAATATGATAAAGGGCCTCAAAGAAAACAATGCCCGTCTGTCATGCGTAAGCTCCCCCAATGCACATAGATAGACGTCGGCCAAACGATGGCTCGGACGATCAGCTGACAGCTATCTCTCCTGACTCCTCCATAGATAGGAGTGTTCGGCTCTACCAAGTGCTCCTGTGGTCTCCACCACTCTAATCTGGCGGCGGCTTATCTCTTAAAGAAGAAAAGGTTCAGCAGTCAGAAATCTCATATGCCGGATCTTCATCTTCCCTGCCATCACCTGGAGGCCCCACTACACATTAGGGTGTCAGACAAACAGCCAGTGTTAATCTTATGTATATTGGAGGCCTATAGGTTGGATGGTGCAATGTCTTTTATTAACACCCCTCCCTTAGCCTCTGCCACATAGCGCCCAATTAATACAATCATACTTTGCAATGGCCCATCTCCTGTTAGATCAAAGGTTAAGGTCTGCTGAAATTAAACATGCCTTATTTTTTCCCAATGGCTCCTCTTTTGGCACCATACCCCAGAAAAAGCTGTATCAAGGCGAAACCAAGGGTGAGGGCGAGGGCTCCACATTCAATATGTATTTATGTAATGAGCACTTTGAGCCTTCTAACTTAGCAAGTATATGGAATAAATGGCCTTACTTTTAATTAAAATGCACTAGTTCTGGCTTCAGGTTTATGCGGATCCTTGGGTGACAGTTTTCTAGTGACTACCTCTTCACTTTATATTTATTAGATTGACACCAAGAGCTATAACTTGTATTTTTGGGCTGATATGAGGGCTAGTTTATGAGCTGTAACTTGAACATTGCCAATTTGGTGTCCATATAACTTTCGGATCTATTTTCAATCGATTTTTGGGGGAGGCGAAGTTGCCAAAAATCAACAACTTTCCATTTTTTTTTTATTTTGGTGTTCACCATATGGGATACAGTGTTATGCTGTTATACTTTATTGGTTCAGACAGTTGTGAACAGGGTGATACAAAATGTAAATTGTTTTTAGAGTTTACTGTTGGAGAGAGGGTTGAATGGTGTGTTATCCATCTGCTGGCCAGAAAACTTTCCTCTCTGTCCAGTATGGTTTCTATAGACAACCTGCTCCAGAATCCCACTGATAATCATAATAAACCATGCTTTAAAAACTAATAATAGAAGTGTTACTAACCCTATGGAAACAGAAGTGACAAGGAAGGCTGAGTTCTCATGTGCAGTAATCATTCATTAGAACAGATCCAGCAGCCATTTGTTAGCAAAAAAAGTTGTGCAGACAAACATTGTCAGTCTAAGGCTATGTTCACACATGTTGGGTTTTTCAGCGTCACAAATCTGCAGCAAAACCTAATCTTTGGCAGGAAATCAGCCGCGTCAAAAGTGCAGGTTTTGCTGCGTTTTTTTGATGCATTTTTAGTGCGTTTTTTTCACTGCCCTTCCGTCTCTATTTATGCATGTACATAAAGTTATGTGATAAAAAAGAACCCCATTCTATTTTGCCATCAAAAACGCTTATGCAAATTTCTGTGTTTTTTTTACCACCCATTACTTCCTATGGATGAAAAACGCTGAAAAAAAATATTGAAAGAAGTGACATACTCTATTTTCCAAAAACCCAACGAAGGCAAAAAATATGCAGCAAAAAAAAAAAAATGATGCGTGAACAGAGAAATCTGGTTTCTCAGACTTTGCTGGTACTGCTAAAAGCAGCTGAAAATTTGCATAAAAATCTGCAGTAAAAACCGCTGAAAAACCCAACATGTGTGTACATAGCCTAAAAAAGACTGATTTCAACTGGATCCATTTTTTTTTTAAACATTGAAGTCTATGGAAAACAGATCCGTTAAATAGCCATCTGTTTTTCTCCCATTTAAAAAGTATTTGTTTTTTGTTTACTGGAGCTGGAAAAATAAATATTTAACATCTACTAATGGACATATAAACGTTATAGTAATTGTTCAGGTGAAACTGATCCAGTAAGCAAAAAAACAAAAACAAATCCTTTTCAAATGGGAGAAAAACTGATGATATTTAACGGATCAGTTTTCCAGAGACTTCAATATTAAAATAAACAGATCTAGTTGAGATCAGTTTTTTTTTTGGGCCAGACAGTGTGCACAACTTTTTTGTCAACAGATTGCTGCTGAATCCATTCTAACAGACGATTACTGGACATGTAAACTAAGCCTTACCTGCATACGGCTAAACCTGAGTGCAGGGCATGAAGAGTTTCTATAATCTGTACCTGAATCATGCCAGGTGAGGCCGAGCTGCAGCCAAACAACGTTTATTTATTTTTTTTATTTCTTTTGTATGATTTGGTTGTTTTCCTGATTTGTATAAAGATTGTCAGCTCCTTTTGTATTTTAGAAGCAAATAGTACTGGTTTCTTATTATTAATAATATGTAAAATGTTATTTTTTTAGCATTTGAATCTAAGTGTATATGCCTTTAAGACTGGTTCTGGGTAATGGAATATTGTGTATATAAGGGCATGGGGGAAGAGTTGTGGGATTTGTTCAGTTCAGTGTTTGAGGTGATTGCTGAGAGCTGCTTGGCTGAAAGGTAGTTGTGTCTTTACCCCATTTGCAAATTTTCTGGACTATTAATTTTGCATATTATATTTTGCTCAAAATAAATATTGAAAAATCCTGAGTGCTGATCCTATGTGACGGTAAGAGCGCCCACTCCCTAACATCTAAATTTTAGGAAAAGATGTGTGATAGAAACTTTTATTATTTTATTTTGACATATTTTAATAGTCCAAACTTTTACTATTTTACTTTTTTTTTTTTTTTCACATATTCTAAGTCCTTTTAGGGAAACCTGAAACGGTGATCACTTGATTGCTTGTCCAATATGCTGCAATACTGTAAAATAGATGCTCATCTGCATAGGTGTTTAAAATGGCAGGTATGGAAGCTTCCTGACCCCTGCGACCAGTGATTGGCTGCAGCAGACCTATGTTTGTATGGCCAGAACAGGATCTACGGATAAGGACTCTGTACATCCTGCTCCAATTGTACAGACATGTATCCAGTGATTGGCTGCAGCGGTCACATCAGTGACTCATTGGACAATGCTGCAGCCATTAATGGCTGCAATGCTCACATGCTGGAAGAGGGAACACCGAGACTGTGGTGTTACTCCGGGGAGCACTGGAAGAGGAGCGCCAAGGAACTGGTAAGGAAAGTATACTGGGCCTCATTTATTAAAACTTTCTTAAAGCGAAATCTAGATGGACTACAATTTAACTGTACCAAGAAAAACAATTTATAAAAAAAAAAATAAAATCCAATATTGCCCCCCCCCCCATACACCTCGCCAAGTCTAGTGTGATCTATGAAAATATTAAATTAACCCATACAGTGTACAGAGAGAAAAAAAATCTAAACACCTGATTGGCGGTTGCTGCATCTTCCCCAAAAAGTGAGATAAAAAGTGATCACAATGTCCTACGTGTCACAAAATGACACCAATAAAGACTGCTTTGCTCCCTAAGGGCAAATGCTAATCTCTCACAGCGTTCACAGCCTAAAAAAAGTTACGGGTCTCAGAATTATTTTTTTTCTTACAAAGCCCCTCCACGTCTCCTGGTGTACTGGCCTGTCTCCTGGCAGCACCTCTGGACACTACGCTGACAGACACAGCAAACCTTCTTGCCACAGCTTGCATTGATGTGCCATCCTGGATGAGCTGCACTACCTGAGCAACTTCTGTGGGTTGTAGAGTCCGTCTCATGCTACCACGAGTGTGAAAGCACAACCAACATTCAAAAGTGACCTAAACATCAGCCAGAAAGCATTGGTACTGAGATGTGGTCTGTGGTCCCCACCTGCAGAACCACTCCTTTATTGAGGGTGTCTTGATAATTGCCAATAATTTCTGTCTATTGTCTATTCCATTTGCACAACAGCATGTGAAATTGATTGTCAATCAGTGGTGCTTCCTAAGTGGACAGTTTGATTTCACAGAAGTGTGATTTACTTGGAGTTATATTCTGTTAAGTGTTCCCTTTATTTTTTTGAGCAGTGTATATACAAATATATATATATATACACACATACTATAATGTGTGTGTGTGTGTATGACATATATATGTGATGGGCAGCACAGTGGCTCAGTGGTTAGCACTGTTGCCCCACCAGTGACAACATCTACAAGGAGTTTGTATGTTCTCCCTGTGTTTGCGTGGGTTTCCTCCGGGTTCTCCGGTTTCCTCCCACACTCCAAAGACATACTGAATCTAGATTGTGAGACCCAATGGGGACAGCGATGATGATGTATGTAAAGTGCTAAGGAATTAATGGTGCTATAGAGAAGTGAGTAAAATAAATATTATGCTTGTCAATAAAGTTTACCTTTTTTGCCATAAACTCCTTTTTGTATAATTGCTTTATATACTGTGTGTATAATATATATTAGTGAATATATATATATTTTTTGCTCTTGTCCTGGATGTTATGGATCCCGTCACTGTAATAAAATCCTTCCCACTCTTTCCATGATGGAGATTAGCTTGATGTTATATTGTACAGCAGATTGTGGAGGTACAGGGGCAATGCCGTGATGTAACCGTATCTGTTGCTCCCTGGCACCGCTGAGTGATGAATATTTGATGGCACTTTCCCCCGGGATTGTGAGCACATTGTTCTGCTCGTCCTTTCTCGGCCGCTTCCCCTCCCGCCTCCTCCATGTCACCACTCCTCGGCCTCAGCCCGGACTCCTTCCTCTTACGCCCCGCCCAGCCGCCTTATGGAGACCACACCCCCATCCGGCCCCGCCCCTTCTCACGCCGCCAGCCTAATCGTGGAATCCCTGTCAATCCGCACCGAGAGCCCTCCTGTAACGCCGTCTCCTATTGGCCGCCCGCTGGCCATGTAGCCAATCAGACCGCGGCTACCATGGTGGAAGGAATAAATACAAGATGGCTCCTCATATAAAGCCAGGCATCTGGCTTCTCCGCTGCCACGATAAAATAACGTCTTTAATTCGGTTTAACCGGCAAAGCCGCTTCCGCTGCGGCCCCGAGGAGTGATTAGCTTCTCTTAGTGACGGGGACTGAGACTATTAGAGCCGGCTGGGTGTGGCGGTTGGAGAGGCGGGCGGCCATGCACTAGACGCAGCCGTCCCGGAGGCTGAGGCGAGGCTCAGCCGAGAATTTAGGCCCCGGCCCCGGAAGGCCTCTTGTGCCTGCAGCGCTGCGGAGCGGGGGTTTCTGCGTCTCTCAGGTGCCGTCATGGCCGTGTCCAGGTTGGTATCACCCGGCCGCGGAGGGGGCCACACAAAGCCTGCACCCCACATGTGTCCTGACACGTGATCTGCGGGGGTCTCCTGGCAGGGGAGACCCCTTATCTGCCTCTGCGGGACGCGATCGGGCGATCACCCCTCCACCACAGCCCCGGCCTCGTCCTCTGCTCCATTACTGCAGACTTCAGTGTTCTTCTCCGGGGAGAGCAGGGTGACCCCTATTATTGGGGTGGGGGGCTGCCTCTCCCATCTCCTGCTGGGCTCATTCCTTCTGACACTTTTCATTAAGGAGCATTAGTCAAGGGCTGACTAGAGATTTGGCATTTGCCCTTTAAATGCTGATTTTCCTGGATCAACACAGGAAAAGTGTGCCAGGACCCTCCCAAATCCTGAGAATGGGGGTCCCATGTCCCCCCTCATCACCAGGGGAGCATGCATGCTGCTGCTTGTCTGTGCTACTCTGTCCTCCGCTGCTTACATTGCTCTAGATGCTCTACTGATCCCATACACGTGGTGCCAGCTCCACCGCTGCTCCAGTCATAGGTTCCCTTTAAACGCACCATGTCAGCAAGGTTTTGCTTCCACATCTGAGAGCAGTATAATGTAAAGACAGAGACCCTGATTCCAGTAATATATCACTTACTGCAGTTTGGATAAAATAACTTTATCTGCTTTCTGATTGTGAGCTCTGTATAACCCTGCCCCCACCACTGACTGGCAGCTTTCTGCCTATGCACATCAGTGGTGGGGGTGGGGTTACTAGTTTACTAGTCCTTTAGTGATAAAAAATAGATTTTTATCAAAACTGCAGCAAGCAGCCAAGTAAGTGACACATCGCTGGAGTCAGGGTCTCTGCCCCTACGTTATGCTGCTCTCAGATTAGGTGCAAACACCTGGTGACATTCCCTTTAAGCGTGACTATTCGACTGTCGCTGCACCCTCGAGTTAGTCTCGTGTTCGATACTTGTTAAAGTTGCAAAGTGGTTGTAAAAACAAACAACTCTTAAACTTTGGAATAGTCTCCTTTTCTCAAGAACAGAGGTGTTTTTAATTGTATTTTTTTTTTACAGCTTGCTGCCTAGGTTTCCGGCCAACACTGCGGTAGCACTTTTTTTTTTTTTTTCCCATACTAAGCGTGAGATATTCTGAAGCTGGGTGGAATTGCTGTTACCTCCTAAACTGGCTGCTCCTCTGCTGCTGTAGAGTCACGGCTGATGCCCCCCCCATCTGTGCATGCAGCATGAGAGAGCGCGAAGTCCAAGACAGCGATTCTGCTGGTCCGAACTGTCAATCAAGCAGCAGCAGAGCTCTGCCCTATCCCAGTAAGCAGGAAGGCTTTATAACAATTCACTCATTTACTGGACGGCACAAGCCGATGACCAGTGGGTACAGAACTAGCACCGATACGTCCGCGCTGCCCCCATACAGTGTTTATATGTAGCACATTACATGTGGTGATGTGCTGCCGATGGCAATTACTATTTTTTATTCTTGTATAAACTGTCTGATCATCGATGAGTGATCAGACAGTTTGTGGTAAATGAACGATCACCGAGCGAACGCTTTGCTCACTTGATCGCTTGCATGATTACACAATCGGGAACGAGCGTTGCTACTAAAGCTTATTCACACTTGTTCAGGTTCCAGCAGTGGGACCCTCAGTGATCAGACTCTGATCACAGGTGAAAAGCCTTGATCCCTTTAGCTCCTATTCACACATGCACTGGAGACTTTCCAGCACAGAACAATGTGTGGGAAAAATGTGTATTACAAAATAAAACTGCTCTCCGTGCAATCCAGTTTTAGATATTGACACGCAGTTCCTGTCTAGTTACACATCAGATTTTCACTGCAGTACAATTCCTCAGTGTATAAATCCTTATCAATGAAAAGAATGGTTGTCCTTAAATACCTTATCTAGGACTGCTGCGCTAGTCAATGCATATAAATCAATTAGTTTGGTACCAGATCTAGGCGTGTGATCATTAGCCATATTTGCCAGCAAATATATTAAAAATATAAATTTTTATTACACTAAGAAACATACAATAGCACAAAAAGGGATAAACAGGCACCTCAGATTCTGAGGGACAGCAGGGTACAGTGAAGAACAGGTGTCACTATTAAATACCAAAAAATTATTAGATATAGAGACAATTACAGCTAATGAATAAATTCCACAAAGCACATCAGTAATCAGTGTAGGCTTTAAAGACAAAACCCAAAACAAATCAAGTTCCCAGCACACATTCTGTGCAAAGTATATAGAGTCCATGCTTAAGAGGCCGGAAAAAGTAGAGTATGTAGGTTTAGTCGTATGTATAATATCTAAATATGACAGCTGCAATGTGGATGCCAATGGAGTCCCTGATCCCTACACTCCAACGCACGTTTCGTGTCCAACTTCCTCAGGGGCGTGGTTAAGGAAAGGATGTACGTGTATTTCAGTGTTTGAATAGCCAATAGATAGGTCAGGATCGAGCCGGCAGTTCCAAGCGCGACACAGACCACATGGTACTGATCGTGACCCATCTGTTGGTTATTCTCACAGTGAAATACACGTACATCCTTTCCTTAACAATGCAGCGTGTGTTGGGGTTGCAGTACCAGGGACTCGAAGGGAGTGGCTAAGCGTCTGCAAGATGCCTCTGGGAAATGAAAGGGCAGTGCAGGTAAAAACCTACCTGTCATCATGAACACGAGGCTATGCTTTCATGTCTTATTGCCAGTATCCCACTGCTTCCTCCCAGCAAGCTGAGCTTTGAGGAGCTGTTTGTTAATGTCCAAGCTGTAAAGCTGCTTTAGCTTAGCTGTGTATCATGAAGGGAGTCGTGGACCGGCCAAACATCTAATGAGTATTAAAGTGAATCTGGCACTAGGCTTCTTCCACCTAATCTGAGAGCAGCATAATTTACAGACAGACATTGATCCCAGTGATGTATCACTTACTGGGCTGCTTGCTGCAGTTTTGGTAAAAACCCTGTTTTATCTGCTGCAGATCTGCCAGTTCTATTAATGCTGAGCTCTGTATAACCCCACCAACACTACTGATTGACAGCTTTCTGCCTATGCACAGTGTACACCGGAAGCAGCCAATCAGTGATGTGGGTGGGGTTATTCAGGGCCCAGCATTCAGAGAACTGCTAGATCTACTGCAGATAGGAATTTTAGCAAAACTGCGGCACACATAGTTGGAATCGGTGTTTCTGCCCCTATGTCATGTCGCAGCTCCCAGGTGGGTTGGCAAAAAAACTTGGGAACGATTCCCTTTAAGGTGTCCTGACTGTTTGCTCACCCATGACAGATGTCAGCAAAATAATAATCAGGAAAATTGGATTCTAACATGTCCGTTGCTTATTTCTGACTGCAGTCAAGGTGTGTGGTGGTCTATTCCCAGGGTGGAGCATGTGATGTGCGGTGGTCGGGAGGCATGAGTGTGGTTAGAATCTGCCATAGTGCTGGTGGCAGAATCGCTGGTGACCAACATTTGCAAACTACACGATCTCGTCTTTCTCTCCATGCCTCTGATATTTTGGAACTCTGACACGTTTAATTTGGGGCAGAGCAACATTGTTACTACTGGAAAACGAGTATATATCTATTCCACATATACGGAGTGCAGACTGGTCAGATGTTGCAGGCAATATGTATTATGGTGTTTAGCAACATTATGTGTGACTTGTGAGCCAAAAAAAACAGGTTTCGCGTTTAAATCTTTTAGAGCAGCACGGTGGCTCAGTGGTTAGCACTGCAGCGCTGGGGTCCTGGGTTCAAATCCCACCAAGGACAACATCTGCAAGGAATTTGTATGTTCTCCCTGTGTTTGTGTGGGTTTTCTCTGGTTTCCTCCCACACTCCAAAGACATATTGATAAGGAATATAGATTGTGAGCCCTGATGGGGACAGCAGTAATAATGTATGTAAAGCGCTGTGGAATATGTTGGCGCTATATATATAAAAAAAAAAGATTATTAACTTTGTTGTATCACTGTCACATCCCCTTATTGACAATCATTAGATTCCCCTATGCCATCATATGGAATAACTATAGTCATGAATAATGGTATATTCATCGTAGGCTTGTAACGTGCCATCAGATATTTATTAATAAATTAGGATTGGCATTTTACACTCTAGTCTTAAAGGGGTTGTCCACTACTCGGACAGCCCCCTCTCAGTTGCTATAAACCCCATATAAAGTGATAACGGCCTGTACTCTCCTCTGGCGCCGTTCCAGATAGTGAAGCGGCCACTAATTGGCTGCAGGGCTCATGAGGAATATAGTCACGCGAGCCAAGGCATCTCTGGACTGGCACCTTTAGGTAAGTTTAGGTGGTTGTTGTGTTTTCCTATGCTGGAGAATTTGGTAATCGAGACGCGCTTGTCTGAGTAGTGGTCGACCGCTTCAACGTAGTGAGCGCAGGAGTGAGAATCGTCGAGTTCAGTGAGGGGCGTGTGCTGCCTTGCAATGATCCTTTGTCACATCTTACAAATGTACGCCACTGCTAGCGATAACTCCAGCCAGGGACTGATGTACGTTTTTGGCATAAATTAGGATGTAATTGTTGGGTGCTCTTTGGTGGAGCTGGCTGGAATATGTTTGTATTTATAAAATAAAATGATTTTACGTCAGAATTCTGGTGAACTCCTCGATGAATTGGAGCCTTGGTGCATCCTTTTAATGTTTTCTGTGGGCAACGATAACCCCGATGTATGCCTGCCTGGCTGGCCATAGCTCCTCTGCACATTTGATGTCCTATTGAGGTAGTGTATGCCTTTACATACCCTTTTAAGACAGTTGTTCTCTTGGCATAGGTGCATTGATATATGCACTAAGGCTATGTTCACATGTTGCATTTTTTTATGATAGTTTGTTGGTATTGTAAAACATAGCTTAAAAAGCTGAGTGTTCAGAAGTCTCATGCACATGTTTTTTTCCTGACTGAATTGGAAAACTGCTGCTTTTTGAAAACTGTAGCGTGTCACTACTCTCAGCATTTTTTCACCCATAGAAAGGCAGAGTTAGGCTATGTGCCCACGATGCAGAAATGCTCCGGATTTTTCCTGAGCATTTCTGCATCTCCCTGGCAGAAAAAAACGCATGCGGATTGTACATGCGTTTTTCCTGCCAGGGACATGCGGATGTGAAGCGTTCTTCACATGCATTTCCGCATGCGGGTTGACAAGCGCTTTCCAAACGATTTTAGCATCACTTGGAAAAGTGCTTGTCAACTTGGTCACACTATATAAATCCATGCAACCGGCATGGATTTATATACTGTGACCACAAAGAATGTAAAAAAAAAAAAAAATTAAATAAATAAATTATACTTGCCTTCCGATGGCCCCCGCAGTCTTGCTTCGCTCCGTCCTGGCTGCCTGCAGCTCGCGGTAGACTGAAGGACCTGCCGATGTCAGCGTTGCGTGACCCGTCACATGACTAAATGACGTTAGCGCAGGTCCTTCAGTCCACCGCGATCTGCCGGCAAGCGAAGACAAGGAGACCGGGGGCCATCAGAAGGTAAGTATAATATTATTATTATTTTTTTTTTTTTTATACAGGTTCTATGGTACCTGGGTCTGGAGGGGAGTCTCCTCTCCTCCACACCTGCGTACCATCCGCACATTGAAACGCCTGGATTCCGCATGTACAGGTGCAGTGATGCGGATGTCATGCGTTCCGATGCAAGTCAATGGCGGCGAAAACGCAGCGCTTCCGTAAAATAATTGGTAGCGCTGCGTTTTTTTCCGCAAAGATAACCCGCAGCGGAAATTTCTACAGCCTGTGCACAGCACGTGCGGATTATCATTGGGGAACATGGCAGGCCTTCTACCATGCGTTTCTGCAGCGTTTTTGCCGCTGTGGAAACGCTTAAAAAAACGCATCGTGGGCACACAGCCTAAGTGCAAAAAAAATCAGGTATCAGGTTTTGCAGGCATTTTTAGTGAAAAAAGCATGTACAGCTGTATGTGAAACACATTTATTTGTGATTACCCCTTACCACCCACCCACCCCCATCATGTTTAAATAATAATGTCTTGGTCATCTGAGATGGCAGTTAGGATTACTACTGTTTAATTAAATTAGTGATGTGTGTAAAGTAAACATTGGTCGACCGAGGTGTGAAATTGAACAATAACTGATCAACTCAAGGGCTGACCAAAGTGTAAAAGTAAACAGTGTACTACAAACTCAATGCTCTGCCAATATCTTGAGTAAACTATTCCAGACCAATTCACTTCCTCTCACTGTTACATTTGTAATTGTGTATTTTTTCATGAACTTTTTTTGTTCAGAATAGCCACTATTTTTTTCAGACATAATATTTTTCCACTAAATAACTTGATCAAATTTCCCTTTTTTCCCACAAATGGTTTTATTGTTTCACATACAGGTGCTTCTCACAAAATTAGAATATCATCTAAAAGTTAAGTTCTTCAACACAAAAAGTGACCCTCATGTATTATATAGTCATTACAAACAGAGTGATCTATTTCAAGTGTTTATTTCTGTTAATGTTGATGATTATGGCTTACAGCCAATGAAAACACAAAAGTCATTATCTCAGTAAATTAGAATACTTTATAACAGCTTGAAATTTTTTTTTTTTAAATCTGAAATGTTGTCCTCCTGAAATGTATGTTCAGTAAATGCCCTCAATACTTGGTCGGGCTCCTTTTGTATCAATTACTGCATCAATGCGGCATGGCATGGAGGCGATCAGCCTGTGGCACTGCTGAGGTGTTATGGAAGCCCAGGTTGCGCTGATAGCAGCCTTCAGCTCGTCTGCATTGTTGGGTCTGGTGTCTCATCTTCTTGACAATACCCCATAGATTCTCTATAATAGATTCTCTATGGGGTTAAGGTCAGGCGAGCTTGCTGGCCAATCAAGCACAGTGATACTGTTGCTTTTAAACCAGGTATTGGTACTTTTGTCAGTGTGGACAGGTGCCAAGTCCTGCGGGAGAATGAGATTTCCATCTCCAAAATGCTTGTTAGAGGGAAGCATGAAGTGCTCTAAAATTTCCTGGTAGACGGCTGCGCTGACTTTGGTGTTGATAAAACACAGTGGACCTACACCAGCAGATGTCATGGCTCCCCAAACCATCACTGATTGTGGAAACTTCACACTAGACCTCAAGCAGCTTGGATTGTGGCCTCTCCACTCTTCCTCCAGACTCTGGGACCTTGATTTCCAAATGAAATGAAAAATTTACTTTCATCTGAAAACGACACCTTGGATCACTGAGCAACAGTCCGGGTCTTTTTCTCCTTGGCCCAGGTAAGACGCTTCTGGCGTTGTCTATTGGTCATGAGTGGCTTGACACAAGAAATGTGACACTTGTAGCCCATGTCCTGGATACGTCTGTGTGTGGTGGCTCTTGAAGCAATGACTCCAGCAGCAGTCCACTCCTTGTGAATCTCCCCCAAATTTTTGAATGGCCTTTTCTTAATCCTTTCAAGGCTGCGGTTATACCGGTTGCTTGTGCACCTTTTTCTACGATACTTTTTCCTTTCACTCAACTTTCCATTAATATGCTTGGATACAGCACTCTGTGAACAGCCAGCTTCTTTAGCAATGACCTTTTGTGGCTTACCCTCTTTGTGGACTGTGTCAATGACTGCCTTCTGGACATCTGTCAAGTCAGCAGTCTTCCCTATGATTGTGGAGCCTACTGAAACAAGACTAAAGGACCTTTTTTAAACATTGGAAGCCTTTGTAGCTGTTTTTTGTTAATTTTAATTTACTGAGATAATGACTTTTGTGTTTTCTTTGGCTGTAAGCCATAATCATCAACATTAACAGAAATAAACACATGAAATAGATCACTCTGCTTGTAATGACTCTCTATAATGAGTTTCAATTTTTGTATTGAACTGAAATTAACTTTGATGATATTCTAATTTTGTGAGCAGCACCTGTATGTCTTGCATTGGTGACCTGTGTTCATGTTTCTGTGGTGGAACTTTGGGACCCTGAGAGAACCTGATTTTTGTAAGCAATTTCTTTACTGTTAAGAGGTCAGGTTTTTGCCTGCAGGAAAATAGAGCAAAAATGCAACATGTGAACATGGTCTAATAGGGGCTTCTTAAAAGGGGAATGACCCGTCAGCATCACAATTTTTTATTTTTTTGGAGATTTGTATGGTAAACCCTTATTGCTATGATTTGGGTGTTTCTTTCTCTCCTGTTCGGATACTTGAGATTTTTTTTTATTCTTGGTCTGGGCACTTAGGAGCTGCCAATAATGCCATGCGTCTTATTATAATGGGCTAAGCACTTAGGAGAATGCTTGCTCCTGCCAATGCTCTTGCTGCAGTTTGCTGTAGAAGTGACTCTTCTGTTACTGTCTGTTTTTGATGCATAATGTATTTGTATAGCATATCATCTTATAGCAGCAGCATCTGGCATACTTATCAGCCATGTATATAATATATATGCTCGCCAGATGTCTGATTAGCCAGTTTCTAGTGTCTTTGAACGTTCTGCCTTTGTGATACGTGGGACTAAGCCACTCGACTTAGTTATTTGGCCATGTAAGGCTGCGTTCACGTATTGCAAGCAAAAAGCCGCACTGTGTGAATGCAGATTAAAGAGTCTGATAAATGAGCAACACACTCTTATGTCTTTTATGTTTGTTTTTTTGAGCTCGGTGGGGGTCCGACGCTGTTATCTGTAGCTGCTGGATGTAAACTGTGTACAAAGCTGGACGCTACAGCTCCTATTAAAATGAATCTGCAATTCTCGGCAGTAGCTGTTAGACATCACACACTGCGGCTGATCTATGGGGGTGCCTGGTGAGTGACCTCATATTGGTGACCTGAATACCCCTTTTGACCTGGCCTTACACCTCATTTTACGCTAATGGTGTGGTTTTATCTGTCTGGCGATTTTTTTTTCCGACGTTTATCAACCGGTGTTTTATGCAAAGTCACTTTCTGCAGAAATTTGAAAGCATGTGCTTAGTAGGAAGAATATGAAAATGCAAATGGCGTGTGACGCCTGCAGATCTGGGAACACTGTGCCTTTCCTTTCTGACACAGGGCTGGAGGGCAAGCTTGTTAGATCTGATACTTCTCTGTACAACAAGCCTGATTGTTAGCTGGAACAGCACACACTGCCTGTTGTTCCCGGCACTGGGGACGGTCCCTGTTCTCTTAACGGCAAAAGTACTAGCTTTATAAGTTCTTACCCCTATTAATATCTATACCATGTACTGGGCAAAATGAGTACGGTAAGTTACTCTCCATAAGCTGTCTTGACCACTCATTACTTTGTCCCAGCCTTAAAAAGACAGCGGTGAAACAGAAGCCGCACAAAATGACTCTGCTTCATCAAAGTGTGCCCGTCAGGGGTTCCGCCCAAATATTCTTCTTCAGGGCTTCAAATGGAGCCACTGGTGTATGGCCAAACGCAACGTGTCCCCAGCCTTACTCTATTGTCTGTGCTGCTCTGTCGTAACGAGCAGCAAGGCACAGGACCCTCCCTTTCGCCGACTTCTTGACCGGCAATTTAGTCTTATCCTATGGATATGGCATGAATTTGTTTTCAAGGAAACATTTAGTCAACTACCATCATGATGCTATAGGGCTCATTAAATAACAATTCTACATGTCAAATCTAGTTGTGGTGTTTTTTTTTTTGTTTTTTTTTTAAGATTAAGCATATGTTAAGGTTTTCCCAGCATGAAATCTGCAAACTGAGAGTCTGACACAGCACCGCCCATTTGGTTGTGTCTGGTACTGCAGCTTCCTTTTTGCTTTCAGGCGTTGATCTTGTAGTATAAGGCTTTTTTATGTATTTGGACTAAAGATTATATACTTAGCTTGGAACAAAGGCAGGAAGGGTGGAGTGATGTGCTCAAAGGTTTTATCGCCGGGTAATGGCTTTATAGTGGAGCTAAGTGTTTGTGCTGATGGTAGAGAGGTAGCTAGATGACGAGCCATTACCTGTGATCTGCTGCGGTCCGGCTTGGTCTCCGTGTGAGAAATGCTACTCTATGTTTTCCTTTTAAATTGGTTTTCATGTTCCATCTGCGGGGTATATAGATAATGTTGTTTTGTAATGCTGGTGTACAGACCTCTAGGGGAGGGGGGGGGGTGGGCACTGATCCTAAGTGAAGGGGCCACATTACTAAAGCTGCAGCCGCTCATTTCCAGCACAGTGGCACCTCGCAGGGTGATGGGATCAGAGTGCCGCTCAGAAGGGGGCACGGTGGCGCTAAATCTCTGCTCTGCTCCCATCATTCCCAGAGGTTTAACCACCCACAAATATTGACTGCCTATTTTGGCAATATGCCGTCACATGTTTCAAGCTGTACAAGTTATGATGTCCGCTCTGATCTCTTAAAAGCGTTTTCTGGTTTCAGGCACAGATGTTGTGTTTATTCACACTGGAAATCAAGTGCTGCATTTTCACTAACTTTCCAAACCTTGTCTACAAGTACATATTTATAAAGTTTTTTTTTTTTCATTTTCTCATTGCTTTTTATGGTGAAAAACTTTGCAGAAATGCTGAAAGAATTGACATCCTGCAGCTTTCAAAATCCTAGCAATTTTCCAATTCGGTCAAAGAAGGAAAAAAAAAAAAAAAAAAAAAGCATGTGCATTACATTTATTAAAGTTCATAACTTTTGTTGCTACTGTACAAAAAAAAAACTTTGTTCACCCGTTGTTTTGTTGCAGCCTTTTTAAGCAATCTTAGTGGCCATCCCCGATTCCCATAATTGCGTTCAGTGGCTCTGTCCGTGTAGTCGGAAGGCCTTGCTCAGACTCACTAAGCTCAGTTTGTTTGTTTGTCCTGTTTGAGTGGCATACAGTAGGGGCAGAACCCCTGATTCTAGCACTGGGTCACTTATGTATTGTTTTTTTGCTATAGTTTTGATTTATTTTTATTTGCTGCATCTCTCCTAGTTCTCTGATCTTCTTCCTGTATGTTCATGAGCGATAGCTGCACCTGCCATCTCCCTTTTGGTTACTGCAGATCCACTCCTATTTATTCTTGACTGGACTGTCTTCAGATGGAGCAGAAAAAACCTGCTGACAGTTTCTCTTTTTTTAAATGGGTTGTTTCACTTTCATCAGGCGTGCAGCACTCTTCTGCTGGCAGCTTACTGGGTGTGCATGGTGGTGCACTCCTGACAGCTTGGTTGGGCGGCATGGCTCAGTCACCGTCCAGGATTGCTGGGTGTGCATGGTGGTGCGCTCCTGACAGCTTGGTTGGGCGGCATGGCTCAGTCACCGTCCAGGATTGCTGGGTGTGCATGGTGGTGCGCTCCTGACAGCTTGGTTGGGCGGCATGGCTCAGTCACCGTCCAGGATTGCTGGGTGTGCATGGTGGTGCGCTCCTGACAGCTTGGTTGGGCGGCATGGCTCAGTCACTGTCCAGGACTCTGTACACCGATGCTACAAACAGAGGCAGCTCTGCGTCTGCAGCTTGGGAAGCTCAGGGTCACTGAAGCTGACCGGATCCAGGGTACGACCGGCTTCAGAGCAACGTATGCAAGTGTGTGCCTTTTGCCTAGGAAACTGGCCACCTCCCAAGGTGGCTGGTAACCATGGGAATAAGCTGTAAATTTTATCATTAAAAATCTCTGCAATTTACCTCAGCGTTCACAAGAAAGAAAAGTTGCTTGTTTTGACAAGTACTCTGCAATTTTACCAATTTAATAAGACGAGACAGCCCCTTTTTTTTAAAATGCTTTTTTTTTTTTTTTCTCCTCCACCCGCTACATCTTCCTGTAGTGTCTTGTTTTATGGATTGGAATCTCATGTGGCGGTGTTTACTGTGCTGCTTGAAGCTATCGTTATGCTCATTATGATAAGTTCAATTTTTATTGTTTCTTAAAGTAAATTTTTCCATAGTGTACTAGAGCGGACGTCACCCATAACCGGATACCAGGCAGCCGGTTGCATTTTGTTTGTTCATTCATTGCTGATATGTACACATTACAGCTCATGCTGAAAACTTTCTTTTCCTTTCGAGGATACCCCTCCTCTTGTATTGTGTACATGCAAAGGAAACATCATCCCAATTGCCAAAAACCGAAACAGATGCAATAGATGGTGGGGGGGAAAAGAAATTCCCTTCCGTCCCATAGTACGTCCAGGTGGCTGAGAGAAGACTACACGGAGTTCGTCTCGGTCTCTTCCACGTAGGAGTGAACAATAAACCTTAACTTATCCTTTAGAGCAGGGATGTCAAACTCAAATACAGAGAGGGCCAAAATAAAAAAAAACTTGGGCTAAGTTGCGGGACAACCTTGATATTTATTAACAGCCCTCCACCACAGTACAGTGGGCCCCCCGCGGCCCTCCACCACAGTACAGTGGGCGGACGGGGCTGGTATCGCAGGCCAAATATAATCACCCTGCGGGCCGGAGTTTGACGTGTGTAATGAAAGGTTTCTTCGTTTCCTCTATTGCAAAGAAAAGATTTTCCTTTTACATCTAGTTGAATTTATTTCTCTATCGCTTCATTGGGGGACACAGGACCATGGGGTGTATGCTGCTGTCGCTAGAAGGTTGACACTATGCAAAAAAAAGGGGGAAAAAAAGGAAAATGGCTCCTCCTCCACAGTATGCACCCGCCTACAGGCACCAAGCTCACCAGTTTAAGCTTAGTGTCTGCAGGAGGTAGAGCTGGATCCTTCTCATCCAACCCTGTTATGTTTTATTACTGTTTGTTTTTTCTCTTTCATATACAGCTCTTCAGGCTAACAGGGCACATTGCGTCCCCTGTTAACCGACTAGCGACCGAGAGAGCAATGTGACTACCCCCACATTGCCCACTCTCGGACCCGCTGGGCAGGACTTATCCCCTGTCACCTTAGGGTGTCTCAGGGTGATCTCGGTGGCCAGTCCTAGCCTGTTCCCCAGCCCCCTCCTCGGAGCGGCCTGGGAGGGAGACTGTGGTCCCTGCGGGTGACCTTCCCCCAGTTGTCTGTGGTTGACACCGTCTCCTAGCCTGTTCCCCAGCCCCCCCCGCCCTCCAAACATGGTGCTTAACAGCACTTCCCTGGGCCACTTCCTCCTTGTCCCTTACGCACGGTAAATCTGCCGCGCTTTTTCTCCGGGGGGGGGGGGGCGTGTCCTGTGGGCGGTCCCGCTCCGACGCCCATACGCCCCCTACTATTTGACCAATCAGGACTGAGGTGCATAGTGACGCTTCTGTCACGCCCTCGTGCCTTTCCGCGGACCTATCATCGGGGGGCTTCTCAAGCCCGCCCCCCTTCCCATCTGCCTATTGGAGCCTCCCACGCTCCGTCATCAACCAGCATCCTCTGACGTCATCGCTCTGCCGCACGCAGCTCCCTATTCCGTCGGCACCTACTGCGACCAGCTCCAACCTCACCTTCGGAGCCTTCAGGGGGACACGGGACCGCTTCTCTGCAGGATCGGGTAGGCTCTGTCTTGACACAAGCCCCCCTTCCCTCCCTGCTCACAGCGCTCCCCTCTGCAGTATCCCTGGTCAGGCACATATGCCCAAACCCAGGGAGCCCTCAGTCCGTCCCTCTCACATTGTCACATACTACGCCTGTGCTCTTTGCGGTACTAAGTGGCCCGCGGGTCTCACTACGGCCTTCTGCTCGACCTGCAAACCTCCCGCCATGCTGGCACCCCAAGATCCCCCCCCGCCGCTCAGGACGTGGTAACCCCCTCCCCTCCGGAGTGGGCTGTTGCTATGTCACAGTCTGTCTCTGACCTCACCAAGGTTTCTCAATCTCTGGTGCAGTTCTTAGAACGCTTGCCAGAACGTTTGCCTATGCTATCCACAGCCACCAGCGCTCCGAACGTCCCCACAGACTATTCGCAGGCACCCCTGCCCCCTCCTCACAGGGGCAGACTGACGGCACGTTCTCAAACTGATTCATGCAAGCTCATCCTCCAGCTCTCCAGACTCCAAGATGCTCCCTGCGTCTCACACCTCCTCCCCGGAGGTCGCCCCGGGATCTAACTCTGCTTCAGATTCAGACTCTGGTTCTGACACAGACCAGTATTCCAGGATCCAGGACATGATACAGCCTTATAACGGCTGTCAATCAGACTCTGCATGTTACAGAAGACGAGAGCCCTTCCCGGGACTACTCAGTTTCCTTCAAAAAGATTAAGCATCCTGCACGCACTTTTTCTAATGCAGAATTTGACAGCGTTTTTCAAAAGCAGTGGGAGCATCCAGAAAAGCGCTTTACAGGAAAGAAACAGTTAAACGTCCTATACCCATTTAACAACGACCTTGTCAGCAAATGGACCGAGTCACCATCTGTGGATCCTCCCGTCTCTCGCCTTTCCGCCAAGACTGTACTGTCCCTCCCGGACGGTTCCTCCCTTAAGGATACCATGGATAGACAAGTTGAAGCCCTCTCTAAGTCAGCCTTTGAGGCTGCGGGCACCTCTTTGCCCTTCCTTCGCCTCAACTTTGGTATCAAAAGCGGTGTCCGCATGGGCCAAACAGCTCAGACAGGGCATCCTAGCAGGGGCCTCCCCGGACAATCTGGCCGACTTAGCTGATCAAGTCGGCCACGCCGCGAAATATCTGCTTACGGCGTCCCTCGACTCCCCTGCATGCTCAGCCCGGATTTCCAGTAATCTCGTTGCCTTACGTAGAATTCTTTGGCTTAAAGCCTGGAACGCCGACCCGGCTTCCAAAAGATCTCTAACTAATCTTCCTTTTCAAGGTTCCAGGCTGTTTGGCTCCAAGCTAGATCAGATCATCTCTGATGCTACCAGGGGTAAGAGCACCTCCCTCCCCCAGCCCAGACCCAAACGCCCTTTTCCTAGGAGACGCCCCCTTCAGTTCCGGTCCTTTCGTCAGTTCGCTCAACCGAACCCCTCCTCTCAACAGGACTGTACTCCAGCACAGCGGGACAGTCGTAAACCCTCCTTGAGGCCCACGCCTAACTGGCGCCCAAAGAGTCGCTCCTCCAAGTCCTCTGGATCACGATCTCGATCCAACAGGTTTTCCTCAACCTGACGGGTCACTCCCACCTGGGACTTCTCCCAGGGTGGGCGGCCGTCTCCTTCTGTTCACAGATTCTTGGCTCCCGGCAATAGAGGATGCCTGGGTCAAAGAAATTGTGACTTCCGGCTACAAGATCGAGTTCGATTCCAGCCCACGATCACGTTTTCTCAGGTCCCGCCCCCCACAACCATCTCTGCTTCCCGGTTTCCTCCAAGCCATCACTTCTCTTCTATGCTCAGGAGTCATAGTCCCGGTTCCCGTTCAGGAAAGGTTTTCCGGTTTTTACTCAAATCTCTTCGTCGTCCCAAAAAAGGACGGCTCACTACGTCCGATTCTGGACCTCAAACTGCTAAACTGACATGTACGCATCCGACAGTTCAGGATGGAGTCCCTCAGGTCTGTAATCGCCTCAATGGAGGCCGGGGAATATCTATGTTCAGTGGACATTCAGGATGCATACCTTCACATCCCAATATACGCGTCACATCAGAAGTTCCTACGCTTTACCTTCAAGAACGCGCATTACCAGTTCACTGCCCTCCCCTTCGGCCTCGCCACAGCCTCGAGGGTTTTCACGAAGGTGATGGCGACAGTTATGGCCATTCTTCGAACTAGGGGAATTGTAATCATACCCTACCTCGACGACCTGTTAATCAAAGGCCCCACGTTCAGGGACTGTCTCCACAGTCTCCAGATCACCTTGAACACTCTCTTCCGGTTAGGCTGGCTGATCAACATGGACAAATCCTCCCTGGTCCCATCCCAACGCTTAACCTTCCTAGGGATGCAGTTCAGCACGACCCGTGCCCGGGTCCTCCTTCCAAGGGAAAAGATGAACTCCCTACGACAAGGAATCCACATCCTCTCCGACCCAGGTCCACACTCCCTTCGCCTATGCATGAGTGTCCTGGGAAAGATGGTAGCAGCCATGGAGGCAGTTCCTTTTGCCCAGTTCCATATAGGGTCCCTTCAACTAGCCCTTCTTTCAGCTTGGGACAAGAATCCGTCATCTGTAGATCGACTCATCAAGTTGCCTCGTCAAGTAAGACGGTCCCTAACCTGGTGGTCCCGCCCTTCTTCCTTCAGACCCGGGAGATCATTCCTTCTGCTTCGCTGGCAGGTGGTCACGACCGATGCCAGTCTCATCGGTTGGGGGGCGGTTTTTCTACAACACACGGTCCAAGGCCGGTGGAGTCCCCACGAAGTCTCTCTCCCCATCAACATTCTGGAGATAAGGGCGATTTACCTGGCGTTGCGTCACTGGCAGAAGATCCTGGCTGGGTTCCCAGTCCGTGTACAATCGGACAATGCCACGGCAGTGGCATACATAAACCATCAGGGAGGAACGCGCAGCAAGCCCGTCCTAAAAGGTGGCAAGAGTGCTACTTTGGGTCGAGAAGATGGTCCCTGCAATCTCAGCAGTCCCCATTCCAGGGGTCGGCAACTGGGTGGCCGACTTTCTCAATCGGCAGGGCCTCACCTCAGGAGAATGGTCTCTCCATCCTGAGGGGTTTCACCAAATCTGCTTACGGTGGGGCACGCCCGACGTCTACCTCATGGCGTCCCGGTTAAACCACAAGGTTCCGGCCTTTGTTGCTCAGTCCCGCGATCCGCTAGCAATCGCCCAGGACGCGCTAGTCATATCATCATGGTCACAGTTCCAACTGCCCTATCTCTTTCCACCTCTACCTTTGATCCCTAGAGTCATCAAGAAGGTCAAGACAGAGGGAGTGCCAGTTCTCCTAGTGGCCCCAGATTGGTCCAGACGCGTCTGGTACGCAGATCTGATAAATCTGCTTGTCGACTCCCCCTGGAGACTACCAGACCTTCCGGACCTCCTTTCTCAGGGTCCTATTCTTCATCAGAGTTCTCGTTCTCTGAATTTAATGGTATGCTCGTTGAGGCCGCGGTGTTGAAGACGGCGGGCTTTACTGACCATGTCATTCAGACCCTAATTAACGCCAGAAAACCTGCTACCTCGCGCATATACCACAGAACTTGGAGAGCCTTTTTTCGTCACTGCGAACAAGATCAGCTAACTCCTATGTCCTTTTCTTTGCCAGTCATTTTGGCCTTTCTTCAGTCTGGCCTAGAGGCTGGACTATCTCTCGGCACTCTCAAGGGCCAAGTTTCTGCCTTGTCCATTCTATTCCAACGTTTCTTAGGTCCTGACCTGAGGACGGCTAGCTTTGTACAAGGGGTGGCCCACCTGGCGCCCCCCTATCACCCTCCAGTGGAACCATGGGACCTTAATATGGTCCTAAACGCCCTACAACAGCCTCCATTTGAACCCATTCAGGACATTCCAGCCGCTCTACTTTCCTGGAAGGTGGATTTTCTGGTGGCCGTTACCTCTATTAGAAGGGTTGCAGAACTCGCAGCCCTCTCTTGTCGGTCGCCTTTTCTGGTGTTTCATCAAGACCAAGTAGTGCTCAGGCCGGTGCCTTCCTTTTTGCCAAAGGTGGTTTCCGCTTTTCACATTAATGAGGACATCGTTCTGCCTTCCTTTTGCCCTGCTCCAGTGCATCCACGGGAGAAGTCCCTACACAAACTGGACCTGGTCAGAGCTCTACGTGTGTACCTTTCCAGAATGGCCTCCCTTCGGCGCTTGGATGCCCTTTTTGTCGTTCCTGAGGGGCATCGCAAGGGTCTTCCTGCTTCCAAGTCAACCATCGCCCGTTTGGATACATTCAACCATTTTGGAGGCACATCGCATCTCTGGCAAACCTCCCCCTCCCGGAGTAAGGGCTCACTCCACCAGGGCGGTGGGGGCCTCTTGGGCGGTCCGCCATCAGGCTTCGGCCTCTCAAATCTGTAAGGCCGCAACGTGGTCTTCTCTTCACACCTTTTCAAGGTTTTACAAGGTCCACACTTAGTCTTCGGCTGACGCCAGTCTTGGACGGAAGGTTCTGCAGGCAGCAGTTGCCGAAGTTTGACCTAATCTGTGGCTATCTTCTGTTCTCCCACCCAAGGGACTGCTTTGGGACGTCCCATGGTCCTGTGTCCCCCAATGAAGCGATAGAGGGATTTTTGGTACTCACCGTAAAATCTTTCTTGGAGCCTTCATTGGGGGACACAGCACCCTCCCTGTGTTTGGACATATGCCCAACAGGGACAAAAGGACATATCATTTAGTTTTTCACGGTTGTGCCCCGTTGAGCATTACATAGTTGGTTATTTTGTGCTTCTCCTACTGCTCTAGCCAGTAACTGGTGAGCTTGGTGCCTGTAGGCGGGTGTATACTGCGGAGGAGGAGCTATTTTCCTTTTTTTGCACGGTGTCAACCTCCTAGCGACAGCGGCATACACCCATGGTCCTGTGTCCCCCAATGAAGGCTCCAAGAAAGAGATTTTGCGGTGAGTACCAAAAATCCTTCATTTAGCAAATATTATGGATAAAACTGTGTAGCTGCACGCACATTAGTCTGAAACTTGGGAGGAATGGGGGCTTCACATGGTCTGCAGTATGGACGCCCCTGTCACTTCTGAAGCAATCTGTCCTTATCCATCTTGACCGTAGCTTTCACTATGGTTCCGTGACAATGATTCACCTTGCATTTACCTTTTCAGATTAGACCGCCTCTTTATATTACTGGACACCGGGACGACCCCAGTAACGAGAAAAGCGGCAGCCCAGCAGCTCGGAGAAGTGGTCAAACTGCATCCACATGAACTCAACAACCTATTAAATAAGGTGACCCCCCCCCCCTTACCATAAATATATGTAATAGTTTTATTTTTGGTTATTCAGTAACTTTCCTATCTAATCTCTACTTTCCCCCTTTTTTCAGGTCCTGATCTATCTGCGCAGTCCAAACTGGGATACACGTATAGCAGCTGGTCAAGCCGTCGAAGCCATCGTGAAAAATGTGCCAGACTGGAGCCCAAGCGCTAGAGTGAAAAAAGGTAAACGCGGTTCGATAACGCCAACCAGAAGCCATTGATTTCTACTTGACCAGCCAACCATCTGATGCGAGTTCTCTGATTTTTCTCAGATGTCAGGAGAAAAACTAATAGGGCATCTTAGATTTCAACATGCCTGATCCTTGGTCACAAAAGTTGAGCCACTGCTGGAGGTGTAGCATTTTATTACACCCTCTCCATTAGAAATACATGCCTATGTATAGGGGAGAAGAGTCAAAAAGAACTAGTGTTTAGTTGACTGATATCTGTTGTAGGGCCACCTTTGTCTTTATTGTAAATGGTTGTGTGAAAGCTAGGTTCATTAAATTTAATTTTTTTTTCACTAGTCTAACCAGGTACCAGTTAAGATTGCTCAAGTGTCTTAGATACTCTTAGTTGCCATGGAGTTATAATATTTTAGGAAACTGCTTTTCTGTAAGACAATCCTCCTACAGCTTCCTTGCAAAAAAGAGCACACATTGCCTCTCTGTTTTAATCTCTTAGCCATCATAAATATGAATACTTTAAGCCTGTGTGCACACATTGCAGTTTAGTTGTGTTTTTGTCATTCAGATTTGCTAGAAAAACCTGATGCCAGCCAAGTGAATGAGCAAACTGAAGTGTCATGCACACATTGAGTAGTTTTGACTTGCAGATTTGGTGCAGAATATCTGCAGCATGTCAATTCTCTGTGCGTTTTTTGCCTGTTTTTTCACCCATTGAATTCACTGACAAAAATGCTGCAAAAACGCAGCATTTTCCTGCCAAGAGATGCAGAAATTTCTGCACACAAAATACTCAATGTGGGCACACACCCTAAGAGGGTTAAAGAAATGTTTTCTCAAGAGCTAAAAATAAAGCAAGTAACCCACTTTCCTGCTCAGCCTGGGGTGGGAAAGCAATAAGCGCTTTTTTTTTTTGGGGGGGGTGGGGGGTTGTTCGTTTTTTTTTTTTTTTTTTATAAAAAGGAACTATAATTTAGTACTTTTTTTTTCTTCTCTCTTTTAAACTAATATATTATATATAGTTTAATATATTAGCTTAAGAGAGAAGAAAAAAAAAGTACAAAATTCCTTTTTATAAATAAAAAAAAAAAAAAAAGCGCTTATTGCTCTCCCACCCCAGGCTGAGCAGGAAAGTGGGTTATTTTCTTTATTTTTAGTATGTATACATTATATAGCGGCTGCAATGTGCTGCTGAACTGTGGGGGGTCAGGTCAGGACCCCCACTGATCACTCGGCATACCACTTTTAAAGTGTGCAGCTCCTGCATGAGCCGCGCACAGCGGTGTATGGGCAGGAAAGTAAGACGAAGGATCCGTACACCACTCCGTGTCCCTGACCCACTGGTTAGCAGCCTGTGTAATAAATCTATGTATTTGTTTAAAAAAAATTTAAATCGGTCATCCTTTTAAAGTCTGTACATTAAAATATAATTGGTTGATGAGGTGTTTTTTTTTGTTGTTTTTTTTTTAAACATGATTTCATTAATTTCTTTCCTAGAGGCCGGGTCAGAGTGTTCGAATGACGAGTCGTCTGCATCAGACAGGCTGAGCTTTGAAAGGTTTGATATATCGAAGTTATTAAAACATGGTGCGTCCCTCCTCGGCTCTGCAGGGGTTGAGTTTGAAGTGCAAGATGACAAGACAGGTACGTTTTGTAGTGAATGAACCGAGAATAATAAAACCTTATTAGCCCAGGATTATGTCCGTGTTACGGCAGGATCTGGCAGGAGGTATTTACGCAGTAAGATGACAGCTAGTCATGAGGTGTTTATTTGACGTGGTGAAAAGCATATAAACATGTAATATCCCAATCCTTCTGGGAGATGCAGTGAGCAGCTGTCTCTTACATTGATCTTGCTCTAGTCTTTTGACACAAGGACTCAGAAAAGCTGCTTATGTTTTGACATCGATCCCCCATCGGTTCTCCTTATGTGTCATCTGCTTCTTTGCATTCCTCAGAAAGCCAACAAGGTTTCCTTTCTGCACAAGACTGCTGATAAAGCACTTTATATATTTTCCAGTCCATGTCATACTCTTTAACAGTTTGCTCACAGGCCTGTTGGGGGAATAGATATCTGATGCTTAGCTGGCATCCTTAAAGGAGTATTCCAATCTTTTTTTATGGCAGAAGATATGCCATAAATGTTACAGATGCGTGGTCACCAGTGTACACAATTCGGTGCCATTGGATCCCTGTTTTGTCAGTCTGTTCGGTTTCAAATCCCTTTTCAGGGGCTCTCGGGCTATTATGGTATATCCTTGGGCTATAATACAGTTTTAAAACTGGAATACTAGGACTTTTCACCAAATTTTTCATGTTGAACCGGACACACAAAGTGACAGAGGCTGCAGAGCAGAATATTTTGTTTTTTTTTCCCTTTTTAATATTGCCGCTCAGTTGCTGAGATATAGGCTTTCAGAGTATTTGCCATCTAATGAGTTCATTTTTTTTTTTTTTTTATTTATTTAATCCAAGTGGTTGTTACAGTTTTCACTGGGGGTGTGTATTTCTTCTCCCTGTATTATGTTGACGAATCATAAGCAAGCGGCAACGCTCAAAGAAAAGGACACACCCCCACCATAACTTAGATCAAGTTTTTCAATATGTGAGTTGTAATGATATAGCCCTGATCTCCTGGTCTAACCTCCTGCATGAGTTGGTATGGAGGGGAGTGTGCAGGGCACTTGAGTTTAGCGGTGGCAAATTACAAACTCTATTGGCTCTTTTTATTGCTGAATGTGTTCGTATTACACTTATGTCTGCTGGGTTCAAGCAACTTGTACATGGTCTGTAGTGATATCAGGGCTATCATGTCTCACACAAGCGTAACTTTCCTATTGTAGTCTACTTTTGCATGAGATGTAATCAAATTGTGTTCCCACTGCAGAGCTATTACAAGTTGAGCACAACAGATGCAAGTGTGATACTGACATTTTGCCTGTCTAGAGATGAGAGCTCAATGTGGGCAAAGGGTCAGTACAGTAGAGATGACTGTGCTAGGAGAGGAGCAGAACTGAAGGGTTTGTAATGTGACACAGCTAAACTCTGCTGTACTATCCACTCCGTTCCCCCACACTGACTGCCATGACCTTTTCTGAAAGGTGTGAGTTATCTGGCAGAGGTTTAGATCAGTGCTGTACATCTCACACACTGAGGAACCTGCTCCAAGCCATGTTGGGGGTGTGTTCTTCTTTCCCCCTAAGGCTATGTGCCCACGATGCAGAAAATTTCTGCATCTCCCTGGCAGAAAAAACGCATGCAGATTGTGCATGCGTTTTTCCTGCAGAATACATGCGGATTCACATGCGGACTGACAAGCACTTTCCAGGCGATAGCATCACTTGGAAAGTGCTTGACAACTAGGTCACACTATATAAATCCATGCAAAAGGCATGGATTTATACAGTGACCGTAAAAATAAAAAAATAAAGCTATACTTACCCCCGATCCCCCGCCGCGTGTGCCGTCGCGCTCGTCCTGGCTTCTTCCGGGTTGCCGGCATCTCGCGAGACAGCCTGCGGTCACATGACCGCGACGTCATCTCAGGTCCTGGAAGGAGAAGTGCTGCAGGGGCCGCCGGACAGGTGAATATAAACTTTATTTATTATTTTATTCTTTTTTTCACAGGTACAATGGTACCCAGGTCTGGATGAGTCTCATCTCCTCCAGAACTGGGTACCATCCGCACATAGAGACGCATAGAATCTGCTTGTACAAATGTACAGACACAGATTCTATGCGTCTCAATGGCGGCGCTTCTGCAAAATTAATGAACATGCTGCGGATTTATTTGCGCTGCGGAAAAATCCGCAGCATGTGCATTGACATTGCGGAATGCCATTGGGGACCATGGGGTGCGGATTACCATGCGTTTTTGATGCGGAAACGCATGAAAAAACGCATCGTGGGCACGCAGCCTAAGTGTTGCTCCCTGTTTGATTGGTCAGCATTATACAGGGAGCAGAAGTACACACCCCCAGTGAAAGCTATCTGATAACCATTTTGGCTTAACTCATTAAGTGCCAAATTTAACTATTTGGATTGCTCTACAAAGGAGAGGAGAAGCCTAATAAAATAAAACATTCACTCTGCTGATACTGTTGCATCCTGTGTCCAGTTTAACATGAGAAAATATGTCGAAAGGTCCTCTATAAAACTAGAGTCGAGCAGAAACCTTCTCTCTGCCCTGGTTTGGCAAACTGTTCTCCACTGCAGGGTATTCTTTATTTCTGTGGCTGGTATCCTGGGTTCCTTCTTGAATTTACTAGGCCTTGCAACATATGTTAAGAAAGCCCAAGAGGTGGCAAGGTTGCTGGGTCGAGGACAACAGGCTAGGGGGCAGTTTGAACCCACCCCCCCTCCACCACCACCCTTGTTTTTTTTTCTCCCTTCTCTCCTACTATTAAAGTTATTAACAAAAATCCTAATTTAAGATATTATTCCAATGTATACTGCTGCAGATTTTATATTCTGTTGGCAGCTTTGAGAGTTTTTGCTCTTCTAGTAAAAATGGTGCAATATTCATTTTTCCTCTAGGAGACGTGGACCCCAAGGAAAGGATAGCGCGCCAAAGGAAACTGTTACAGAGAAAGCTGGGACTTGATATGGGCGCTGCCATAGGCATGAATACTGAAGAGCTATTTAACGATGAAGATTTAGACTACTTACCCACCAATGCAATTGTAAATAAACCTGTAGGTAAAAGTTTTGTGGCTCATAACATAGGAATTAATTTCTGCACATGATCGAGCCTTGCAAAGTGTTTGCTTTACGTTTTATTGTACAGACCCTTCAAGCAGCAGAGTTTATCGATGCAGAGTTTCTCCCAGGTATGAGTAACAGGCAGAAAAATAAAGCAAAGCGAATGGCAAAGCTGATTGCTAAGCAGAGATCCCGGGACGTGGCGGACACAAATGAAAAGAGGTGATTTTTTTTATTTATTTTTTTTTAACTTTTTCCCCCTCCCGTTTTGGCTTTTCAGATCAATTAATTGATCAATCATCCTTGTTCAGATATGCAAAATGTGCCAAATATTTTTTTTAAATAGATTACAAAAATTTCTGGTTCCTTAGGCTATGTGCCCATGATGCAGAAATTAAGCGAAAAATTTCCGCTTCATTTCTGCATGTTCTTGCCCGGAAAAATGCGTGCGAAATTTAACACGTGTTTATGACATGCAGAATTGCCTTGCGTTTTTTAATGCATTGAGAAGGCATTTCCGCATGCGTAAACTCACAAATAATGGACATGCTGCAGATTTTTCCGCACATCAAAAACGTTGCAGAAAATTCCTCATCATGGGCATTGAAAGTACAGATTGGGGACGGATTACCAAGCGTTTTTACAAGCGTTGATGCTGCGCAAAAAAAACGCTTGAAAAGCGCATCGTGGGCACGCAGCCTTATAGGTAAATGGGTTTTACAATTTCATTTACTTGAATGTCTTTTATCATTTTCACTCTTTTTAGCAGCGACAGTACAGATGGGGAGCCGGAAGAAAAGAGAAGGAAAGTGACCAATGTTGTTATCCCCCAGCCTGCTACAGAGACCAAAGTGTTGATTGATAATGTCCTCGACAACTCTTCTTTATTTGACGAGGTTGGTGTTCCTTCATCTTGTATATCTTTTTAGCTAAAATGGAATCGTGAAAATCTGCTGGGTATATTAATTGTGCATTGGTCTATGGAAAGACACATTTTAGGGGGCTATTTCTTCAAGATGACCCTTTTTAAAATATACTGGAATGGTTAATTTGGAATTAAAAACAAACCAGTTTTGAAAGATATTTTTTATAATTCTTTTTTCGTTTAATAGCCTTTGGTTTACTATATAATTTATATTTATCACTTTTTTTTTTTTTTTTTCTTCCAGTGAAAACTGGCTAATGTTCTTTATACTGAGCGTTGAATGGAAACCTCTTTCAGTACCTTCGTATAATTTTCTAGCAAATTTCTTGGCGTCTTTGACTTTTGCAGAGCAAAGCGGATTGAGATGTTTCTTGCATTTTTAATGTATGGTTGATTTTAATGTGGCTTCTGAGCAGTGTGAGTAACTGCATTTCCTGCAGATGTTATCAAGATGTCTTTGGAGATTAGATGTTTTTATTCTCCCCATTCCTCTAGAAGAGTTGTCTGTGCAGCTGATATCAGCATGTATCTGAGAAATGTACGTTTTTTAAACTTTTGATCTTTCTTCCTTAGTCAAGTGAGTGGCCTCTGGAGAGCTTCTGTGACGAGCTTTGTAACGAGCTGTTTAATCCGTCTTGGGAGGTGAGTTGCTATTCTTATAGACTTGTGAAAAACAATTATTTGTCAGGGATTTTGAGCAATGTTGTGTTTTTTTTTTTTTTTTCTTAATTCTACATACAATTTATATATCTTGAGGTCCGTCATGGTGCAGGCACTGGTCTCAGGGAAATACTCAAATCCCACGGCAGAAGTGGCGGCAAGATTGCCCACAGTACGTGTGAAGAGGTAAAGCGCTAAGGCTGATATTTAATTATTTCTCAGAAGTAAATGAAGTTGGGAGGATTTCATTTTTTTTTTTTTCTGTTTCCTGCAGATGGAACAGCAACATCAAGAATGGCTTGAAGATGTTGCTATCCGTCTTCTGTGCGTCTTCGCTCTAGACCGCTTTGGGGATTTTGTCTCCGATGAAGTAAGCTGGTTAAATAAGTCTTGGTTCTTAAAGGTGTGCTCCCATCTCCAAGATCCTATCCCAATATGTAGTAGGTGTAGTAATGATAATATTTGCAAATGCCTCCAATTAGAAATGTAATGTAGTTCTACTGATTAGCTATGTTGCTTCATGTGCAGGGCATTGCAGTAGCTTAGCTCTTAGTGGTTGTAACCATGGATACCTAAGCTACTACAATGCCCTGCACGTGAAGTAAGCAACATAGCGAATCAGAAAAACTATACTTTATTTCTAATTGGAGCTATTTATTATATATTGGGATAGGGTCTTGGAGATGGAAATACCCCTTTCAAAGGTGTTTAGAGGGCTTTGTTTTTGTAATGTCCAAAATTTTTGCATTTTGTCCACTATATAAGCTTCAGCAACATTCAGTGTTGATTTACGGACTACCCACTTCTGCAGCACAAAAAGGAGTCAAAGGTCTATTGTCCAGGATTACAGTATTGGTGATGCACGCAGAGCTTTTAAGGCCCCGTCACACTTAGCGACGCTACAGCGATCCCGACAACGATACGACCTGTCAGGGATCGTTGCTGCGTCGCTATGTGATCGCTGGTTAGCTGTCAAACAGGCAGGCTCACCAGCGATCAGGGGAGCAGCGACATCGTGGAAAGAATCTTTCCACGATGTCCTGCTCCTGGTTACCAGCCTGCTGAAGCAGGAGCAGGCTGGTAACCATGATAAACAGCACGTTACTAGGGGCACACGCGCACCTAGTAATCCGTTGTTTATCATGGTTACCACTCTGCTACGGTGAGCGGGAGGTTACCGCTCACGTAGCAGAGTGGTAACCATGATAAACAACGGGTTACTAAGTGCACGTGTGCCCCTAGTAACGTGCTGTTTATCATGGTTACCAGCCTGATCGCTGCTCCCACTGGTCACACACAGCGATGTGTGCTGACCAGCGGGAGGGCAAAGACCAAAAAATGGTCCAGGACACTTTGCAGCGATCAGCGACCTCACAGCAGGGGCCTGATCGCTGCAAAGTGTCACACAGCGACATCGCTGGTGAGGTCGCTGTTGCGTCACCAAAACCGTGACTCGGCAGCGATCTCGCTATGTGAGACGGGGCCTTTAGATTTAGCAATGTAGCAGAGCTGAAAAGCTGCTGCAGCCCTCGCTAGGCTCTGTATATACAATGTTCATAGACAGTGAGCTGCATATCACAGGAGGGGGCGTGCCAGACCAGGAGACGCTGCTACTTTGGTCCATCAATGATAAGTTCCTAGTGCTAAAACCATCATTGCAACCAAACAGCATGGAGCTTGATAAGAGAGGCATCACTGAAATCTGTTTTATCCCCTACAGCATGCTGTCTTCAGATTACATGGCTAAAACCTGCTGACAGATTCCTTTAAGGCTATGTGCCCACATTGCAGAAATGAAACAGAAAATTTCTGCTTCATTTCCGCATGTCCTTTCCCGGAAAAACGCTTGCGGAATTTGGTAAGCGTTTTTCGTGCGTTTTAGAAGCGTTTGGGACATGCGGAATTGCCTTGCATTTTTTTATTGCATTGACAAGGCAATTCTGCATGCGTAAACGCAAAATTAATGGACATGCTGCGGATTTTTGAGCGCATCAAAAACGCTGCGGAATTGAAATTGCGGATTCTCATTGGGAACCATGGGGGACGGATTACCAAGCGTTTCACAAGCGTTTACGCAGCGGAAATTCCGCAGCATATACGCTTGTAAAACGCTACGTAGGCACATACCCTAAAGGCCCCGTCACACAACGAGGTCGCTAGCGAGATCGTTATTACGTCACGGTTTTGGGATCGCTGGAGAGTCGTTTCGTGATCGCTGGGGAGCTGTCAAACATGCAGAACTTCCCAACGATTTCGGCCGCCCCAGCGATCTAACGATCTCGGCGGTCGTTGGGACTTTTTCACACAGCAGCTATTTCAACGATCCACACCTTGATGGGGACTGTACTGTTTCACAAAGCGTGCATCAAATTACTTTTCCGCCCCCCCTCATCTCCGATTGACCAAGATTGACAAGACCAGATGTAGCGTTCTCCGGCTGTGACTGGCCGTACAACGATCCACAAAATCAGGACTCCTTCGAATGAACGGATATCAACAGCCCGGAGAATTCTGCTAGGATCTGCAATCCAGCACGAGGTCAGAAACAAAGGATGGAATCGCTATTCTGTTGCCTTCTTTATGCACGTCAGAAAATGAGAACGCTGTAGCGACCACCAGTCGGGGACGAGGGGCTTGGAAAAGTCCATTTTATGCATGCCTACGTGTCTCAGTTCTGAATCGCTAACGAGGTCGTTGATAAGGTGTCAAATACAGCGATGCACACTGCCCAGCGGGAGCGCAACGACCCTGGAATGGTCCAGGAAGCTTTGTAACGATCAGCGATCTCACAGCGGGGGCCTGATCGTTGCTACCTGTCAGACATAACGAGATCGCTAGCAAGATCGCTATTGCGTCACGAAAACCGTAACGTATCAACGATCTCGCTAGCGATCTCGTTATGTGTGACGGGGCCTTAAGGCTCTGCATGCTGCCCACCCCCCTCCCCCCGGTCTTTAAAGGAGGGGCTGTACTCAATCCTTCTTTTGACTGTAAGACTACAGAGACTTTTCTGACACTTTCATTGCAGCACAGTATATTACCATGTGTGCCTTCAACTTGGCAGCTCCCTCAGAAAACTATTTTTTACTTGTAGTTCTTTTATTACATTAAATAAGTACACCTAAAAGTTGTGCCTCGCTTTTGCTCTTCATGGGTATGTTCCCACAGATTTTCTGTAACGTATTTCTGAGCCGGCATTGTGGATGAGCATTCATCTATATTGACCCACGGCTTGGATTTTTGGTCCAATCTGCTGCAAACCCACAATTTCTGTGCTGAAATCTTAAACAAAAGTTCCATTATTTTGGTGTGGATTTTCCATTGTGAAAAGCCCCCAGTCCATCAGTTCTGTGTGGGATCGCCTGAACACTTTCAGATGCGGGCATGTAAAGTTTTTCTTGTAGTAATAGATGGCATTATCATGCGTTTCTCTTTCCACCTTATTAAAACCTCATTTTTATTTTTAACCCTTAGGTGGTTGCACCAGTTCGAGAAACGTGTGCTCAGACGCTGGGAGTAGTCCTAAAACACATGAATGAAAGCGGAGTTCACAACACAGTCAAAATCCTGCTGCGCTTACTGACCCAAGAACAGTGGGAAGTCAGACACGGGGGCCTGCTGGGAATAAAGTATGCGCTAGCTCTCCGTCAGGTAATGTCCACTTATTACGATCCTTTGTGTGTTGCATGAATTGGTCCTGTCTTGGAAATGATCGTGATTTTGTGCCTCAGTGTTTTCACTTCCCATTACCTTTAAATGACCTGCTATTTCATTGTGGTTGCTTTGCAGGATTTAATTAAGACTTTATTACCTAAAGCACTACCAGCAATAATTGAGGGTCTTCAAGACCTTGATGATGATGTGCGAGCTGTAGCGGCAGCATCTTTAGTGCCTGTTGTGGACAGTCTAGTGAAGATACAGTTCAAGCAGGTTCGTTTTGATGCTTTCATCTCTTCATGGTTTTGCATGGCTGCAAAAAAAAAAACAAAACAAAAAAAAACAAATGCAAAAAGTACATTTCTAATCTTGTTCTATGCTGATGTACATTTAAAATGGGTAATATATACTTCTATGTTTTAGGTTCCCTTCATTCTTAGCACTTTATGGGATGCCCTTCTGGAGTTAGATGACTTAACAGCGTCTACCAACAGTATCATGACCCTCCTTTCCTCTCTCTTAACGTATCCTCAGGTTCAGCAGTGCAAGTAAGTGTCTCGATGCATCTAAAATTAAAAATGGAATAATCTATGCAATAAGTCTTGGCGAAGCATAATTTTATTTTTTTGCCAATGAATCATTAGTACACGTGAATATAAAAATCTTTGTAATATACCTATTAGAGAAATTTGTCACTTACTTTTCTTGGACTGATCTTTCACTCTCAAAATTCTTAATTCTCGGGTAAAAATCTGTCTTTGGTGTACACAGATTTTCCCATTACTGAGAGAGGTCAGCTAGTGCTTATAAAGTTCTATGGAGAACTTGCAGCAGAATGTCTGTCTGCCTCTAGCTCCTCCCATCTCCATAGATTCTTATAAGCACCAACTGTCATCTTCTATCTCCGTAATAGGACATTGTCTTCACTGAATACAGATTTTGCTCATGAAGATCAGTCCAGGACTGAAGCAGATTTCACTGATAAGATATATTACAAAGTTGCCCTTTTTATGTGTACTATTATAAAAATTAAAAAGACTGACTTTTTAATTAAAAAAAAATTAAATTCTTTACTTGCTTTTGTTTCTACAGCTCCTATGCGAACAGTGTCTCCAAAGTAGCAGAAAACAAATTCTGTGTCTGCAGTCTCATGGGATATTCCATTTGTCCGTTCAGTAGTTTTTCCAGATGAGGATAAGTAGAAAGAGACTGCCGGAGCTGCGGATACAGAATTTGGTTGCTGTCTTACCATGGAGATGCATAGCTCTGCATAGAAGCTGTGAAGGCAAAGTTGTAGAAAATCTCCATCTATTGCAAGGTTGGTTTATTTTTTTCATTTTATATACATTGAGAATAAGTTTGCATATCATTGGCATGGCCTTTTTAAAGGTATTCTTAACGAGCAATATAAAATCTGTCTTCACAGTATTCAGCAATCACTCACGACACTGGTGCCACGGGTGTGGCCTTTCCTGCGTCATACCATTTCATCTGTTCGAAGGGCCGCTCTGGAAACATTATGCACTTTGTTATCCACACAGGATCAGGTTGGTGATAACTTTTTTTTTTTTTTTTTTTTAATTTTGGTATGAAAGGGGAAGGTGGTTAAGGGCTTTGCATTTTTGAACTCTGGGTGGAAGGTAACTAGAAAGCTGAAATTTTGTACCGTCTGTTGGAAAGCGCGAGACCATTAATGCAGATTTGGAGAGGCTCTAGTATAGAAAATCACATGTCCAACTCTGGCCCGCTTGCCAAAACTGCAGGGTGAATATATTTGACCTGTGATGCCTGGCTGGCACCGCACTTTCAACTGTAATCGGCATCTTGGATGCCGATATAGTTGAAAGCAATGATGGTGGAGGGAGCGTCAGCTCTCTAGAAACAGCGTGATCTTCCAGGCAACCTCTGCACAGGGGATGGAATTATTGCTCGGGCAGATGATGTAATTATCACCTGTGCAATACTAAGGAAATCCCAAAAACCTGACCTGTTGGTGTGCCTTGAGGACTGGAGTTGGGAAACACTGCTTAGAAGAAGTCTTCAGGATTTGGCAAGGTAGGGGATAGAAGACCTCGGTAACTACTTGACCACTCCTGTTAAATGCGTAATAAAAAGCAAAACCACAAAATAAAGGTTTGCTCTTTTCCAGAACTGTTCAGGTTGGCTGACCCCTATCCTGCAGGACATGCTGCGGCATATATTTCAGATCTGTATTTTGGAGAGCAACCAAGAAATTCTTGACCTTATCCACAAGGTGGGATCGGCTTTAATGTTCCTGCGGACGTTTGTTGTGTGGCGTGTGTGTGTGTTTTTTGTACTGAATTGTGCTTTTCTGCTCCCCAGGTGTGGCAGGAGCTAATACACAAGGCCTCGGTGCAGTATGTTGTGGCTGCAGCATGTCCCTGGATGGGAGCCTGGCTCTGTCTAATGATGCAGCCCGCTCATCTGCCTATTGATTTAAACATGCTGATAGAAGTGAAGCCCAAGTCAAAGGTGAGCGATAACATATTGATTGACCTTTCCATGTGGAAGTAAGGTATTATCTAGGCAAGTAAATATTGCTTGCACGGCTTTTTTTTTTTTTTTTTGTTTTTTAGCTTTGGCTTACTGTTTCTAAGAGTTTGTCAATCTGTTATGCTAAATTGCTGTTCCGCCTGCTACAACCCCCAGTAGGCCTGAAGAGGGTGTGGATCATTATTTATATTGCCTCAGAGAAAATACACCACCTATTACTATATCATTGGTCATTGTGCTGTGTCTTCCCGGGTTAGCTTTATTTATTTTTATTATAGTTTATGAAAGAGGATTTGTGGTCCTCGCTGTAAAATCTCTCTCTCGTAGCTTACATTAGGGTGTACACAGGAAATCATGGGTGTGTGCTGCTGCCATCAGGAGTCTGACTTGAAGGTCTGCTCCTCCTCAGAAGGTTACAACTGCCTACTGGCATATAGTTACTGAGTGAAAAGTAGACTGGGTAGATTGTTGTGCACGTTCCTCCTTTTGGAGCAAACATGATGGGATAGAGGGAATGAAACAAAAGCTAAAACTATGCCAGGGAGAGGGGAATGTTGTGCTGCAGTGATATGTCTATCTTCTAAGGCAGACTGCCTACCTAGTCCAGGAGTGGAGGGTCTGTGCTCCCTAGGAGGGTCTGTGCTCCCTAGGAGGGTCTGTGCTCCCTAGGAGGGTCTGTGCTCCCTAGGAGACTAGGGTGTGACATTTTAGCCATGCCAAAATCAATAGCATACAGGAGCTGCATATTCTAAGCAGCAGTGTGTATAGCAAAGATGGCAGCGTCCAGGGACAGAGGAAGGGGTGGACACCCGCTGAAGTGCAGAAAGAGAACCTGCATGAGCGGCAGCGTCCTGATGACTGCAGCGTACACCCATTGTTTCCTGTATCTCCCCCCCCCCCCCCCCAATGAAGCGACCAAGAAAGATGATTACCATTTAGATGTATATGTGGACTGGCAATTTCCAGAAATAGCTGCTTTTATTTTTCCTCCTCCACACCCCATTATGTGCATGGTATTGCTTTTTTAGGGGTTTTTTTTTGTGTTTTTTATTTGTTTTTTTTTTTATGCCTTCAGGAAAGCTTGTTACTAACTTGAATTTTGCTTTAATCTAGGATAAAGTTGCTGGAAAACTCCGTCAAGGCCCATGCCAAACAAAAGAGGTTGCACAGGAATATATTGCCGGCTCGGACAGCATGAATGAAGATTCTGCCACCAGGGATTACTTAGTGACCCGCGCTCGTATGGCTGCTGCAAAGTCAGTATAGCCGTTATCAATGTTGGGGCAACATTAGTCCTCCTACAGCGGAGGCTAATTTTTAACTAATTATCTTCGTAGCATTTTGATAATATAAGCAAACAACTTTTTTGGTTAAAAAAAAAAAAAATCATCCTTCCAGCTCCATATTAGTCTGTGTGCACTTAATGATAGTTATGTGGGAAAGTAAATGGTTTAACCTGTCACTTTAAAACGATACTATATGATTTACCTGCCAAACAATTATAAATGTTCTAATCCGGAATGACTAGAACAGCATTGATCCGCCATGGTATGAATGCTGCATGTCAGCTGTTGTCCAGATCAATAAGCCGCTTTTTCAATCTTCCCCCTTTCAGGTTGCTGGGATCATTATGCTGCTGTATTTGTGATCTCTGTGTGAATACCGCCACTCAGGAAATAAAGCCCGCTGAATCATTAGCTCAGTTGCTCCTTTTTCATCTAAACTCCAAGTCGGCCTTACAAAGGATCAGCGTGTCCCTTGTGATCTGCGAGTGGGCTGCCTTGCAGAAGGTAATGAGCTGGTGTATTTGGTAGAAATGAGGGACTCTCAATGAGACATGTATGTACATATTTTTTTTAAATCTATGAATATTATAATTTATTTTTTCTATTACTAGGAATGTAAAGCCGTATCCCTTGCAGTGCAGCCGCGCTTGCTTGCCGTTTTATCTGAACACTTATATTATGATGAAATAGCGATCCCTTTTACTCGGATGCAGAATGAGTGCAAGCAGCTGATTTCCTCCCTTGCAGATGTAAATATAGACATTCGGAGCAAAGTAAACTGCAGTGTATTCACAATAGACCAAGCTAATGACCTGGTGAGTGTTTTTTTTTTTGGGGCTGTGGGTGACTAAAAGGGGTGAAGTCTTTTATCTATTCAAGCCAATGTGCCTATTTTTGTAAATCCATGTTCCCCCAACCTATACAACTCCCTTCGTACCCGTACATCCTCTGCATCAATTTCCAATTCTTCAGAGCAATCGGTAAGTTAAAGCTTGCACATAGTGTACAGACCGGGCCGATAAACCCCTGTGTTTGGTGCATTCTAGGTAACTGCAGTGTTCAGTGAAGCAACAGCTCCTCTCCGGGCCGATGCTAAAGTTTACCAGCAACTAGATGGAAAAAGGCAACAAGTACAGATTACTGTAATGGAAACCAACCAGGAATGGCAAGTCCTGCAGCTGAGGGTGCACACCTGTGCTGCCTGTGCCATAGTCAACCTCATGCAGCTACCAGAGAAACTCAATCCAATCATCAAGCCGTTAATGGAGTCTGTGAAAAAGGAAGAGAACACAGTGGTGCAGAACTACGCAGCTTCTTGTATTGCTAAACTGCTTCAGCAATGTACCTCAAGGACTCCTAGTCCAAACCCCAAAATTGTTAAAAATCTTTGTAGTTCAGTGTGTGTGGATTCCAGTATCACCCCCTCCGTGACCTGTCCTGCCCCAGCCTCCAACAGCATGGACCATCTCAGAGGTACAGTGATGGATCTGTCGTATGCAGGTATTTCCTTAAGAGTGACACAGACGATAATAGCAGGATTAACAAGTGAACACATGGTATAGTACAGATGTATTTAATGGGATTAATAAATGTGGGAGACCGCCATTTGCAGAATTGTATTATGCTAGCAAAGGGGAATAATCTACATCTGTGTGAAACCTAGTAGAGACCTCTCCACCCTCTTTTTAATAGATGCCACCAATTCTTTTTATTCTGTTAATCACTAAATTCCAGTGCAGTCAGTCCAGTTCTCTCTTCCCAGTGCCCACTACACCCCAGTTGGAGGGCCACTCACAGCAGACAGTGTACAAAGACCCACGACTGCCTCTCCCTCCCTGGCGCTTAATTGTTGGTGTTCTCCGCCATCCATCCTCCTTTTGGTTAGATTCATTCACTCTCTCTACCTGAATAGGAGAATTGGGACCACTAAGACGTTTGGCGGAGGGAGGATTCTGACTCAGAATTGGGCATAGATGTTGAACAGCAGACCAACTGACTATCACAGTAGATGTGAAGCCTCTAGGAATCCATTACATATAGGGATGAGCAGACCTGTGGAAGTTCGGTTTGGGTACCAGAACTGTACCCGAACCCCATAGAAATCAATGGGGATACGAACTTTGGAGCTGGAAAATATTTCTCGCGTTTGCTCGCTCGCGCTCGCTCGCTCGTTTGCTCTCTCGTGCTCGCTTGCCCCCACCCATTTACACTGCAAGATAATCATAAAACGAGCGTTTTCTAGGATGCTCGTTTCACAATTGATTATGTCCAGTTGACGACTACCATACAGTTGATCAGGGCTTTCTACGATGTCGGACATGGCAGGTAAGGGAGGGGTGTAATTAAGACTTTCTAGTTGCTGACTGGAAGCAGTGATTTTGATGATGATGATGGCGGCTTGAGATATATATTTTACTGCAAGTTATGACACTTTATTTTCTAATGAAGGCTCAAATTCAGAAAAAGATGGCGCCTGTCACACCGTCACGAAATACCGAGGAATAGTTACCCTCTACCGACATCAACAAGCTGCTTTTGCAGTCACCAGCAGACGTGGCCCAACTCCTAAAGCAACCAAGTCCCAGGTAGCGGACTTGCCCACAGGAAGCGGAGTCCACCCACCCGCAGAGTGTGAAGAGGTATTTATGACCCTTCATGTTGCCTTACTGTCTCTAACTCAAAGGAGGGTTAAGATCCGCATAATTCCATCCAGGAGCAGAAGGTGTGCTAAGGAATAGTCAATGATAAGTGAAGAACGACCTCTAAAAGATGATTGTAGCCAGGTATATTTTTCTCTGAAATGCTGCGACGGAGCAGATTCTCGTCTGGCAACTGCCCTAGCTGGCTTCTCTCTGCACATCTCTAGGTGATGGACAGGTCTCTCTCTATGGGATAGACTTGTCAATCACCTGCAGCAGTGCTAGGGAAAGCTGGCCGGAGGTGGAGCCGAACTAGTATTATCTCTGGCTGGACATGCCTGAGCATTGGACCCCACATGGTCTTCCGTACAGAATAATGGGCCCCACATAGGGGTGGCGATTCTGGTGTCGCAGGCAAAGTCTCGCCACACTGACGGCCAGATTTTACTTGTATGCTTTAACCCCTTCCCTACATGAGGCTTAACCACCTCGAAATCCAACATGCCCAATCTTTTTGTTCTCATTGGCCATAAGCTGCTGTTAGTTTTCCAGAAGTAGTTTATTCCCCCTCTCCCTACAGAAGACAATTGGATACTCGGCCGATCATGTGTATGGGCGAGTTTCACAGGAATGGTTATGTAAGGCCATGTTCACACCCTCAGTATTTACAAGCCGAAACCAGGAGTGGGTGAAAAATGCAGAAGTGGTGACGTGTTTCTATTATACTTTTTCTCTGATTGTTCCACTCCTGGTTTTGGCTTACGGATACCGACCTAAAACACTTTGCCAAATACTGACTGAGTGAACCTGGCCTAAGGCTTGTGATCGGCTTACAGAAGGTCCCAAGGCTGGCCTGAGATAATGCCTGTTAAATTGAAGTGTGCTATACCTCGCTGCATTAAAAATTCTCTGTTTGCAGCTCCTTTGTCATGGGGTGACTTATATGGTCATTATCTCTACAGTTTATAATCTTGCTACCATGCATTCTCTAGGCCTCAAGCAGTTCAATGGAGCTGTCCTTAAATGAGATGACTCTGCTTACACTGTCTCAGTATATACAGCAAAGGTGACAAGTGAACGAAACAGGATGTCGTCCTATTGTGACTGCTCTAGTGGCCGGTGTGAAAGGTTTTTGTGGATAGACTTCCAATGTTAATAATAAAACATGCTTTGCATGTCATTTTTGACCTAATCCTACTTACATTGAAACCTAATTTTTCTTTTATTTTATGGACCCCATTTGTTGGGTATAGCTTTTCCTATAAGCTGTTTTAAAATGGAAAACTTTCTGCTTAAAGCCAAACCTTTGTGTTTTCAGTCCTTTGTAATTGCCTCCCCTCCCAGTGGGTGTGCAGCATATATATACTGGTTGCATCAGATAATTCATGGGCTTTCATTCCCCTAATTCACCTGAATCTCCAGGCACAATGTAATGGCAGATAATTGTATGTTAGATGTTTTTTTTTCTTTTCTCTTCACATATGAAGCTTGTAATTCAGAATCATGCAAACCATATACTTCTCGCTACTCTCCTCAGAATTCATAAGGGTCATATGATCCTACGTATATAAAAAGCGAGCCATCGTGAACTGTAGGTTTTTGCCTCCTTCTGTAGATAATACAATTTTTAGAATATAATTTATGTGCTACATATTTTACTTATGTCTTTGGGCTTATTCTGACCGAATTTGCACTAAAAAGATGCACTAAAACCACTATTGAGGATGGAAACTTTGCAAAATATTCATGTAATGGGGAAAAAAAAATTTCAAGTACTCTTGGGTGTTACTCTTTCTGGCGGGTATACGCCCCCTCCTGAAAACCGGCCAATCAGGACCGAGGAGCAATATGACTCTTCAGTCACGCCCACTTTTATCCCTGGGGCCTATCAGCGGCCGAGTTCTTAGGCAGAAGGGATGGAGGCGGGCTTATCGGAGCTTTAGCTCCCCTAGTTTGCTCAGGGCAGCACGCTGCTCTCTGTTCTGGCTCCGGCAGCATCATTCTGTGACTGCCTCATCATCGCAGCCCTGCTCCTGTCTCTGCAGCTCCGGACTTTCCTACGGGGGATACGGGACCATACCCATTACAGACCGGGTAGGACCTACTCTGCCACTTTCACACACCACAGGCTCCCTCCTCTGCAGTATCCCTGGTAAGGCACATATGCCCAATCCCAGGGAGCTTTCTGTCCGTCCCACTCACACAGTCACATATTACGCATGTGCTCTTTGCAGTACTAAGTGGCCCGCGGGTCTGACAACGGCTTTCTGCTCTACCTGCAAGCCTCCCACTATGCTGGCACCCCAAAACCACCCCCCCTGTCACCCAGGACGAGGTAACTCCCCCTCCTCCAGAGTGGGCTGTTGCTATGTCCCAGTCTGTCTCTGACCTCACCAAGGTATCTCAATCTCTGGTGCAGGTCCTAGAACGTTTGCCCATGCTACCCACGGCCACCAGTGCTCTGAACGTTCCCACGGACGGTTCGCAGGCACCCCTGCCCCCCTCCTTCTAAGGGCAGACCGAGGGCAAGTTCTCAGAAACGCACTCACACAAGCTCATCCTCCAGCTCTCCAGACTCCAAATTGCTCCGGGATCAGACACGGAATCAGATTCTGACTCTAGAATCTTGGTCCGTGTCGGATCCAGAGTCCAGGACATGGTTGACAGCCTTATCGGCCGTCAATCAGACTCTGCATGTTAAAGAGGACGAGAGCCCTTCTCAGGACTACTCCGTTTCCTTCAAGAGAATCAAGCGCCCGGCACACACCTTTTCTAACCATTCAGAATTTGATGGTGTCTTTCAGAAACAATGGGAGCATCCTGAGAAGCGCTTCACTGGAAAGAAACAGTTAGACATGCTATACCCCTTTAACCACGACCTCGTCAGCAGATGGACGGAGTCCCCTTCTGTGGATCCTCCTGTCTCTCGTCTCTCGGCTAAGACGGTACTGTCCCTTCTAGACGGTTCTTCCCTCAAGGACACTACGGATAGACAGGTTAAGGCCTTGGCTAAGTCAGCCTTCGAGGCCACTAGCTCCTCCTTTTGTCCTTCCTTCGCCTCAACTTGGGTATCAAAAGCAGTCTCCTCATGGGCCAAACAGCTTAGGCAGGGCATCCTCACCGGGGCTTCCCCGGACGATCTGGCTGACCTAGCAGATCAGATCGCCCACGCAGGGAAATATCTGCTCACCGCGTCCCTTGACTCCGCTGCGTGTTCAGCCCGCGTCTCTAGCAATATCATTGCTATACGTAGGATTCTTTGGCTGAAGGCTTGGAACGCCGACCCGGCCTCCAAGAAATCACTAAAAAATCTCCCTTTTCAGGGCTCCAGACTATTTGGGTCTAAATTAGACCAGATCATCTCCGATGCCACTGGGGGCAAGAGCACTTCCCTTCCTCAGCCGAGAGCTAATCGCCCCTTTCCTAGGAAACGTTACCTTCAGTTTCGGTCCTTTCGTCGGTTCGCTCAACCAGGACCCTCCTCTCAACAGGACCGTACCCCAGCACAGCGAGAGAGACCTAAGCCTATCTTTAGGCCCAGTCCCAACTGGCGCCCAAAGGGTCGCTCTTCCAAGCCCTCTGGATCCCGATCACGATCCATCAGATTTTCCTCAGCATGACGGGTCACCCCCACCTGGGTTTTCTCCCAGGGTGGGCGGCCGTCTACTTCTGTTCTGAGACCCTTGGGTATTGGCAATAGAGGATGCCTGGGTCAAGGAGATGGTGACCTAAGGCTACAAGATCGAGTTCAACGTCATACCAAGAACACTATTTCTCAGGTCCCTCCACCCGCATCTATCTCTACTTCCCGGTTTCCTTCAGGCCGTTGCCTCCCTTCCGCACTCAAGAGTTATATTTCCAGTCCCCCTTCAAGAAAGGTGTTCGGGTTTCTACTCAAATCTTTTCGTCGTTCCAAAAAAGGACGGCTCACTACTTCCGATCTTAGACCTCAAACAACTAAACAGACAGGTACATGTACTGCACTTCAGAATGGAGTCCCTCAGGTCGGTAATCGCTTCGATGGAGGCCGGGGAATACCTATGTTCAGTGGATATTCAGGATGCGTATCTTCACATCTCAATCTGCGCACCACATCAGAAGTTCCTTCGATTTGCCTTCCAGAACGCACATTACCTGTTCACTTCTCTCCCCTTCAGGCTTGCCTCCGCCCCGAGGGTTTTCACAAAGGTAATGGCGACGGTCATGGCCATTCTACGAGCCAGGGGGATTGTAATTATCCCCTACCTCGACGACCTAATGATCAAGGGTCCCACGTTCAGGGACTGCCTCCACAGTCTCCAGATCACCCTGAACACGCTTTCTCGGTTAGGCTGGCTAATCAATACAGACAAATCCTCTCTGGTCCCATCTCAGTGCTTAACCTTTCTAGGGATGCAGTTCGACACGACCCATGCCCGGGTTATTCTCCCGAGGGAGAAGATAAACTCTCTCCGGGGGATTCACCTTCTCTCCGACCCAAATCCACGCCGTCTTCGCCTGTGCATGAGTGTCTTGGGAAAAATGGTGGCAGCTATGGAAGCTGTCTCGTTTGGCCAATTCCATACCCGGCCTCTTCAACTGGCCCTTCTGTCAGCATGGGACAAGAACCCGTCGTCTCTAGATCGACGCATCAGGTTACCCCTTCATGTGAGAAGGTCATTAATATGGTGGACTCGTCATTCTTCCTTCAGAAGTCCCTTTGGGCATCAGGCATCTAATTTAGGCCGCTTCTTCGGCCTAGCCGAAGCCGCCACCTCCTCTCCCCGGCCCGTCCCCCGGATGACAAATATGACACTCTACAGTGTCAGAGGGGGCGGATCGAGACTGAAAGGGCACAATTTCACACAGTTCTGCCGCCCTTTCCAGCTATCCGCCCCCCTTCTTTCTTAACTTTACTCTGACGGCCATTATCTGCTGCAGGATAAGAGAAGACCAGCCAGTCTCCGGGGGGCACAGGACTGTGGATCTTCGGTGCTGGACCTAGGGGCACACCGGTGAGATAAGATCACAGCTGGAGTTCTTCCTCGGCTGTGAGTCCAGGCTCCTCTGCATAGCCACCCCGCTCAAGGTCCAAGAGAACCAGGCAGGACTGCTATTATGCACTCTGTACAGCCTGCAGCAATACTCTCCCAAGTGGCAGCACGTACCCGCACTGCCAGGACTGTATCCAGACTACTGTGCCAGAGCCCCAAGAAGCCCCTGCCAATGCTTCGTTGTCTAATGCACGCCGGAATGGGTCACTCAGATGTCGCAATCTATTACGCAGTCTATAGATGACCTAACCTCCACATTGCTTCACGCTCTGCAGAATCATGCCTTGGCTATGAACGCTTCCCAGCAAAGGGAAGGCTCGACTCAGGGACATGACGACCCGGGCACGTCCACGTCTAGGTCAGGACGCAAGCGGACCCACAGGTCACGTTCATCTGCGTCATCCCATAGCACACGGTCATCCCCTTCTAGGGAGAGACACCGTAGTTCCAGGTCATCTAGACCGTCCCCTACCCCCCGACCAGAGAAGGCCTCCACCCTGGTTCACCCAGCAGGAGACGCCTTAGCGATACACAGGATTCGGAAGACATCTGTGATTCCGACTCAGACAAGGAAACTGAAGGGTCTCTGATCCCAATCCCCCCCTAGCAATCCAGCACTAGTTGAGGACGTAATCTCGTCCAACCATCGGGTGCTGGACATTGCTGATCCGCCCCCGGAGGCACCACAACCCAAGATTTCCTTTGAAGGAGTTCTGAAACCGCCTAAGGTCTTCTTTGACCACCCAGAGTTTAAGTCGATCCTTAAAAAGCAGTTCTCACAGCCTGAGAAGAAGTTTACCAATTGCAAATATCTGGAGGCGCAGTACCCCTTCCCACAGGAGACCACCAAGGAATGGACCGATCCACCCGAAGTGGATCTCCCAGTCTCTAGGCTAGCAGCACAGACGCTCCTTTCACTGCCAGATAGCTCCACGCTCAGGGACACCGCAGACCGGCAGGTAGAACGCATGGCTCGTTCAATTTTCGATGCCGCAGGGGCCTCCCTGGCTCCCGCGTTCGCTTCAGTTCGGGCTGCCAAGGCCATCCTGGCTTGGGCCCAAAATTTACAAGCTGGCCTCCAAGTATCTGCTCCTGAGCTGTCGGACCAAGCAGTTCAAATAGCAGTTGTAGCAGATTACATGCTTCATGCAGCGCTGGATTCTGCAAGGGATTCAGCCGGGATAGCATCAAATGCCATTACGATTTGGCGTATCCTCTGGCTGCGGGAATGGAAAGCAGACGCAGCCTCAAAGAAGTCCCTCTCTCACCTCCCGTACCTCAGTGGTCGACTTTTTGGTGAACAGTTGGACACTATGATATCCAACTCCACCGGGGGTAAGAGTACCTCTCTCCCCCAACTGAAACCCAAACGCACTTACAAGAAGCATAACCAAACTCGATTCCGATCCTTTCGGAACTCTTCGGGCTGGTCTGTCTCGCGGCCAGCACAAAATAGCAACCGCTCCCTACGCAGGGACAACTCGCTGTCGACGCAAAAGTCGGACAAGACCTGGCAGTCAAAAGCAGGCCAGTCAAAGTTCAAAGGAGGAAAATCTCAGCTTCACCTCAGGCCTCTCCAACTAGCCATCCTCAAGTCATGGGACAGGAACCCTTTTTTTTTTCTCTCGACAGGGCTTTCCAGCTGACGTCGTCAACCAGGTGGTCCCTGCTCTGTTGGCTCAAGCCAAACTCACTAACAAAGGGTAAATCCTTTCTCACGGGTCAATGGAAGGTTCTGACCACCGACGCGAGCCTGACGGGTTGGGGTGCGGTGCACCTACACCACAGAGCACAGGGCAAGTAGTCCCCAGCGGAAGCGACCATGCCCATCAACATCTTGGAAATTCGTGCCATCCTCCTGGCATTGAGAGCCTTCCATCACTTACTAGCAGCCTCTCACATCAGAGTACAGTCGGACAATGTCACGGCTGTGGCATATGTGCATCACCAAGGGGGGACCCGCAGTGCCCAGGCGATGCGAGAAGTGACACACACATTCTCCACTGGGCGGAAGACACACAGGTTCGGTTCTCTCTGCAGTCCACATTCTGGGTGTGGACAACTGGGAAGCAGACTTGCTCAGCCGGTAAGGAATGGACTCGGGAGAGTGGTCTCTCCATCCTGAAGTTTTTCGCCAGATCTGCCATCGCTGTGGGACTCCGGACGTGGACCTAATGGCATCCCACTTCAATGCGAAGGTCTCCAACTTCATGGCCAGAACTCGCGACCCGCGGACGCCCTGGTTCAGTACTGGACCCAGTTCCAGCTCCTGTACATTTTTCCACCTCTCCCCCTGATATCCAGAGTGGTGAGGGAGTTCCAACCATCCTAACCGCACCGGACTGGCCCAGACGTACAGTACAGACCAAAAGTTTGGACACACCTTCTCATTTAAAGATTTTTCTGTATTTTCATGACTATGAAAATTGTACATTCACACTGAAGGCATCAAAACTATGAATTAACACATGTGGAATTATATACTTAACAAAAAAGTGTGAAACAACTGAAAATATGTCTTATATTCTAGATTCTTCAAATAAGCCTCCTTTTGCTTTGATGACTGCTTTGCACACTCTTGGCATTCTCTTGATGAGCTTCAAGAGGGAGTCACCAGAAATGGTCTTCCAACAATCTTGAAGGAGTTCCCAGAGATGCTTAGCACTTTGTTGGCCCTTTTGCCTTCACTCTATGGTCCAGCTCACCCCAAACCATCTCGATTGGGTTCAGGTCTGGTGACTGTGGAGGCCAGGTCATCTGGTGTAGCATCCAATCACTCTCCCTCTTGGTCAAATAGCCCTTACACAGCCTGGAGGTGTGTTTGGGGTCATTGTCCTGTTGAAAAATAAATGATAGTCCAACTAAACGCAAACCGGATGGAATAGCATGCCGCTGCAAGATGCTATGGTAGCCATGCTGGTTCAGTATGCCTTCAATTTTGAATAAATCCCCAACAGTGTCACCAGCAAAGCACCCCCACACCATCACACCTCCTCCTCCATGCTTCACGGTGGGAACCAGGCATGTAGCGCCCATCTGTTCACCTTTTCTGCGTCGCACAAAGACACGGTGGTTGGAACCAAAGATCTCAAATTTGGACTCCTGAGACTAAAGCACAGACTTCCACTGGTCTAATGTCCATTCCTTGTGTTCTTTAGCCCAAACAAGTCTCTTCTTCTTGTTGCCTGTCCTTAGCAGTGGTTTCCTAGCAGCTATTTTACCATGAAGGCCTGCTGCACAAAGTCTCCTCTTAACAGTTGTTGTAGAGATGTGTCTGCTGCTAGAACTCTGTGTGGCATTGACCTGGTCTCTAATCTGAGCTGCTGTTAACCTGCGATTTCTGAGGCTGGTGACTCGGATAAACTTATCCTCAGAAGCAGATGTGACTCTTGGTCTTCCTTTCCTGGGGCGGTCCTCATGTGAGCCAGTTTCTTTGTAGCGCTTGATGGTTTTTGCAACTGCACTTGGGGACACTTTCAAAGTTTTCCCAATTTTTCGGACTGACTGACCTTCATTTCTTAAAGTAATGATGGCCACTCATTTTTCTTTACTTAGCTGCTTTTTTTTCTTGCCATAATACAAATTCTAACAGTCTATTCAGTAGGACTATCAGCTGTGTATCTACCAGACTTCTGCACAACACAACTGATGGTCCCAACCCCATTTATAAGGCAAGAAATCCCACTTATTAAACCTGACAGGGCACACCTGTGAAGTGAAAACCATTTCCGGTGAAGCTCATCAAGAGAATGCCAAGAGTGTGCAAAGCAGTCATCAAAGCAAAAGGTGGCTACTTTGAAGAACCTAGAATATAAGACATATTTTCAGTTGTTTCACACTTTTTTGTTAAGTATATAATTCCACATGTGTTAATTCATAGTTTTGATGCCTTCAGTGTGAATGTACAATTTTCATAGTCATGAAAATACAGAATAATCTTTAAATGAAAAGGTGTGTCCAAACTTTTGGTCTGTACTGTACATGGTACGCCAACATCGTACAGCTCACAGCAGACGTCCCCTGGCTTCTCCCTGACTGCCCGGATTTTCTGTCACAAGGCCCGTTCTACCACCAGAACTCAGCGGCCCTCAATTTGACGGCGTGGCCATTGAGACCTGGGTTCTAACCCAGTCAGGGTTCTCGCCGCAAGTCATTGCAACCATGATCAGGGCACGGAAGTCGACCTCTGCTAAGATTTATTACCGTACCTGGAAAGCCTTCTTTACCTGGTGCGAATCTCCATGGCCAGACCCCATTCCCTTATTCCCTCCCCAGGGTACTTGGGTTTCTCCAATCGGGTCTGGAGGCCAGACTGTCCCCTCTGTGCTTTTTCAGAGGTGCATTGCTAACAAGCCGCAAGTAAGGACATTTCTTCAGGGGGTTTCCCGATTGGTTCCCCCCTACAGACGACCACTAGAAACGTGCTACCTCAACCTGGTGCTGACGGCATTGCAGGAAACACCCTTTGAACCCCTTAGGGAAGTCCCACTCCGCCTTCTATCCCAGAAAGTGGTTTTCCTGGTGGCAATCACCTCGCTACGCAGGGTGTCTGAACTGACAGCACTCTCCTGCATACGGCCCTTCCTGTTTTTTTATCAGGACAAGGTAGTTCTCCGTACGGTCCCATTCTTCCTTCCGAAGGTTGTTTCCAGCTTCCACCTCAATGAGGAAATTTCACTGCCATCCCTCTGTCCGGTCCCGGTTCATAGAGTGGAGAAGGCTCTGCATACGCTTGACCTTGTCAGAGCATTGCGTATCTGTGTCTAGGACTGTACCCTTCCGGAAGTCTGATTCTCTTTTCCTCCTGGAAGGCGGCTGCAAGGGTCTGCCAGCTTCCAAAGCTACCCTTGCCAGGTGGATCAAATCCACCATACAAGAGGCCTACCGCCTCCAAAAATTCTCCTCTTCCGGCAGGTATTACGGCACACTCTACCACGTGCGGTAGGGGCCTCCTGGGCCATTCGGCACAACAAGTGTGTAAGGCAGCCACCTGGACTAGCCTACACACGTTTACCAAACACTACAGGGTTCATACCCAGTCCTCAGCAGACGCGAGCCTGGGTAGATGTGTTCTGCAGGCTGCGGTACCCCAATTGTAGGTGCCCGTCTACACAATATTCGTCCATTGCCTTCCCACCCAGGGACTGCTTTGGGACGTCCCATGTTCCCATGTCCCCCATTGAGGCGTCAGAGTAAAGGAGATTTTTGTGTACTCACCATAAAATCTTTCTCTTAGCCTCTAATTGGGGGACACAGCTCCCACCCTGTCGCCCTTTCCGGGCCGTTGTCGAGTGCTCATATTGTTTTTTTTTGAGCTCGTACATAGTTGCCTTCCTATAGGCATGGTTATGTTATCCATGTTGCGTTCCTCCTAATGCTTTTGCACAAAACTGGAGAAGGCTGATGCCGTCCGGGGGTGTATAGTGCAGAGGAGGAGCCACAGTTAATCTTTTTCAGATTTTGCATAGTGTCGCCTCCTAGTGGACAGCAGCATAACACCCATGGCCCTGTGTCCCCCAATTGGAGGCTAAGAAAAAGAGATTTTATGGTGAGTACACAAAAATCTTCTTTTTTGATTCGCTATCTCTTACCTCATGTGCAGGCATCGCAGGACCTTAGTTGCTAGTGGTCGTAACCATGGATACCTATCTGTGACTTTATCAGTGGACGTAACTATGGTTCCCAAGGTCCTGGGATGCTTGCACATGAGCAAAGAGATAGCAAATCAGAAAAAATATGCTACAGTTCTAATTGGAGATATTTGCTAATATTACTATTACACCTACTACATATTGGGCTAGGATTTTGGAGATGAGAATACCCCTTTAAAGATGGAAAGACATTAACTAGATTTTTCCGAAAAAACAGTCTGAACATCTGAATGAGGCACTCACCGACAAAGTGGAGCACCGCTCTGACCAAGTCTAACTTGTAACTGATTTTAAGAAGATCATAAAAAGTCTTGACAGAAGGAAGGTAGAACGATCTCATTAAGTTTGAAACTTAATTTCGGGAGAAAGTAAGGTACTGGATGAAAACCACCTTATCCTGTAGAAAAACAAGGAGCGATGGGAGAGCCACCAGCTGGAGACTAGTCTAATGGAAGTAATTGCTAATCGGAAACCACCTACCAGGAGAGCTATAGTGAGGAGATGTCGTTGATCGGTTCAAAGGGAGAGCCCAGTAAGTTGTCATGTACTAAGATGAGCACCCATGAATCCAAGGGGGGCTGGTAGATTATTTAAGTCATCCATAACTTGAAGGAAAGGCCTAATCTTAGGGGCCTTTAAAGCCTGTTGCTTCTGAAAGAGACTAAGCAGGGTAGACCTTTTTCCCCTGACGGAACCGAAAGCCAGGCCACTCTTGAGACCTAGCTACTAGTGATGAGTGAACGTGCTCTTTTAACCCTTTAACCGAGCATGCTCGGGTGCTTACCGAGTATCTTTGGCCGGCTCGTATATTATGTTCGAATCCCTGCATCTGCATGATTTATGGCTGTTAGCCTCCAACACATAAGGATTCCCGGTCTAACAAACAAGCAATCTCTGCATGTGTTGAGGCTGTCTAACAGCCATAAATCATGCAGATTCAGGGACTCAAACATCATATACGAGCACGCCAAAGATGTTCGGTAAGCACCCGAGCACGCTCGCTCATCAATACTAGCTACAGAAAACAAGAAGACCCGGGAGAGAGCAGATCATAGAGGTGACATGGTTGGATACATCCCAACGAGCAAAGGCCTTCCAAGTACATGATACTAACGTGACAAGGAGGGCATCTGTGCTCCTATCGGTTTTCTCTGATCATTCTAACTATTAAAACTTCTGAAGTGTGGCTTAAACAGCCATGCTGTAAAAAGTGAGTGCCCACAAATACGGTAGCCCCCCCCCCCCACCTGGAAGAGGGGACCTGGCAAGTAGATTTGGACAAACTGGCAGTCTCCTCCATTGAGCGTCTGCAAGAAGATTGCTTTTGGACCAGTCCAAGGATGACTGAAACCCCTCCTGACTTGATCATCTTGTGTAACCAGTTGTTTTTGGGGTTTTTTTTTTTACTCGTTTTGTTGAAAATTATACTACCTAACAAGGTTACATCATGGAACAAAAGCACAAACCATATTTTTCATTGCTCCTTAATGCGGTCTTGCAAAGTTAACCTTGGCCTTAATATACCATGTGTCTAATATCTTAACCAAAACCATAATTCATCCATGTCCGGCACCAAATATCACATACTTTATCATGAGAGAATACTCCCATCACCTGGGGACTAATGTGTGTCAAAGGGTAATCAAACCAAGGCTTTCATACCTCATCAAAATTTTCAGGACATCATCTCTTTTTATATACCACCCTCTCATAGGAAGCTGCTGTATTTACCCAGTATGAAATTCGTGGAGGTTTTCTGTCCTTTCATCTCATTGTTTTTGGCTCGCAAGGCTATAGCAATGTTTCCCTGAGAAGGGTGCGAGGATGGTGAGGCCAGGTTTCCTCATCAAGGATTACTAATAAACACATTTTAGGGCAGAGTGGTACAGGGGATTATAATTTCAATCTGGATATATATCTATATCGTACAGACCAAATGTTTGGACACACCTTCTCATTTAAAGATTTTTCTGTATTTTCATGACTATGAAAATTGTACATTCACACTGAAGGCATCAAAACTATGAATTAACACATGTGGAATTATATACTTAACAAAAAAGTGTGAAACAACTGAAAATATGTCTTATATTCTAGGTTCTTCAAAGTAGCCACCTTTTGCTTTGATGACTGCTTTGCACACTCTTGGCATTCTCTTGATGAGCTTCACGAGGTAGTCACCGGAAATGGTCTTCCAACAATCTTGAAGGAGTTCCCAGAGATGCTTGGCACTTGTTGGCCCTTTTGCCTTCACTCTGCGGTCCAGCTCACCCAAAACCATCTTGATTGGGTTCAGGTCTGGTGACTGTGGAGGCCAGGTCATCTGGCAAAGGACCCCATCACTCTCCTTCTTGGTCAAATAGCCCTTACACAGCCTGGAGGTGTGTTTGGGGTCATTGTCCTATTGAAAAATAAGTGATGGTCCAACAAAGCGCAAACCGAGTGGAATAGCATGCCGCTGCAAGATGCTGTGGCATTCTCTTGATGAGCTTCAAGAGGTAGTCACTGGAAATGGTTTTCACTTCACAGGTGTGCCCTGTCAGGTTTAATAAGTGGGATTTCTTGCCTTATAAATGGGGTTGGGACCATCAGTTGTGTTGTGCAGAAGTCTGGTAGATACACAGCTGATAGTCCTACTGAATAGACTGTTAGCTGCTTTTTTCTTGCCATAATACAAATTCTAAGTAAAGAAAAATGAGTGGCCATCATTACTTTAAGAAATGAAGGTCAGTCAGTCCGAAAAATTGGGCAAACTTTGAAAGTGTCCCCAAGTGCAGTTGCAAAAACCATCAAGCGCTACAAAGAAACTGGCTCACATGAGGACCGCCCCAGGAAAGGAAGACCAAGAGTCACATCTGCTTCTGAGGATAAGTTTATCCGAGTCACCAGCCTCAGAAATCGCAGGTTAACAGCAGCTCAGATTAGAGACCAGGTCAATGCCGCACAGAGTTCTAGCAGCAGATACATCTCTGCAACAACTGTTAAGAGGAGACTTTGTGCAGCAGGCCTTCATGGTAAAATATCTGCTAGGAAACCACTGCTAAGGACAGGCAACAAGCAGAAGAGACTTGTTTGGGCTAAAGAACACAAGGAATGGACATCAGACCAAAGCACAGATTTCCACTGGTCTAAGGAGTCCAAATTTGAGATCTTTGGTTCCAACCACTGTGTCTTTTTGTGATGCAGAAAAGGTGAACGGATGGACTCTACATGCCTGGTTCCCACCGTGAAGCATGGAGGAGGAGGTGTGATGGTGTGGGGGTGCTTAGCTGGTGACACTGTTGGGGATTTATTCAAAATTGAAGGCATACTGAACCAGCATGGCTACCACAGCATCTTGCAGCGGCATGCTATTCCATCCAGTTTGCATTTAGTTGGACCATCATTTATTTTTCAACAGGACAATGACCCCAAACACACCTCCAGGCTGTGTAAGGGCTATTTGACCAAGAAGGAGAGTGATGGGGTGCTACGCCAGATGACCTGGCCTCCACAGTCACCAGACCTGAACCCAATCGAGATGGTTTGGGGTGAGCTGGACCGCAGAGTGAAGGCAAAAGGGCCAACAAGTGCTAAGCATCTCTGGAAACTCCTTCAAGATTGTTGGAAGACCATTTCCGGTGACTACCTCTTGAAGCTCATCAAGAGAATGCCAAGAGTGTGCAAAGCAGTCAAAGCAAAAGGTGGCTACTTTGAAGAACCTAGAATATAAGACATATTTTCAGTTGTTTCACACTTTTTTGTTAAGTATATAATTCCACATGTGTTAATTCATAGTTTTGATGCCTTCAGTGTGAATGTACAATTTTCATAGTCATGAAAATACAGAAAAATCTTTAAATGAGAAGGTGTGTCCAAACTTTTGGTGTATATGTGTGTGTATGTATATGTGTGTGTGTGTGTGTGTGTGTATATATGTGTGTGTGTATATATGTGTGTGTGTATATGTGTGTGTGTACAGTCATGGCCAAAAGTTTTGAGAATGACACCAAAATGATATTTTCACATGATCTGCTGGCCTCTGGTTTTTATTAGTGTTTGTCTGATGTT